>NW_022900924.1:33322113-33342928 GCF_012274545.1 Fukomys damarensis
TTTTGGTACCGGGGATCAAACTCGGGATCATGCACTTGCGAAGCAGGCAGCAAGGCAGCAGGAGAGATATACTTTTTACTCATTGCCTTGTTAGGGATTAATAGGTCAGTACCTGCTGAAACTTTATTTCTCTTGATCAGGGAGAGAAGGGGGTACCATGTATTGAAGAATGCATTTAATTGTGATTTGGTTTGAATACTCTCCAGTGGGGGCTGTTTAAAGACCTGGCCAGAAAATAGAAGCCCCTGTGAATAAATAATGTATCCTGCTAGGTGGATTCCATGGAATGCTTTGTCCATTTTGCTCAGCCAACTAAGCGAAACTATACGCATTAGCCTCCACTATTTCCTTTGTAATTATGGTCTATGATTAACTCTTGCCTGTTTCACCTTTAATAGTGTGAAAATCATGAGCAGCAAGGAAGTTGGGGATTGCCCTATGCCCTGACAAACTGAGGATCTGAACTTTTGGGTGACAGTAGTAAGAGAAATGGCTTCTCTTTCAAAACCTTAAGTCCTTTAGAGGAATTGACTTTTCTATAGGACATTAGGAAAATGTTCCACAGTGTATGGTGTATGTGTATGCTGTTTGGGAGTTTCTATGGGAAGTGAGTGTAATACTAAAGTATTGTTGGGACTGGGGATTTAGCTCAGCGGTTTGGTGGCCTGCCTTGCAAGCTCAAGGACCCAAGTTCAATCCCCGGTACCGGAAAAAAAAAAAGTATTGTTTAGTTTACACTAACAATGGATTTGCAGCAATTTTGCTTTTCATTTTATGGCTTATTTTGTCTGAGGAACAATTACAGACAGGGTTGGCAATGCTGAGTTAATGTACTAAGAACATCCCCTTCTCTTAAAACATTGCATAAGTTTCCGCTTTCTGAGCTGCCTCCCCATCTCTCTGCTCAGCATTTTCTCTTGGATTTCTTCCCTTTGTAAGATCCTAGCGTTGGGCCATAATAGAACACAGGACTAGGAGGAGGAAGCACAGACCCAGGTAGGGCCCAGGGCCAACTCCTTGTGTGATTTTGGGAATACTAAATTACTTGGGTGTATTGCTTGTTTGTTTACTGGGTCGTTGTCTATCTTATTTTAGCACTTAAGTGCCAGAAAGGCAGAGACTTTGTGTATCCTGTCTTTTAGGGATCTCCAGTTCCTTGAAGGATACCCAGCATATCATAGGCTTTTATAGAAATTTAGCTTGCTGGCTGGAGACTTTTTTTATCTTATGAAGGATAGAAAGAAAAGGATAGTATTTAAGGATATCTGAGGTTCTTTTCTAATCTAATATTAGGTGTCTGTGTTGTATTCATACTGTTCCTTTAAAGGGTGATCAAGTGAAAATATAAGTGAGTTTCCAAAAGCAGCCACTACTAAAACAGTGTAGCCCATTCTAAATATCTATTGATAGTGTTCTATGACTAGAATGCTATTCTTTACTTACATACAAAAATGATAGTTATTTTCATAATAATACTGAGAGTGTCACATCCAGAAATAGATTTTGAATCATTGGAATTAAATTAGATATACTGCATTTGATTTTTACTGTATAGTTATTATGCTCTGTCTTTACAAATTAGCAACTCATATTTGTCATTTGTAATAAGTTTTTATAAAAACATTTTTTCCCAACCTGTTGAGTAACAAAACTTACAAAGTTTAGGTGAATTTAATATTCTTTCACATTCTTTGAAATCCCTCATATTTTCACTCTTTAATATTAACGGTTTTACTCTATGATAGATATTATCCGAGTAAAGACAGTAGACTCTTAGTTACCTCCTATGTCAAGGAATTCAGCAGACTGGTGAAACATTTTTTAAAATAACATACAAAATTCATTAAATATAAGATACACCAATTATTGTGGATTACATTGGCCAAGTCTTTTCTTTTTAAGATAAGACTGTAATTTTTGTGCTGCATTATCAGCTCATTAAATAACATCCAATAGCAGGTCTAATAAACTAAAATTTATAGTTGTGATGACCCTAAATATTGTTATATCTAACACAATCAGTGAAATGGAAATGGAAATGATCTGAGTTTTTTATTAGTAACAAAGTCAAAGATACTGCTCATTTTACTATAATTTGAAGGAAGTACTAAATTTCAGTTAGAGGTTAATGAAAATACAGAAGTCATTTCTGAGTTCAGAGTCTGCTGATTTCTGTTCCTCTTACCTTTGGGGTATAGAGGACCATGCACCTGTTTAAAGCCCTCAGTCTAGTGTAATGGCCCCCAAGAGGTGAGTAATGATGGTATATTTGAAACTTAGCCCTGTCTGCCACTGCCTGATTTCCTTATTTCTCATGCCCGATCTTTTAATCTAAGTGGGATAGTACAGGAGTAGAGAGAGCATGGGTTTGAAAGCATTTTAGACATGGGTTCTAACCCTATACTAATTAAGTAATCTTCATCAGATCTGGACCTCAGTTTCTTCAAAGGTACAGCTTAGTTGTTCTTCCGTGGGGAGATTATCAAAGCTGTCTTTGAGCTGTAGAAGTTTGAAAAATAATGTTCTGTAAACACACACAGATTATGGCTTGAGGACTGTCCTGGGTGCCTTTTGGGTTAGTTGTGGAAGGCCCTGCTCTATATGTTAGCATTCTTGGAACAATCTGCCTAGTTTCTAAGGATATGAGTGTACCTGAGAAGCTGGGCTGAAGAGATGTGATTGGCAGTCTCTTGTGTGCTGATTAATGGAGAGTCACTGCAGATTCTTGCTGTTGATAGCTTTATTCACATCTCAAGACAGCTCAGCTGGGCACAAATTAAACCATCAGCTCTCTCCTTGCTATATGTCACTTGACAGGTATTCCATTCCTTAAAACAGCATTTCCATTTAGTCTGAAATAATTGTTTGGCCTATTTCATTATTTTTTTTTTTTTTTATTGAGTTTATTGGTACATTTAGGGATACAGTACAGTTACATTCATTGTTGGGATCATGTACCTTTACATGGCAAGTCTTGATTCTCATTTTTTTCCCCTTACCTCTGCCCTCCCTTCACCCCCTCCTCCCCTCCCCATCTACAAACACTTTATTTTCATCTTTTCATTCTCTCACATTTTTTTCTTTTCCCTTTTTGTTCTTCCCCTACGTATCACACCTTCCCTACACCTTTAGCTCCTTTCCTCCCATTTCTAAATGTCAGTAATCTTATTAGAATCTTATGCATTGTTGCAGAATATTCACACCAGGGAAACTATTTGGTATTTACACATGTGGGACTTATTTATTTCACTTAGGAGTATATCTTCAATATGTATCCATTTTCCTATGAATGAATCTATTCTCTCGCTCTTTATGGCTGAGTAATATTCCATTTTATAGAAAAACCACAACTTCTTTATCCAGTTTCCAACGGATGGGCAAATAGGTTGTTTCCAAGATTTAGCTATTACAAACTGTGCCGCTATAAACATGGGTGCACATACTTCTCTGTGATATGATTCTTTTAGTTCTCTTGGAAAGATACCCAACAGAGGGATGGCTGGGTCAAATGGAACCTCCAGTCCAAGCTCTTTGAGGTATCTCCATATTGATTTCCATAGTGGTTGCACTAGTCTGCACTCCCACCAACAATGGAGGAGGGTTCCTTTCTCCCCACAACCCCGCCAACATTTGTTATTGTGTGATTTCTTGATAGCAGCCATTCTTTGTGGGGTGAGGTGGAATCTCAGTGTTGTTTTCATCTGCATCTCTCGAATGACCAGTGATGTGGAACATTTTTTCATATATTTTCTTGCTGCTTTCACTTCTTTGTATGAGAAATGTCTGTTCATTTCGGATGCCCATTTTTGGATCGGGTCTTTATATTTGGGGGGACTGATTGTTTTGAGTTCTTTATATATCCTTGATAATAGTCCTTTGTCTGAGGTACAGCTGGTAAAAATTTTTTCCCACATTGTAGATTGTCTCTTAGTTCTGCTAATGGTTTCTTTTGAAGTACAGAAGCTTTTTAGTAAGATGAGATCCCAGTTGTTGATTCTTTCTGCTAGTTCCCGTGCTACTGAGGATTTGTTCATAAAGTCTTTTCCTATACCAATGTCTTCCAGAGTTCTACCTAACTTACTTTCCAGCAAGTTTAATGTTTCTGTTTTAATATTTAGATCTTTAATCCATTTGGATTTTAATTTAGTGCATGGCGAAAGATAAGGGTCTAATTTTAATCTGTGACAGGTTGATATCCAGTTTTTCCAACACCATTTATTAAAGAGGCTATCTTTCCTCCACTGAGGATGGTGAGCTCCTTTGTCGAAGATGAGGTAGCTGAGTACATCTGCATTTGTTTTTGTGTCTTCCAGTCTGTTCCATTGATCCTCAGGCCTATTTCTTTGCCAGTACCATGCTGATTTTATCACAGTGGCTTTGTAGTATAGTTTCAAATTGGGAATTGTTACACCTGGTGCCATGTGACTGTTGCCTATAATGGCTTTTGCTATTCTAGGTCTCTTGTGGTTCCAAATGAATTTTTGGATTCTTTTTTCTAGTTCTGTGAAATATAGTTATTTCATTATTGATTGAAACTCTGTGGGTATAATTTTTTTTTTTTTTAACTTGCTCAGTGTTATGATGTGCCACACATATTGAGAGAATTGATTTCGGTTTTTGACCTTCAGATTTTTTTTTTTGTATTGGTATTTAGGTCAGTGATGTACAAAAAAATGTAATAGAAAAGGTGTGGTATTTCTAGTCAGAGTACTTGGGTATGAACCCAGGATATTTACTCAGCTTACCTTAGGTTTAGTTACTTAATTACACGTGGAGATGTTCCATGTAGAATTTAGATTTATGCCATTGCTCTGGTTAGAAGATCGTGTAACTGTTAATAGGAGTTAGGTTCTATGCCAAGCATTGTACTATTAAATGTTGTACAAATTGTACAAGCTGTTACTGTCACATTTGATTATAAAACCAAATTAATCAGTTTACTATTTTGCCCTCAGTGCTGTGTTTTTCATATGTCCCTCTTTTTTTGTTTTCTTTTTCTTTTCTCCTCTGGTACCAGGGATCGACCTCAGGACATTGCGCTTGCAAGGCAGGCACAGTGCCACTGAGCTAAATCTCTGGCCCCAATATATCCCTGTTTTGAAAGGAGGTCTCTTAGGTCTCTGAAGTATCCTGAGAAACTCAGCTCTTAACTGGTGTGTGTGTGTGTGTGTGTGTGTGTGTGTGTGTGTGTGTGTGTGTGTGTGTGTGTGTGTGTGTGTGTGTGTCGGTCAGTCTGTCTGTGTCTGTCTGTCCCCATGGAATCATCTAGTCTGGGTAGCAAGGTATAAGATGGAGCTAGAGCCAGCTAACTTGAGGGCCAGTCTTGGGGTCATCCATTATAAGATGTATCTCTTAATGTTGATGACTTGTTTCAGAAGATGATAATCACTGCATTGTCCCTTCAGCCATACTATCCGTAGGTCACTGAAATAGTTGGACCAACGAGAGCACCAAGAACAGACTTGTTTCCACCTTTTTCCAACTGATGCTTTTGTACTCTTGGCTGCTGATGAATAAAACACAACTGCTCAGCCTCATTTGGGAATGAAGCAGACCTTTCACTGGAGATGTATGATCTTTCTGCATAAATAATTATAGTGAAATCACTTATTAAAATTAAGAGTATTGGGAATGAGAGATATGCAACTTATTGGATTTAAAATTTTCTGAAATTTTTTATGGTAGTGGGTATTAAACCCAAAGCCTCACACGTACCAAACAGGCACTCTCTTACTGAGCTATTCCTCAGCCCTGAGGCTGTCTTCCATTTTAGAGTAGACAAGCTATTTACCAGTGTTATCAGGAGAAAAAATTTGATGATGAAAGTGTTAATATCCTTGACACATATCAGTCTAAAGCAGATAAACTTTATTCTTTAAGGAGAGATTCCATTTATTTGTTATTTTATCAACATTTACTGCAACCTTTCTTGTGTGCCCCCCTGGGTTTTGTGGGACTTGCAGTCAGGTGGGAGTGACGGGTCCATCACACAGGCTACAAGATAGCATTGCTGGTGGGAGGGTAAACACTGGTCCGGGTGGGCACAGAGTGAACCTGTTGTGTGCCTACTATCCCTCAGTGCATGCAGCGGTTTGAAGCTCATTGGCCTTTTTCTTTGCTCATTGCTTACAGGCTCAGTCATCTAAGACATCTTTGTTTGCTGGAAGGGACTGGTAATACCTTCAGACAGGTTAACAGCACTTGGAAGTTGAGCCTGACTTGACTTTTCCAGACTCACTTGGTCCCAGTGGTTTGCGTTCTTTGTCCCCCAGCAAGCTGGCTGCCAGGCACAATGTGCTTTGTCCTTGTCTGTGGGCTTCTGCACGTCCTCCTGCAGTCTGCTCAGCCCACTTGCTACATCATCCTGACCTTCCAGGGGAGGCTGTTAGCATTTTTTCTTTATAGATTCCTATTTTTAAGCTTGTCTTTAGATTCTTACAGTTTTGCAGCCCCATAGTAGAAGGAGGAAAGAGTTTCAGGAACTGAAAAGTTTATTAATATTCCTGAGGAACCTTCCAGTTTAGCAAGGGAAACTGCCTCCCATCACTGTTAGCTAAGAGAATAGATTACCCAAAACATAAATGTTTTTGTGAGATTCATTTAATTCTGGACTCGAAGTTGAATTTTTACTTTTTTAAAAAAATTTTTAGGCAAATTAGTTTGATTTCCCTGAGCTTCATTCTTCATGTTTCTGAAATGGAGATGCATGTACTGTAATTGTGTTTGCCTCAGGACTGCTGGGAAGATTTAATGAGGTAGTACCATTGATAGTAGTCATTGGTGGTAAGATTTAGCTGTTGTTTTGTGTCAGGTGGCATTGAACCTGTCCTACTCCTTTCAGAATGAGGATATTAAAGCACAGTGGCAGGTAGTCAATAGATATTGGCTGTATATGGAAGCCTTTCACAGCTCTTAATAATTCATGTGGCCTAATTCTCAAAAGTCAATTGTTTGCATATTTACTCCACAGAGTCGCTAACTTCTGTGTAATCGTACATAGAACAAGAACATTGGTGTACAGACCAGTATGGAAGTTTCGCTCTGCAATGTAACTAGCTGTACATATTAATCAGACTGTTGTACCTTGCTTTCTTTCATGTAAAACAGGACATTAATGTCTAATTCTCAGGTGGTTAGGAAAGTTAAATGAGATTTCTTTGTTGGGTAGCTGGCAAGAGCATAGGACACTGTGAGTTCCTCTCTTATCTCTCACCCCAAACTATTAGCAGTTTCCCTCTCTGTTGGCTGTTTTCTCTGGGCCATTTTGTCTGCTTTTAATCATTCTTTTGGTTATACTTATACAACCACCCTGTAAGTAATACAGAGATTGTCCTTGTTTAATGTTTGTGCCTTCTTCTCTAGCCACTTAACCTTGTGTCTAGACCACAGGAAAGCAACAATCCTAGGCATGTGGACATTTTCAGTAAACTTACTGAACTGCATAAAAAGACATAATACCAGACTAGCTGCTGTTTGGCATCGGACTGACTTTCTTTGTTAGCTGAGGAAGGTGGCTGGATTTTTATTTATGGAGGATAGATGCATCAGTTTTTTAGAGCGTCCTCCCATCCCCACCCCGGCAAGGCTTGTAGGACTCAAGTAAGGTAAAATTTGGACTCAATCTTCATACTCTGAGTCTCTGAAGGGTGGTGTATTAATTTACTATGGCTGCCAGAACAAAGTCCTACAAATATGATGGGTCACATAGCATGAATTTATTATCTCACAGTTCTGGGGGCTAGAAGTCTGAGATCAAGGTGTTGGCAGATTGGGTTTCTTCTAAGGCATCCATCTCCCCCTGGCTTGTAAATGACTTTTTTTCCTCCCCGCATCCTCACATGGTCTTCCCTCTCTCAGTGTCCCGGTTTCCCCTTCTATGAGGACAGTGGTTATATATTGAACCAGAGCCCACCCATGTGACTTTGCTTTAATTTAATTACTCTTTATAAGACCCTGTCTTCAAATGCAGGCACATTTTGAGATATTGAGCATTAGGACTTCAACATAAAAATATGGGAATGTGGAAAGCAAAGTTCAGCCCCCAACAAGTGGCAATCTGAGAACCTAGCATAGTGATCTTTTTCAGGGCTCTGTGCTTCTCTGGAGAAAATACATGAGTGATATTTCTGTTGAATGACAGTGGTAGGAAAATCCTAAATGAAGAATACTTTGTTCTGATGTCTGAAATCATAGTACTTTGTTCTGATATCTGTAATAGTATTAACTAGGAGTTAGTATAATTTTTTCTTTATATTATCCTTAGGCTGTGTAGATGAGCCTTACTGCTTAACACCTATTTTTCTCATCTTTGAATATTTAGTACTTAGTGCATAGTATGCATCAGGAAATGATTGTTGGATGGGATACAGGTGATTTGTCTGTCTTTGGACATTCACAATTTCATGTACCTCAAAAGGAAATGAATCTATTCCGTAGTCATCTATAAAGATTGAAGGCATGTTTTATCGCCCCAGGATTTTTGAGTGGTTCGCTTTCAGATGTCCAAATTCCTCTAAAATTATGTATTTATGAAAAATCGTTATTAAACAAAAATATTATTGCATCATTTCCTGAGTTGTTTGTTCTTTTGCTAATTACTATTGCTCCTCAGTCTTTATTATTCTTAGGGAAACATAATTTCTTTAGATAGTTCATAGTTAAATTTGGTAACTTAAATATTTCAATTCATGTTATGTAAGAACAGTTATCCCAATAGTAATAAATACATATTTTGATAGTTTTGTACTTATTTTAGAATTAACATTTCATATTTTGAAATGAAAGATTGGTCTAGATTTAGTAAGAGCCATTTTCTGAAATTGTCCCATTATGCACGTATATATGTAAATGTCTTTGACAAATGCCATCATATAAATTAAGATAATTAGAAATGGGGCTGTCAAACAGTTTTTATGTGTGTAGTCAATTTATGATTTCAAAGTTACTTAGAATGTGTAATCAAAGAATTTGGTGAATATTTAATTTTTAAAAATTATTATAGTCAAAGACAAATAGTCATTAATTCCCCTCAGAGTACCCCCCCACACATACACACACACTCTTCAGGCACACTTATTCTGTTGTTTTGATGCTTTCTGAAACAGTTCTGAAAGTTCTTTTGTGAATGCCTTTCGTGGTGGAATCCTGGCTGCCTCAATGTCCTGAATCAGTTCAAAACAGTCGCCTTTCATAATCATTTTGACTTTGAGGAAGAGCTATAAGTCACATGGTGCTGGTCTGGTGAATAAAGTGGATGAGGGCACACTATAGTGTTTTCACGAGCCTTCTCTTGTGGGGTGGCACTCGGCATAGCTTTCCTACCTTGTAAAGAACCTTCCAGAACTGCTTTGAAAAGTGTCGAGAATAATGGGATAACTGTGGTTGAAGGAGAGTATTTTGAGGATGTGGCTTTTACCATAATTTTGAAAATGTAAAATATTAACCATGTATTTTTATCCCACTTTATAATTATTTCTCACTGGAAACCTTTGTGCGTGCGCGTGTGTGGGATTTATGGTTCATACTGACATTAATTTTTCTAATTAGTACAAATATTCTTATAAAGAAGTAAAAAGGTAATAATCTTTCGGCTCTTTTATCTCGCCATTTTGTACTCCTACTCCCCATTGGAAGTTTTGTTCTTTTTTTTTAATGCTTTTGGATGAATCTTTTAAGAAGCACTTTATTGTAGTCAGTCAAATTATATGGCAAAATAAGGGACAATAATTTTTACTGTAATGACTGCTGTTTAAAAGTACATGGAGATCTTCATAATTTAATGAGAACCTTGTTCCTATTTTACTGAAGTCCATTTGGTCGGTTAATTACTGGGAGTTTTACATTCACAAAAATAATAAAGGTTCTACGCCTCTTAAACATGAATGTTTTCATGGACCTTTGAGGGTTAAATGAAGAATCTATGAAAGTCCCATGAAAGAGAAACATCTGGACTATATCTTATGGGTTTTCTTAGTAGCTATTTGAATGCAGAGAGGGAAAGAAGATACTAGAGTAGTGCATACTTATTCCTGGTGAAGATAATACCATATTTATTCTAAAATTATACAGTGTGCTACCAAACAGCATATTTATGCTCTGCATTTTAGACAGAAAAGAAGGTACTGTACTGACAGTATCATGATTTTAAAGACTGTTTCACATAATTTGTAAATTAGCAGCTGTATACGAATAAATTGGTTAATGTGATTGGCTCAACCAAGTCTCAGAAGGAGTTACTTTTATTGAAGAATACAGAAAAGAATACAAAATACTTTTATTGAAGAATACAGAAAAGTGCTCCATCGGCAGTATGATTCTGAATCTTAGTTTTAAGGAGTTACTATTGTTTTATTAAATGAAATATTAACATAGTGTAATAGGTTCCTCAAAAAAATAAGGATTTTTGTTTTTTTTAAACATAAAGATTAATGGCTGTTAATTCAAGCTAAATTTATCTTGTACACTAAAGTATAGGTTGAACATTTATAGACTTGCCAATTTGGCTCAAGTAGTGTTTTAAAAAATGAACCTAAGCATAGGTTTTTTTTTCTTTCTTTCTTTCTTTTTTTTTGTATAGACATGATTAAATCATTTTATTTTGTCCTATAATCAGCCTCCTGGTGTGTAATGAGAAATCCATTTCAAATATACAGGCTAAATTTTCAGTGCGGTTTTGCGTTTTATTTTTTAAAAATAAAACTTCTTGTCAAGGTGTTTGCCTGATTGTTTTAAATACTTGATTAGACCTATTATTGTTGTCTTTTCATGAGGCTGGGTCCTAGCTTTCAAATTTACTTTTTTGTTTTATTTTGTTTCTGTAGTGTTATGGGTTGAACCAGGACCTTGTGCATGCTAGGCAAGTGCTCTACCACTGAGCTGTGCCCCTTCAAATTTACTTGATGTCCTCTTCTTTACAGTACCCTGACCCAGAGGCTCTTTCCTTAGCTTTCTCAGTCCTGAAGTTCTTTAAGGTCTTCGGCGCCTTCCCCAAGTCTGCTTTTTAACTTTTAGAGCAGGTAGCATGATGTTGGCCATGGAGGCTCTAAATATTGGTGTTGTGCTGCCTTCCTTGCTTTCTTTGGGCATGTTGAAAAACCTTTGGAGAAAATGTGGCTGGAATGTTGACCAGCTTACTCTCGTCATAACAGGTTACCCTTCATCGGTCTCCCTTCCTAAGACTCATGATCTTAGGGCCACTTTGAAGCAAAGTTGTCCATCTTAATTTGGGAGTGCTCAAGCCTCAGCCTTCATTTCATCCACCCACATCCTTGGTTTCCAGACTTTAAATGAGAGCTTCTGACACAGATGCTTACTTTGTTTCCCAGAGCATTTATGATGATGGAGTTGTGTGTGAAAGATGGAATGGGACAGAATGTTGTCAGATCTGAAAGCCCAGCCCTGGAAATGTATATACTCACAAGACCCATAAAGCCTCTTTCTGAAAAAAACAATGAACTAATGATTATATTCAATCATTCACTGCTGAGATCAATTTAAGCACACATTAAATTCACTTGTCTCAGAAGAAGCCAGGGAAAGTTTTATGACAAAAACAAGATTTATTATCAAGCTATTGGTATCTTCAGAGTAGTTTGTGGAATCAAAATCAAATGGTTGTTATATATTTCCTTTTAGTAAATTTGAATAATGCCATCACTTCTAGAACCCTTCTCAGGACTCTTTTTAACTGATTGAATTTTAGAAAAAAATATAACAAACATTGTATTTTTTTAATAGGGAAAAAATTAAAATTAAGGGGAAGTTATTAATGCTGTATATGTTACAGTTTGTTTGCTGATAGTGCTTACTACATTCTCTCCTTTTGCTTTTTGTCTTCAGGTGATTGAAGACAGTACTGGAGTCCGCCGAGTGGTGGTCACACCCCAGTCTCCTGAATGTTATCCCCCAAGCTACCCCTCAGCCATGTCTCCCACCCATCATCTGCCCCCGTACCTGGCCCACCCACATTTCATCCATAACTCCCACACGGCTTACTACCCACCAGTTACTGGGCCTGGAGATATGCCACCTCAGTTTTTTCCTCAGCACCACCTTCCTCCTACAATATACGGCGAGCAAGGTAAGTAAATTATTACTGGCATCAGGAGCTGTTGAAACTCATTGCAATACTTATGTAGCTCTAAATATTGAGCTCCCTTTTGTTTCTTTTGTAATAAGGCATGGTAAACTGGGATTTCTCTGGTATAAAACGCATGGGAAGTACCTTTGTCTTTTGTCCTGAAGGATTACTTTGAGGGTTGTAGCCTTCTGCCTTGCAATTTTTCCAACTTCTGCCCTGCTGCTCCAGCTCCTCAGAGACCCGGGAGTAGGATAGCCACTTTCTGTCTGAGAAGAGTGGCTGTGATCTATTCCACGTTCCCAGGTCCTCTTCATATGTGTTTATGTAAGAGTGGCCCGAGGCAGAAATGTGGCACATTATTTCTTTGGCATTGGTATGGTCCAACAGTAAAAGGGCAATTGAAGTGTTCTGTGTTCTATTTCCAATGTTAGAAGATTATGAAGTTTCAATATCCTTTGGGTTTCCTGAAAGATCTATCTTGACAGAACCCAGAAATCCTCTCACTGTTGGGGTGACCCTCCTGAAACTGTTTTTAGTTTGAGACTAGACATTAGTGCAGCCACAGTTTCACTAGTTGTTAGGCAAATATTTACCTTGCAATGGAAAGAGCCTCAGGGCCACCGACATTATGTCTTTTCAAATTTTGCTCTTGGTTTAGTCTAAAGCCTTTATCAAAATGGATGCTAAGAAACCAGATAATAAAGGGAAAAACTAGACTTTAACCTCTTGTACTTTGCAAAGTGATAGTCTTCTGAGTGCCTCTGAATTGAGGCATTTTACTGCTTTAAACATTCATTATGTTGGTTCAGATAATAGTGTGAGAAATCCCTGTTACACTATAGGGTTTTTGAGCAAGGTATCACCTTTCTTTCTCTTGCGTGTATCAAGTCCCTTATCAGTGCTTTCCCTGCATGTTCCTATCACATTGCAGTTTTTTTTTTTTTATAAACAAAAGAAAATTTGAGATGAGTATTTTAAATGAAATATCCTGTTGTAATTTAGGGATAGGATTTGGGCTTTTTTAGTAGCCATAAAGGAATATAGCATAATTCAAAATAATCAGCTATTTTCATAACAGGGTGTGGGTAAATGATACCAAAACCTAAAATCAGTGGAAACAATAGCAGTGGTGAACTCTTAGAAATTTGATCTTTTAGCCTAGTGATATAGGCTAAAAAAGGAATAAGTAATTAAATCAAGAAGTAGGTAGATGGTATGAAAATAACATTTAGATAAAAACAAAAAAAATAGTTAACTAACTTTTTAAAGTGCACTCAGTGCTTTGATACAGCGCGCACTAAATATTTAAGCAGTTGTCAGTCTCCTGGCTCTATCTGAGCTATAGTGACAAATGAAGAGCCATGGCGCCTGACTTGTCACTTGTTGAGTCACATCTGAACTGTCTTATTTAGCAGTCTTGTTTGTAGGATGCCACTCTGTGACTATTTTGTAAATGGTCGCCTTTGCAATTTTAGGGAAGGTAATGCTATGATTTAAATCACCATTAAAATTTAAAAAGTGTAGCCTTTATTTATTTCATGGCATATTTTGATTAATTTCATTAAAAGAACATGGGACTACAATGTACATATAAAAAGCCTCCTTATTTTCAAATTAAAGGCAGACACTATTTCACTCTCAGAAGTATTTAGAATTCGGTGGTAGTTTATATGGTTAGTCCATGCAAAAGAAGCCCTTTTTACTTATAAAGATACAGGACCCAAATTTTTTGCTATACATTGTCATTTTTATTGATGCCTAAATATGATTTCAAACTGATTTATAAGTTTACTCTTAAACTATATCCCTAACACTCAAGAACACAAGATTTAATTGCAGGCTCTATTTTCTTTTGAGCCACTTAAAATATGCATAGTAACATCAGATAGCATTCTCCTTTTGTCTTGCCTTCAGTTACTTCAAGAGACGTTTGAGACCACAGCTTCTGATGTTTGGCCCTAGATTACAGAGGTGCTTTTATGTTCCCCGTACATTTTCTCCATTAACACTTCCCTTAATTTTTTGTGTTTGATTATTTTTATTGGCACTTTCTCAGTTCATCATTTTAGTTATCCTTTACAAATATTAATGATTTTGGATGCCACAGATAACTCTTTGTATTATGGTTGGTATGTACTTTCCAATAAAAATGCTATTCTGTCTACAAGGATAAGTATACATGCTAAGTATATAAGTATATATTCTAAATATCTTGATTCTAAGTACATGTTCACAGCAGTACTTTGTTCTTTTTTTTCATGTATTGCAACCACTGAAAACATTTTGACTGTGATCAGACTTAGTTATGAATTCAGCCAGTATGTGACTCTTCAGGACAACCTTGTCTTTTTCATTTTTCTCTGTATTTTGTGGAAGATCTCTAAACACTGTATTTTAAAAAATAATTGACTATTTCTTGATAAGAACATTTAAATATATAACATTTTTCAAAAACATTTTTAGTAATATGTTTATTAGTATTTTATTTTGTTTTGTTTTTGGTACTGGGGATTGAAGTCGGGACCTTGCACTTGCCAGGCAGGCAGTGGAATTATTAGTATTTTAGACTTCTTTTTTCAGGGTCAGATCATTGACCTTTGAATAACTTTTTATTGAAAGCATAGACTGAATCTGTATTTGCCACATTCACTCATTTTAGAAATCATACCACTCTACGGAATGTCAAGCTACATTACACGAGAAGACCAGTACAGCAAACCTCCGCACAAAAAACTCAAAGATCGCCAGATTGACCGGCAGAACCGCCTCAACAGCCCTCCTTCCTCCATCTACAAAAGCAACTGTACAACGGTGTACAATGGCTACGGAAAGGGGCACAGTGGTGGAGGTGGTGGAGGTGGGGGAGGCGGCAGTGGTGGTGGGCCTGGAATCAAGAAAACGGAGCGGCGAGCAAGAAGCAGTCCAAAGTCGAATGATTCTGATTTACAAGGTAATGCTCATGACTTTTGCCAGAGTGAGCTATGGAGGTGGGGGCCTTCTAAAGTTACCATCTTTTACGTAGAACAGTCCTTCATGGGAGTAGGTTTCTCTGCTAGGAATGATGGGTGGATTTCTCTGCTCTGTTTCTCAGTAAGGAGCAACTATTGTATCATTTATTTTTCACTAGCACTTCATGGTAGAAATACTACTTTTTTTGTCACATATGCTATATAACTACATAATCGCAGTGATGAGTACCTGAAAGTGTTTCCACATTAGCTTACTTCTGTTCACTCTTAAGTAGACAGATAAGGAAGAAATCCAAAGTAGAACAACTTTTCTAATAGTTTGGGGCTTGTTTAAGTCTCAAAATTATAAATCTAGATGTAATGATTTTCATGCTCTACTAAACTCTACCATTATAACAGGGATATATTTCTCTTTAGTTTCAAACCTCAATAATAAGTTATTCAAAGGTCCTGACTCTGAAGAAAGGAGTCTAAAATAGTAATCAACACACCAGATATGGTTTAATGCCACCTTTAGCATTCTGACTGAAGTAATCATAGACCAAGAATGAGATGGAAGAAGGAAGCACACCACGTAGAGAGAGAGATATCAGTTCAGAAGAGTATGTGTCCTTTTGTGTATTAATTTTGCCAAGTAATATGGATCAGTGGATTTGGGGAATGAGGTACTTGTGTGTCTGGTACTGAGTAGTGAACCTAAGGCCTGCAGTATGGTAGGCAAGCATGCTACTGTGGAGCTGCATCCTAGGCGTAGCATCCTTAGGTGACATTTAGAGGTAATTTGTTTTGATGCCACAAAAGGAAAAGTCAGACTTTTTATACAGGCATGTAGAAGACTGGTTTGAGTGAAGCAGAAAACAAGATAACATTTTATAAAGTACATGAGTTTACAGGTACACATTGGAAAAAAAGATAAGAACAACTCATCAAAGACTGATAAAAACTAGTTACGATACTCAGTAAAGTTAGTGATTCCTCATTGCATCTCATCTAGTTAGAACCAGAATGTACCAGTGAAAATGTGTCTGCAAATGAAAAAGAAATGGAAATTGTGGATGTTTGCTTATCTAGGAAGGATGAGTTTCTGACAAAAGGAGGAAGATAGGGTAAAACCAGACATTGGAATAAACCTTGTTATTTATAATGAGTGAATTTAGCGTGAGAAGGAGGAAGAGTAAGATACAGTGAAATGTGAATATATTACGAATTCTTTCAGTTTTGTTCTTTATTGTTCTCTATATCTTCCATTATTTAGGCAGTTATTCTTAAAATCATTAAATACAATATAAAGAAGTACATAATAGAGACTCAGGGTTCAGCCTCTTAAGTGAAAGTGCTCTGTCATATGCACTGTTAAAGCAATTTTACTTAAATAAAAGTATGATTTCTAAGTTTGCATTTATTTTAAGAAAATATTTTATATTTTGATTGACACATTTGTACATAGTTGTGAGGTAAAGTATGTTATTTTGAATAACTCAGTCTGAAGGTCCTGCATTCAATTCCAAGTACTGCCACAGGAAACAAAACAAAAACAAAACAAAAACAAAACAAAACGTTGTCCAGAGAGCTTATACGATTTGAAGTACTTTGATTACTTGTTCTTTACTAGTTTTTGCCCCACTCGCACCAAAGATTTACAGTAGATGATAATAGATACAAATAAATGAAATAAAAATTTAGGTGAGATCTAAGGGCTAAAAGTAAATAAGAGTAGGAAAATAAGATGAGGGAGCATTGAAGTTAGCCCAAATATTAATGCAGTTATGCCTAACTTTGGCAAAAGCAAACACCTTTCTTGTATGTGCAACTCTTTCGTAACTCATAAACACAAATATGTTATTTGCTCTATATCTTGATATTGTCCCAGTTGTAAGAGAATATCTGGGTTTGCATTGAAATCTGTACTGAAGTACTTGCTTAATATGCATAAATATACTGATAAGCATTTTGGTGTTTTACCTTACGTGTGCAGAGAGTGTAATTACTGTGAACACTGTAAGCACATTGCTGTTGTGTAGAAAGCATGTTATTTTGTTGGATAATGAGATCACCTTTGCTGTGGGTTCTGGGAAGCATCAGATGTTTCACCTTGAAGTGGGGAAGAATGAGCTTAGTCCAAACTTGATCTCTTGCTCCTTTTTCCATCACATTGTTTGCCTTCTCAGAATCACTGGAAGTGCTATTGTGCATATGGTTTAACCATGAAACAAAGAATCAGATGGGGTATGTTATGCATTCCACTCATGTCAGGAAGGGCCAGAGAGTGTTTGTGTTGGATTTTTTTAAAAATCTGTTTACCCAAATGAGTTGAAAACCAATATCCATACAACCTGTCACTCAGTTTTGCTGTGAGCCTAAAACTGCTCAAAATATCATCTCCTCTCTTCTCAAAATGGCATCATATCATTTGTTCTCAATTTGTCAAGGTTGTACATAGAAGGGTCCTTTAAAGTTGCTTGTTCTGGGCCATATATTTGGTGTTGAGCCTGCTAACTAAAAGCAAGGAAGGCAACATTCATCAGGGAGAGCAGTCAAACAGGAAAGCACTTGCTTGTGAATGGTACACATCTGCTTCAGAATGTGGCTGTTAATTCAGAGGATCCCAGCAGACGATCTTTCTGCTTTATTTCGTAAAGTAAAACAATCTCCCAGTAGATTTTTTGACTTGAGTTTATTGCATCTTTGGTAAGCAGGAAGTAAACTTCTTAGATAATGTTTCAGTTCACAACACCACCTGATTAATGTTAAACCATAGTTAATAGTAGTATGATTTACTTGTTCACATATATCAGTAGTTTCCCTAAGAATAGCATAAGTGCTTACTCCAGTAAAGACCAGAGTTTTTGCTTAATAATTTCCTAAGTTTTAAAGGAATCTACTTGTTCTTTACCTTTTTGCTGTTTACCATAAACAGATACTTTTTTTAAAGAAAGGGAGGCAAATTTTAAAATTCTATCTGATCTTATGATAAAATTATGTACATGTTTCTGGGGATTTACCTCAGTGGTGCTGCCACCTGACTTGCAAGCACAAGGTTCAGAATTCATTCCCCAGTACCAAAATAAATACCTACATACATACATGTAAAAGAAATAAAAAATTGTTAATATAAACATATATTAGAAGAATGGAGAAAAGGAAGTACTCTTGAGTCTTTGTGCCCTTAATGACCTGCTTTTGAAATAGAAATTGAAATGATAGAGATTTCTGGACCTCATTTCAGACCTCTGAAATTAGAATCTTCTCACTAGTTTTGGCTTTCTTTTTTTCTTTTTCTTTTTTTCAAGCATAGACCTCCATTGTAGGTAATGGTCAGCCAAAATAGAAAATATTCTGTTGTTAAGGGCCGCTTCAGAAGATACGGTTCACAAACTTGTACACTGCATGGGGTAGGATCTTTATGTATGTTACTCATCATTCTAACTTTTCCTTCTTGTACTATGCTTTGGTACATATTCATAAAATGAACCTTGCATTCCTAATTACTTTGTTTTCCACAGCAAGCTTTCTGTTTGGACACATGCTGCTCTAATGCCATTTCCTCTTCCTGGAACAAATTGTTGTATTGCTCAAGGATTGCTGTGTGGTTCACCCCTCCTGTCTCTTACTATTAACTTCAGGAAAACAACTCTGCAAAACAAAGTCCATGGTGCACTCATGAGAAATACAGGATTCCTGTTTCTTTGCAGTCCCTTGGAGCTGATGGTGCAATGTGGAGAAAGTATGGGGCTTTGGTTTCAGATATACCTGGCTTAGAATCATCCTTTGTTACTTGCTAGTTACTTATATTTAGCATTCTGTAAATCTCTGTATTCTCAATTCTGCAATGGAGATTTTAATCCCCACTAACTGAGCCTTGCTCAGTTCTTGACACTTAAGGTGTAGTGATAACCCTATATAGTATCTTAATCTTATCATCTCCTTCATCTTTAGGATTCCTAGTTTATAGAATTGCCACTCATCCAAGATAACATTTTCTCCAAACAGGTGTCTCTCTGCCTCTTCCTCTTTCCTTCATGGTTGAATATCCTCAACCTCAAGCTCCTTCTCCTATAAGCCAGAGGGTCTTCCTTTGCCTACCCCTGTCTTACACTATGAAAGTTTTCCCTGCACCCCTGGCCAATGCCTCCACAGTTGCTTCCAGGCTTTTCTGAGAGTGGTTGATATTGAGGTACATATGCATACCATTCCCTTGATGCCGAATTAGTGCCAGATTCACAGTTCTCCTGGCTTAGTGTGGGGCACTTAAACTCTGAATAAGAAGACGCTGGGACCCAGCCCTCTAAGATCTCCTTTTTCTTAAACCCTGACCATGGAGCCTTACATACAGTCCTCTGAACTCTAGTTAAGGTTCCCTTTGCTCATTCTGATTCTTAAGAGATCAGATGGGCTACCTCATAATTTCAGATGTATAAGTACCCATTTTCCTCACCATACCATTCTCTATGTTATAGCTACAGCTCAGTCAGATCTCAGTGTGGTGCTCCCCTCCTTGACATCTTCACGATGTTCCCTTTTATCTGGAGCAAAACTGTTTAACATGGCCCTCACCCACCTCCCTTGGCACTTCAGATTGCCCTACCATATGCCTTGAGCTTTGCCCCATTGCATGCATGTGCCTCATAATGCTTTCTTGAGCTGTTCTTTCAGTTCCTCTACCTAGCATATTCCAACTTTGTCCTAAAAGAGCTAATTCCAAACATCCCTTCCTCAGTGAAGTCTGTCTTGTTTTCTCACAGTATTAAAATGAAGAATAACTTAGGGAAAAATAGTTCTCTTATCATGTGATTTTAGATTGGTGATCGGGCATCAAGTTGATAGATATTCAAGGACAAGAATGGAAAAAGTTTTCCTTGTATGTGGGTAGTTGTGCAAGATCTGGGCTTGAACCTGTGCTGTGGCCAAAGACCAGCTAAAACAGTCATTTGACTTTGATCACAGAAGTTGAAGAAGTTTCTCTTGCTCCTCATTTAGTGAGGGGAAAGTTTTGTTCCTTCTGTTTTATTCTTGGTGTAATCTAAAGCAGATGCTATATTAGGAAGTTTCTCAGTAGGAAATGTTAACCAGGGTCCAGGTATCTATGAAGCACCTCAGTTTTCAGCCAGAGTTGTCATCTATCCGCCAAAAGTACGATTATCTGCTAAGAGAGTTTTAAAAAGGATTATGTGAAAACTGAAACCTTTGGTGAGATGGTGATGGTTAGTATGTATGTATTATGCATGTGTGCCTGTGGTGTGTGTATCCAGGTGGGTTGGGGGAGTAGGGGGAGAGAGGGAGGTAGGAGGGAGTCAAGAATGCTAAGGCTCCAAACATTGTGTGTGTAAAAGTAAGTATTTTGTATAGTTGATACTGCTGACTTTGGCCTCAATCCTAATTCTTATTCCCTTTCACACATTACATGAACAGTTTTAAAACATACTAGAGTCATGTAAGATTCAATAGTTTGTATTTGATTCTGTGTGACATAGAACAATTTTGTTGTTGGGTTTTTGTTGTTGTTGTTGTTGTTTTGTTTTTGGTACTGGGGATGGAACTCAGGTCCTTGTGCTTGCAAGGCAGGTGGTGGAACCACTGAGCTAAATCCCTGGCCCAAACAAGGCGTTTCTCTAGGCCTTAATTTCCCTTTGTGGAAAATGAATAGGTGAGTTAGTGTCATTGATTAACAAAGTCTTATTGGCGAGCGGATTCTTTTTTCAAATAATCTCATATAGATCTGCAGGAAATACAGCATCCTTCTAGCCCTCTCTCTCTCTCTCTCTCTCTC
>NW_022900924.1:33343048-33357578 GCF_012274545.1 Fukomys damarensis
CTCTCTCTCTCTCTCTCTCTCTCTCTCTCTCTCTCTCTCTCTCTCTCTCTCTCACACACACACACACTCTCACACATATACCTTGAAAATGGAATTGTAACTCCTGTCTTTTGCTATCTGTATAATGATAAGCATATACTGGTGGTGGAGTGTTTCTTTTGTATTTCTGATAGCAGCCATCTCTTATGACCTCTAGAACTTATAGAGCCATGTGGGGAAAAATGAGGACAAAATGATAAGAATTCCAAATACAGAAAAAAATGAACACACAGCATACTTTTGGCGTTTGAACTTTAGAATTGTTAACAATCCAAGGATTTCATTACATCGTAGACCAGATTCCTCCACATAAGAGTCATAGCCTTGATGAGGACATTATTCTTGTGCTTTTCCCCTTCTAAGATGACAAATTGTGCTCTCACCGGAGCAGTAGTCCTCATTGCCAGGTCTTTGTACTCTAGTTATTTTGCAGGTGCTGCTCCCGGACATTTTTCTTTGCTTGTGCTTTAAAATCATTACTTAAAAACCAGAATTGGAATATCTTTCCAAAATCATGACAGTTTATTCAGAACAAAATTAATTTATAATTATAAATAATTTTGTACAAAGGTCTAGTTTTATGAATATGTGTGGGCCCCTGGAATCTGTCCTTTTGCTGGAAATGGTGGGCTCTGGGAGGGCAAAGCTGTAGCCACCTGTGCTGTCCCGACAGTGGTTTGCTTTGTTTGGAGTAATATGCCTAATGTTAATAAGGTCAGGAATGTTGGGAGTCAAGGCAGAGTTTCTTTTGTAATCTCTTTTGGTCTCTGCTCCCTAAAAGAGATGACACTGGTGCTTTTCTGTTTAAAGTAGGATCTTTAGTGGAGCTTACCCACTCTACCAGTGGCTGATTTTTTCTTTCACTTATAAACTTTTCTATCTCTTCAGCACATTCTGTCCTAAGCATTCTCAGACGGTGTTAAGAGGACTGGAGACAGGTTGGATCACTCCTGTGGACAAGGCCCAATTCTTTTTTCCCCACTGCCCTCACTGCATGTGAAACTAGTTTCTAGAGGGAATTTCAATATTGACTCATCTCTAAGTATGTACTATGTGTGTTTCCACCTGTCTGTGTGTGCCTGTGAATCCTGAGAATGGCAAAAATATCTAGAAAACATGAAAAAAATTAAAGTGAGCTCAGACCCATGGAATTCACCCATCTTGCTGCCAAGTAGTCTGAAAAGTGAAAGTAGTCCAAACAAGCCTAAACAGTCTTTTAATTTTTAAATGGAAAACGTGGATCTCTGGATCAGAATGCAAGAGACACTTTTCTTGGCAGAGAACCATTACTGCCATCACTGGCAGCTGCCAGATCCACCTCCCAGGTCTTGGAGGCCTGTGCGTGCCTGGAGATGGCTGAGCAGACTGCATGGCCTTGCAGCCCCTGGGTGTAAGATGGAAAAGGAGATCGTTTTGGGGACAGAAGGTTATTTTCCTAAGCAGCACGCCGCTCATTAGCACATACTTTCTGACTTAGGCATCATCCTTCAAGGCCCAGGTCTGGAGAAGTCAAACCATGAGTAACTGTTTTTCTAAAGACTACAGTATGCCATTTTGGTGCAGAGGCAAATTTGGCAGCTCAGCCAAGAGGAAACTATGGTGACCCAGTTGTTGCTAATGAGTAGAGCACAGTATGTAAGTGTCTTTATTAAGATTCATCACCCCCCACCCCATGTTTTAATGGTGTAACTACATGATTCGTTCAGTAGACACAGTGAGACATTTTTGTCATGTCAATTTAAGAAGTCTTAGTCCATTAAATGTACTCAAAGCTTCACATTTTTCACTTAAATATAAAAAAGACTACATGCCAAAAAAAATTATTTGAGTTTTCTTTCAAAATGAATGTTCACCAGAAGTTTGAGGGCACAATTTTGATTAGTTTCTACTATATGTAGTACTTAGCTCGGTAAACCCATATTATTTTCTCTACTTTTTTGCTTTCTTGGGAACTGATCAGAGCAGCACTTAGATGACATCAGAACCCATGTTGGTAAAATACATGGCATCCCAAAGAACCCTTTAAACAGCAGGTTTAAGTGATGATATGGTTTGTTTCTGGTATATATGTAACCCTCAATTTTATTGAATTGAAGCTTTTGTATGTTGTTCTCATTTAGCTAAATTGAATTCTGAGTTTAACTGGGTTAGAGGTGCCATACTTAGAAGTAGAACAGTGTCCTGATTGGGACTTTACAGATCTAGGTTTAGTCCCAGCTCTGCCACTTGGGAGCTGGGTGCCATGGGGCATGATAATTATTCTGTCAAAGCTTTGTTTTAATCAGGTTTGGTTAAAGTGGGAGTAATTAATAGCACCTACTTCAGAAGGCTGTCAGTTCTTTACACAATTTTAGACACTTTCCAATTGTTATGGAGCACAGATGAAGATCAAGACTGTGACATTGTTCTGCTTCCAAGAATGACTCCCGTCAGTGGTATTAGTAGAACTCTAGCCTGGAAGTACTTACCCCAGAGTGCTGAGGGACAGGGTCTCCTGAGGCTTTGGTTGGCGTGACACAAATGGAATGCCAAGGGTTTGAGATATGAGGAGATTCAGAAGGGCATCCACTCCAATAGAAGGCTTTCTGAGTGCCCACCCCCAAGCAACTTGATGAGTGCAGTTCAGTCCTCTCTGTCCATCTTTCCTCTGCCTCCTCTCGGGGCTGCATTCTCTGTGAGCCTGAGGGATATGACAGGGCTGCTTCATTCCCTTTTTAAACCTTCTCAACACTCTGACCCCTCTCAGTTACCTTGCTCAGTATTAGAATACTCTGGATCTGTTGTATCTGGAATACTCTCAGCATTTGTGATGGAATTTTGGCAAATTCTTGCTATTACACCAACATTGATTTTGGTCATTGCATCTTCTTCCATGGAATGAAATGCTAGTATTGCTGCATAAACTATCTTACAAAGAGGCCGATCATTGAATTTCTGGCTTTGTATGATCAGTATTATAAAGTAACAACGGTAGTCAACATTACAGATATGCTAAAAACAAGTTATGCTTTCTGCCATGATCAGCTTTGACTTGTATTTTACATTTACCCAAACACAGAGTGCACCAGACTATATTACTCTGTTTCAGATTCTTTAATGAGACCTTGAAATTCTGTTGAGAATACAAGTATGAAATGGGAAAGGCCTCTGGAAAATAACAGCCACACTAGCTCAGCACATACAATTTACACAGCAGTGAGTGTAAAAACCTCGTGGTTGACTATAAAATTTCCTCATTTTCTTTGGTGCTGAGTTGCATTTTGGAAAATGGATTTCCTTTATTTCCATATTATAATTGCTTCTTTCCTGCTACATCAGAAAAATGTTTTTTTGTATGTGGACTCAGAAAAGGGCCACAGAGACTGGGTGATAGTGGCACAAATGTGTGGTCCAAGCCGAAAGGGGAATTGTCATAATTTAGGGAGGCAGCACCATATGGATCACAGGAAGGAATACTTGTAAAACACTATTCATTCATGACATTTCTTTGAAATGCCTAGGTCTTGTTTTCTAGACTTGCTAGAACTGCCTACGTGCATGCATACGTGAGTGGGCAGAACTAGGTCTAACAAATGATGCTTAAAGTTGTTTCATTAAAGGATTTATTAGTGCTACTCTTAATTCACATGGTGAACTTATGTTGACCTCTTTCCCCCTATTTAAAGACACAAATTACATGGAGCTATAAGATTCCTAAAAGGAAGAGCAGTGGATAAGCTGCCATGTTGAAGGTTCACTAAGTTCCTCAAAACTATTTAACTGTGTTGCCAAGCACATTTAAAAAAATTAATATTTAGTCTTTCAGGGAGATTTATCTTTTGGCAGAATGTTGCTCCAAAGCATTCCATTAGATATCAAAATCTCTGGAAAGCTCTGTTAAAAACCTTGTGTTACTTATGTGAAAAAGTGGTTATTGCTGCTTTAATTAAGTAGCTGTTGAGGTTTTTTTAAAAACATACCATCATTACTACTTACATTATTATCCATGGGAAGATGGCTCAAATTTGACTGCAGATAGTTTTCAGTTTCAGTTTTTGTTTCACTAAAGAATTGTATGTCTGTGAAGTACTTTTGTACGTGAATCTTAATCTCATAGTTTAGTAGTCTCAGTCCCATTTAGAATATCATGCATGATGGCACAGCTGTCTTTTCTGTCAGATAAGTTGCTACTGTATTAGTGTTTCATAGAAGAAAGATTGTCTGTCAGGTAGTAAAGATACATGTGTTGTAGATTCAGTAGGACTTCTAACCAGTTTGCTTGCCTTCTGCATGATTTCTGTCCTCCTTCCCTCTCGTTTTCTCTTCTCTCTCATTTTCTTATGCTGGGATCAAATCCAGGGCCTTGCATATGCTAGGCATTGAGCCACAGCTCCAGACCCTTGGCATCATGTCTCTTAAGTATTGTCAGTATTTAAGTATTCTATGATTATTCATCACATAGTTGGAATGGGAGATACAGTGTAATCTTACACATTATTGTGTTCCTTAAGATTTCAGAACTGCATAATAAATGGTATTTTTTGAACCAGAAATTAGGATATTTGCTCTCCTTTTCTTTCATTTAATATTTTAATTTATTTCTTACCCTTTTAACTCCATGAATTCTCTTACTCCCTCTTCTTTATATATGCCTGGCTTCTTCTACTCGGCTTTGTCTATACCTGGCTTCTAAGACTTGCTGTATTTATCATCACCAATACTATGAATGGACTTTTTATTCATTAATTTCTTCATTTTCCACTGAGTTAATTTTTACTTTGAATTTATTCTTCTAAGCAAACAGGGAAATAGGGAAATGATAGTTGTGAGGAATGTATTCAGTATTAAATTTTTATGATAGTTGTCAACTCATTTACTGTTGAAGAAGAAAAGGATTATGGATTGCTCTTGTACCAAGACTATCTTACAAACTCATTGAGTGCATCTGGGGAAGAGAATAGCAATTTAGATAACTTCACCTCTTTTAGCTGTGCATGATCCACTTGATAGATTGTATGTGTTCCCTTATTTCAATTTTCTTCCTGCTCCTTTTTTTCCCTTTTATATCTTTAATAATCTCACTGTAGTGAACAACCCTACATAAGAGAATAAAGTAGAATGTGTCTGAATTGCTGAGGTTAATAGCTGTTAAGATGTGTTATGAACATGAAGCTTGAAATGATGCCCGAGATTTATCTCTAGAATTCCTTTGTTGTATTGGGTAGGCCCATAGGAAATTGACCTATTACAGATCAAAAATAGTTGAATATTATAAATTTTATAAGTTCAATATAACAGTCCAGACCTCGTTTGATTGATAATTAATAGGTAAGTATACAAGCCATATCTCTGTTCTGTTTTATTCTTTTTTCTATACCAAAGTTCTATGCCAGAGTTATTTTTTGCCCATTTTCAGTGTTAAAAAGAATAAAAGACTGAGGGAGAGCAAACAGTGAATACTAAGGAATTCAGGTGTTTGTCCTCTGATAGTCTTTGCAAGCTGCATATCATGTTGGAATGGGGGTCCATAACTTGTTTAAGGCAGGATTGTATTTTATAAAGATACCATGGAGTAAGATCCTACTGTTCAAGATGGTACTCAAAATGATGACAGGAATCCTATCGATTAACACTGGTGAAGGAGCCACAAATGTGGAAAACAAACTATCTTCAGACAAGTGGTAATCATGGGTGACAGTCATCTTAATGATATTTCATTTAAGTGGTGAGGTTGTTGCTATCAAATCGAGAAATTGGAGACCTGGATGCTTTGTGGGAATGCTTGTGTATCGCTATTCAGTTTGATTCAGTTCCATAAATCTTCAGGGAATATTTTCAGTTCTGGGTTTATGGCCACCATATACAGTATCCTTTATCATAAGACAGTTGTACTAGCATCTGTTGGAAAACATACTGTCTGTCAGCTACATTGTGGTGAGCAGGTATTCCTTTGGCATTTTTGAGTCATTTTAATGTGCATGATGGGGAAAATAAATCAAGAGAAAAAGATTGGCATTACTTTCTGTGACCAGAAAACTGCATTTGAGCAGTGGTATACAGTAGTATCCTCAATCTTTTATTAGAACAATACTGTGTGATAACCTAGTCTCTAGTCTGGGCATAGCTTTTTCTTCTGTGTGTTTCAAATCTCCCTCTGCCTACTCTTTATAAGAATATGTGTGATTCACTTAGGCCCAGCTGAATAACCCAATAATTTTTCCATCTCAAAATTATCAGTCATATCTGTAAAGACTTGCTATGTAAGATAACATTCACCCATTCCAGGGACTTGGCTGTGAATAGTCTTTCAAAGGTCATTTTCAGCCCATCTGCTTCTAGCATCCCTGTTCCAGAAAACTAGCTGGAATCAGCTCCTTACTCTGCACCCTGGTTACCCCTTATTAACATACTCCCTCACCTTCCTCAGTAAAGACTGTAGGATTTTCACTGTAATATACAACAGCAGCACTAAATCAATCTCTCTGTGAATGAAAATCAAGACCCATTAGCAGAGTTACTCCTCTTTTAGGGAACCAGTTCACATTTAGGCTACTTTAGGTAAGCCATAAAGCAGAATGCTGTAACAGTTGTTCCTTTTCACTCTGGAAATAGAAGAGGGTTGTGTCATGGATGTGCATTTGTATGCATAGATAACATGTTGGATGTATATGTTCAGGACATACTGAATGGAAATTAAATGCCAGAATCTGTATAATTCTTTTAAGTGAGGAGTAGAGTTAATGGCATTTCCTAGGAAGAAGTGACATGAATCTATCTGATTTAGAACAGATATTTTCTTAAAAAGAAAATGAGATAGTTTTTGCCTGGCATGAGCTAACACTGATAGAGCTTTGAAATAATCACTAATGAATCTAATATTCCATAAGTGATCATTATTCTCCAGGGAAATTTAATAGAGGCTGATACTTGTTGATTGTAGCCTGGATAGCCAGCGTTATGGATAGATACACTTATATGCACTTTGATGCCTGTCTTCTAAGTAGAATCTAATAATTGGTTTAATCTTGAAGAGGTATACGAATCCTGAGATGTCATATATAATATGTAGCATGGGTGTCACATTTTTGAAGTTCTATTCTAATATTGCTGTGTTTTCAACAATTATTGCCCGCCATAATGAACTTCTCTTAGAGATTTTCTTTTTTCACCCTGAGATGGATATTTTGTCTGGATTGGAAAGATAGCAGATTTTTAAGTATATAGGAAAGAGTGTTTTATATCTATTATTCTTTATTGTAGAATTCTGCGATTCTGTCAAATTTGATAGGGTATATATGTTTTACACAAAGTTAAGCATATATACTCATTACAGTTTAAAATAGCCAATGAATAAACAACGTTAGTTAGATCTTTTTATCCACTCTGTTTTAAAAATTACAGAGAATTCCAAAATAAAAGGTAGAAGAAATTAATAAAGGTAAAATGCAAAGTCCAGATTGGGTAAATGATGCAAGAAGAAAGAGTAAACGAGAAGTTTTGGACCAATATAAGAAGTCAGCTGGATCAAACAGTATCAGCATCGTGATCCTCCATAATAGGACAGTGACACAAACATCGTGGCAGCCTGGAAATGGGACACAGAAGTGCGGGATAACCACCAGCTCTGTGGACCCTGGTCCTTTCTGTAGCCAAGTTCAAGCTGAATTAGTTTAGGTATGTAATCAAATCGTGTGTTATTTCAAGGACCTAAGTGAAGGGGAAATGAGGTTGAGGAGATCCCTCTCTGGAACCACTTTTCCAACCGTACTTTTGATGAATTTACGATTCTGCCGAAGCCATTAGCTCTCCCTATACTCATGAACTTCTAGTTTCAGCTACTTACACGTTCTTTCCATAAGAGTATTTCAATCACTTACAACATATACCGTGCCCTGCCAGTTCCTTTGGAGCAATTTAAATGAGAAAAATAAAGGACTTTAGGAAAAATTATTTAAGAATGTCTGGTAAGTTGCTTTACTCTTTAGGAACAGTTTTGGAGACTCAAATACATTTTCCACTTAGTAAAATTTGACACCCCCTTTTTTTTTGGTAAGCCACATTGGTTGAAATCTTAAATATAGAGAATATGACTTACTGCTCTTGGTATTACCTGCTGTCTAGAACAATATTCTAGTTTGCTGTAATATATCACCACTGATTGGCAGCAGCAGAAAAATCATGGATGACTCCAGACTGGAATGGGGATTGTAATGTACAATTTTCTTCCTGTTCTGGATTCTTCAGAGTTTGTGTACTACAGTCCCTTGCTGGGGCCAGGGATTTAGCTCAGGGGCACCTTGTCTGCCTCATAAGCCTAAAGTCCTGAGTTTGATCCCTGGTCCTAAAACAAACAAACAAGCAAAACTACTACAGACTCTTGCTTTTTCCCAGGACATTATATCAAATAAATGTTCCTGGTCTCTTCACCTCTTCTTAGATATTAATATCAAATGCAATAACTTTCTCTAGAAATACACCTTGATTGTGAAACAAATAATGAGTGTCTATATATCTAAAACATATTTCATTAAGTGTGACTTTTCCTAATTTCTTGCACTTACTGTAGCACTTGTGTATCATATTTGTGTGTGTGTGTGTCTGTATGTGTACATGAAAATAGTTTCATCGAGGTTATATGTGTGAAACAGAGCTCTAACTCCCCCAGCTAATCGCTCTGCCTTAAGTATTGTTTCCTCTCAACTCATTCTCTACCCAGAAGCCAGGGAGATCTGTTTAAACTCTCCGTGTTCTCCTTTCCAGCTTACTGTAAAATGCAAACTCTCTACTCTTATCTCAAAGCTTGTATCCAGTGGTCACTGCTTGCGTCTGCATCTTCAGCCCCTTCTAGCCCTGCTGCAGCTCTTTGGGGCTTAGGCTCACAGGCTTCCTTTCCAGCTCTCCAACATGCCAGGCACTTCCTACCTGGGGAGCTTTGCCCTTTCTGTTTTCCCTGCTTGGGGAGTGCTCTTGCTGTTTGTGTGATAGTGTCTTCCTCATCCCTCCTGGCAGAGCCCAAATGCTTCATGATCAGACAGTGCTTGAGATTCCTCATCCTCATTTCCCTACTTTCAGTACTCTTGCTGACTCCCCCCATTAGCCAACCTCATTGTACTTGTTTGTGTCTGTGCATTTGCCTACGTTTTCCCACAAGGGTTCACCCCTCCAGTGTATTTGAAACAAATTGGGGATGGCAGAAGTTCAAGTGCAGCACTCACTCAAGGGGACTTCCAAACATCTTTTATAGATAATATGAATTGCTGAATTTGCTTTTTATTTTTATTTTTTCCTGAGGCTTGGGTTAAAATACAGAATTCCACTGCAGTTGGAGAGAGTTATCAGATAGTTTATCGTGCAAGTTCGAATGCCAGAATTGGACAGCATATAGCTAGCTGTCAGGACAAAATGCTATTTTGAGGCGCTAAAGCACTAGGTAAAAATTCCATGCTAAGCCTCTTTCAGCCCCACAGCTGAAGGCCTTTCATGTAAGTGAAACTTTGTATTTCTTTCCTACCAAAAAAGTGTAATAAATTGTCATCACTTCTTCCCCCATTTTTGTTACTAAGTATGAGCCACTTTTGGTGGCTGCAGAGTTACTTTCAGCAGTCTAGAATTAATCATGTCGTTATTAGCTTTTACCCTTAAGTAGAATCTGGGCTTTGTGTTTTCTCTTATATTATTTTCATTACGTTTCATGCAGTTCATAAGAATCAAAATAAAATCGGTCAAGTTGAATGCATAGGAAAGTAATTTAGATTATTTAAGCTTTAAATATGGAAACTTTCCAAAAATTTTAAATTGTTGATTTCTTTCATAGTTTGGGTGTATTAGTAACCAGTTTGGTTTTTTGATGCCTTAACACTTTTATAAAAGTATCTTTTTTAAGTGATACAACTTTTATATTGATCAGAACCTTTTGTTTTCTGTGCTTTTACTCTGTTGGATGATGAGGAAGTATTCTTTGCTAGTTGTTGGGAAACTGACTTTTTGACCACTTTGGCTGGTACTAGACACCATTTGCCTATTGTTCATACTTATCTCTGCCAGTGAGGGTGGCCCAGCTGGTGAGCCTGGCGAGCCATGCTCATAGTAAGGAGTTCTTGGGTAAACTTTGAGTCTACTAGAAATACAAATGGAAAGATGTTACCTGCCAGTTGCTAACAGAGTACAGAGAGAACAGCAGGTTCTACTTTGAGAATTGTTAATGGAAACATGTTCCTATATGAAAGCATTTTCTACCAGATAGTAAGTACACCCGGATTTTAGAACAAGGGTAGACCCTGTCAGGTTGGTTGAGAGAGTCCTAGTAATGGAATTCTGGAAGAAGCAACGTTTGTATTGGACAGCCCAGGATATAAACTTGTTTCTGATAGAACATGCCTGAATAGAAAGCAAATCTTAGCTCTTAACTTGTATATTGTCCCTTGGGTCATATTGTCATATGGTTCTAGACCACCTTTAAGTTTAAGAGGAGATTTGTAATTCTGACTTCAAAAGTCATGTTGCAAGTCTATTATAAAACCATGTTTGCCTAGAAAGGAGGTTGCCACCAAGCTCAAGAGGCAGGGATATATTCATTCTCATTTGCTACCCATAAAAGTGTGAGAGAGGGAGCTGGAAAGGTGTTTGGGACTTTAGTAGTAATAAAACATAGTGTCGTGAGGCTTACTTAAAAATTAAAGAGAATTTTGGTACTTTCTTTAGTAGGTCAACTTTCTTTTCCAGAATTAGGCCAGGGTGATCACCCATTATGGAGCCTAGCTAGACGCTGCCCTAAACGCTTTCAAAGGACAAGTAGCTGAGCTTAATAACAGAAGAGCTGAGGAACTGTCACAGGTCTGAGACTGGAATCTTGAAAGTGATGAGTTCCCCGGAGAGACACAATCTCATTCTACATGCAATGAAACAGCTTTTAATATGTTGCCTTGTACTTGTTCTAGGAAATGTTTACTTTAACGTTTCAGGAGATTATTTTTATTTGGCCCTTTGGGCTTTGCTGGAGAGTACAGTACCGTAAAAATCCAATGATGATCTTTAGCCTTTTTGTGGGGGTGGGTACCAGCGATCTAACTCTGGACCTTGTTCTTGTAAGGCAGTTTGTGGCGCCACTGAGCTAAATCCCGGGCTTGAACTTGAAACCTTCTTAATTTCTTTTTTCTTACTCTCAGCCTCTCTTCTCATTTTTTTCACTGCTCTGAAAATTAACACATGCTAATAAAATCAACATTTTACTGTTTTCACTGGTGTCTCCCAAGCAATCCTGGCAGATATTGTACTGTACAATGAAATTTGGAAATCATCTTGATTCCTAGGGACTTGAGCAAGCTGAAGTTATTAAAGATTGGGGACCACAGCTGGTGAACAGATGGAATTCTTATAATTTCACAATCTTAGGTAGCCAAAAGTCCAAATCTGCTCAAAACTTCTTTGCTTTGTCTTCGGTTTATTTCACTTTATCTTGAATCCTTTAATTGTTGGAGATGATGGATCTCAGTAGATCTCTCATTTAAATGGCATGACTTAAGTTTTGATTGTAAAATTTCTTACAGTTTCAGTATAATAATGACCACGTATTTTAGTAATGAACTCCTCATAGGCACTATGAGCATGAGAGGGAAACCAAGACCTTTATGTTTCATTCGAAAACAGAATGTATTTTAAGTTCAATGACAACTAGTTCACGGTGGTTGTGACCAACAGTTTTAACTACTTGCTGCTTAAAGAAATGCTTGATCCACTCATAAATTTCTTTAGTTCATTTTCTGTGTCCACTTCTACTGTGAATTCCTGTGTCATGCATACAAATGATCTAACCCATCCATCTTCGGTGCCTCTGCTGCCTAGTCACAAACTCATCTCTCTTTTTTTTTTTTTTTTTTGTACCACCCCATGCCATGGCATCTTCTCTGTTTTGCCTTATAATAACATGAGGGTGTTATACTTGTGCAGGCCAGCTCTTTGCCTCCTCAGAACCATAGCTCTTGGCTACACTTTCACGTAGATTAGTATATTCTCCATAAGGGAAAGTGAATGTGAGACTTCTGCTCAGTGGCTGTTATAAAGATCACATTAGAAATGTCATTCTATTAATGCTAATTTACACATTAGTGCTTGTTACTTTAAGAACAGAGTTCATGTTTACTACCCTGTTCAGCATTTCTTTATCTTTACTGAAAGGCTTCTAGGCTAATGCTGAGTGTCTGAAAATATAGAAAAACAGCTGGAGCCATAAATAAGTTGAGCAGTCTGGATACACTCTGTACCAGCTGGTCAGGAAGAAAACAACACACAGCCCTTTCAGGTGGTGCAACACAGCAAACAGCTGGAGTTTATGGTCCAAGAAAAATCTATTCTTTTGGAACCAGTGTGTGCTTTTTCTCCAAAGCTGCAATCAACTGCTAAAATATCTTAACGTGTTTGGGAAGTAATTAGGAGTAATTTTTGTGTGATACTCAATGTTCTAGCCTTAAAACACCTTAAATGCTATATGCCTATAAATGTTGGGGTATGAATAAGTCTTCTGTTACCAATACACTGGCACAGAAAATCTATAGAATTATCATTGCAAAGCATTTCCTGGGGATCAGCTCTGGAACAAATTTCAGTAGCTTGTCTTTGGACTTCTAAATTGGCCTTTTGTAACTGGTTGTAATATAGAAGCAGTAGTATAAACATGTATTGACTTCTAAAGTAGTCATTTTGTACCAAACCAAATACTCTAGCAGTACCTTCACCTCTCTTAAGAAAAACTGTTCTCCCCACCTTCTGCTTGTTACTCTGGGGATGTGAGGAGAGGAGACTTTGGAGGCCCCCCAAGAAGTAGACTTGGGGTAAGAATCAGAAGACTTCGGGTTAATACTTTTTAAAAAAAAATTGTCATACAAACGTAAGTTCATAAAGATCTCTGATTTGTTGATTCCATATCTGGCAAATGCATATAATAATATTGAATGTGTTTGCAATTTATGTTACATGTAACATGAATTTTCTAGAGCTGCCACAACGAAGTACCACAGACTGGGTAACAGACAATAGGAATTTATGTTCCCGCAGTTTTGGAGGCAGGAAGTGTGAGATCCAAGTATTATGGACTTGGCTCCTTCTGAAAGAAGGACCTTTCTTACACTTCTTCCTGCCTTGTACCTGGCTCCCTGTACCTGTATTTCTTTCTCCCTGGGTCTGCATATCTTCTTCCCTCAATATATGACTGTGTCCAAATTTTCTCTTCTTACTAGGTGCCAACCATGTTGGATTAGGGCCTTCCAGGATGACTTCATTTTAACTTAATTACCTCTTTAGAGGCCCTATCTCCAACTGGAGTCAAATTCTGAGTTATTGGGAGCTAAAGATTCAACATAGGAATTTGGGAGTGGGGCACAATTCAGCCTACTGCAGTGTATTACAGAGGTCTGTTATTTGGATATTCAGAATATTTAATAAGAATTATTCTAATTAGACACACACTGATTTAAGAAGTCTGTCTTTAAAACTTAAGATTCATTTGTATTTTTATTTCATGTAAGTGAAAAGATGTGGATAGGTAAGGTAGATAGATACTTTTATTTAATAATTGATTCTTGCAGTGTTGGGTATTGAACCCAGGTCCTCATGCATACTACGCAAATAGTCTACACTAAGCTACAGCTCAGCCCCCCAAAAAGACACATTTTTTTGTTCCGTCAGAAAAAGATGAAACTGTTTTGTACACAGAATTTTGAGTTCCTAGTTTTATCTGTTTGTTCAAATCTTAGTTGTAGAGAATTGTTTTGTAGTCTGTCGAGAAAGTTTGGATGAGGAATAGATGATTTGAATTGCTAAATGCCAGCAGAATTAAAGAAATATAAAGTAATCTTTTGCTCAAGAATAGGTGAATACTCACATACCTCAAGAGTTAAAGTTTGTGCAAATGGCCATGTTTTACTCAAAACATCTGCGGCATGCTAAAGATAAAACATAATGACAAGTCTTGCTTGTGTCCTGAAGTGAAGCCATATAGAATTCTCTGGATCTAGAATAGAGGGATATCGGAAGAATGAGATTTTTAAGTGCAAACGCCAAGCTTTTCATTCACTGGAATTACTACAGTCGGAGGACTGACTATTAATTATGGGAGGAAACACACCTTACTGGGACATCACTCACACTGATGCCAAAAAGGAAAGACGTGGGACATGGTCAGGACGGTTGGAAGCATTCATTAAGAATGCAAAAGGAAGACTTAATTTTGCAGGCACCCTTTCCTACTTGGCCAAGTAATTAATTGTTAAATAAGTGTAGAGGAGTCATTCCATGTTTTTCAAGAAACACAATTTATGCATATAAAATTATTGTGGAATAAGACAGATGGAAAGTAATTTAGATAGTTAAGACAGGCCAAGTGTGGTGGCACACTCCTGTAATCCCAGTACTCAGGAGGCTGAGGCAGGAGGATCTCTGTGAGTTCCAGACCAGCCTGGGCTACATAGTGAGTTCCAGGTCAGTCTCAACTACATAGTGAGACCCTGTCTCAACCAAA
>NW_022900924.1:33357681-33369499 GCF_012274545.1 Fukomys damarensis
AAAAAAAAAAAAAAAAAAAAGATAGCTAAGACAAACCAAGATATTTTAGTCCCTCCAAAGAGCATTGTACATTTTGATTTAGCTTTCTGAAATAAGATTTGTGTGTAGCAGATTCTAATGCTACCTCTAGTGGGTAAAGTGTTATATTCTTCTTTAGGATATTCTCTAGAGTAAGATCCAAGCATTCTTGATTTCTTCAGTAATAATGTCTTCAGTTGCATTTTGATCATCATAGCAAGGGTGATATTTTGAAATTTTTCCCCAGGTAGATAGTTATCTTTGAAGAAATATTTACAATCTATACTACCAAGTTTAGGATTTTTACTGAATTTATTTGGATTATATGCACGGTAACAATGTAGGCCTACAAATTTTGGGTGCAATTTTGTCATAGTTATTTGTAATATGATGGATAAATTTGCCTTTCCTTGAGGCTTACTCCATCATCTGTCTATTATATCCTTGTCTATAAGTACGGAAAGAATAAAAGGGCAGTGTCTGCGTTTGTGGGTAGTATCTCTCTGTTTATTCAGACAAACACTCAGTAAATGTTCCTGCACCAAGCCCTGAGGAATCAGTGTTGCAAAGGGCAGACATGAGTTATAGTACAGCTCTCCTTTTCTAGGAGGGTGAAGGCTAATTGTTGAACAGGAAATTAACTTATGATGTGAAATAGTTAAACGTGAAGAGGAGGGTAGGATGCTTGAGGACATGGTACAGTGAACACCATTAAAGGCCTGCGTGATCAAAGGGACACTTGATGGAAGAATGGATTGTTTGTGAGAGGCCTGCAGGTTGAGCGGGGCCAGCCAGAGTGGAAGAGGAGGAGTAGACACACTTTCCAGTTCTGCATCACCCTGCAATCCAGGTTGTTAATATAAACTTTGTCCATTATAAATTAATCTTTTGGTGTTTTCTAATAGGAATTCTATCATTATAATCTCAAAAAAATAATTTTAAAGGAATAATTATCTACTGAGAAATTGTCAATTAAATATAATCGCTGAGAGCCATGATTTATACTTTTTCATGTCACTCATTCTACCTTTCTCTTCCCCCATTTTTTAGGGGGTGGCATCTCTTCTGTTTTTTTGTTTTTGATTTTTATTCTGTACTGTCTTCTACATTATCTTCTGGTGCATTTTATTTTCCAGTTTAGTCCACGACCCAAATGACTCTTTTTGCTACTGTGTGCCCTTTGGGCGTGAAGTAGCCAGGGTTTGGACACCTCAGTTGTTGGACACCTCAGTCTGTAGACTTGAAATACGGCTGGTAAGTGGTACTGTTTACAGAGTCCATCCATGATACAAATGTAGTATTTCAGTTCTGAAACCTTTTTACTGTATTTTTAAATAGAATACTAGCATCATTTTGAGAAGGGGTTGAAATAATCAAGCAGAAGACATAGTCTCTTTCATATTTTGAGCAAAGCGGGCAGACATTTGGATAACAGAACTCTGTCTGCATGGCTCAAGATAAATCCTTTATACAGAATACTGAAATTTTTAAGTTCTAAATACTTAATAATAATTTTAGAATGTTAAAGGCAAAATCGGTACATATAAATTTGATATAGTGTAGGTGGCTTGAAAGCAATTTATGACTTTATTCACATTGACCTTGGATTTGTCCATGTCTGCTTTTTCATATATATTTGGGAGAATAAAATGAAAAAAATTATAGAGATCTGGTCCTCAGAGTGGCCCCTGTCTTGGAGAGAACAACCTGTCTGTGTAGAATCTTCCATATAGACATTTCCTTCCTGCTGGCGTAATCTTAGCTTTTGATTTTAATTTATTTCTCAGTTCATTGCATTTTCTTTCTGTACTGGGGAGGATTATGCTATTTTGAGTATCTATTTTTAAAAATGGAAATGTTGATTAAGAAAAAGAAGTAAAACAATTAGATTGAGAGCAGAAATCATAGAATTTAGAAAGACTCCAAAATGTTTTATGTTTTTCTAGTGTTCAAGTTTGACATATTTGAAAATATCATTTAAAATTATTTCTTTGTTTTGATTCAATTTTGTTTTCTAAAAGCTGGAAATATTTAGTTGATGTGCTTTGGATCGAAAATGTCCCTCAAAAGGTACCTGTTTTCAGAGGTGGGGTTTTTAGAATGTGTTTTGATCATGGGAGCACTGTGTTCATTAATGGACTATTTCATCAGTGAGTTCATAGCTGAATACTCTGTTAAGAGGTAGGACCTAGTTAGAGGTGGTTACTTAGATGTAAACAGTAAAGGTCAGTCCTTGTCTGTAGCCCCTCCTCCTCCTTCTTGCTTCTTTCTTCTTCTTTCTTCATTTCTTGGTCGTGATGGGTTGAGCAGCTTTAGTGTGCTTGCCCTCCTGCTACGGTATTTCTGTCTTGGAGCCAGCCGACCATTGACTGAAGACTCTGAAACCATGAGCCAAAATGAATTTCTTTAAGTTGTAAGTGTATGTACTTCCTCCAGCAATGGGAAGGTGACTAATACAGCACATTTAAGTAAGAAAATTATCATGTAAGAGTGGCTTTTGACAAATCTAAGGCATTTGAATAAATTCTACTTTATGCTACTAAAAATGTTTCACCTGTAGTCTAGTGGCACTTTGCATTTTGTGGCCACATAATTTTAAACCAGAACTTGACAGATGTTCTAGGTTAGAAGTCATAATAAGTAAACAGATAAAGATAATCAAAGAGTTTAAAGTGCATCCTTGGCTACATTTGAGACAAATTTTACATTTTAAGTAATAATAGTAATAAAGTATTACAAATTCTAACATGTTAAATAAAAAAGAATCTAAATTCATTGATACTTTAAAAAGTGAGGGAGGCTAATTAATAGAAGGAGTGATACAAAAATTACCATCTTGCAACCACCAATGTAACAATACATTCTAGCAAAGATCATCACTGTTTACTGTAGCCATCTGGTAAATGGTTTGACAGAAAAATGTGTCCAAGTGATCAAACCATGCAACACCAAATGATTCAAACCACACCGTGTGCCTCCTCATGATATAGAATGGAAAGCGCCACTATGTAGGACTCTTGTCAAATTTCTTTTAGCCTATGTCAGTTATGACTAAGTAGTTATGTAATCTCAACAGTAGTATATTTTAGAAAATTGGCTCTTTGGACAAGAGGATTGATATCTAGAATATGTAAAGAGTGTTTTTTTTTTAAGGAAGTAAGATGTGTATTGTACATGTATCAACTTTCCACAAGGAATGTAGACATTATGTACTACTGATGCACACATATACTAATAAACTAAAATTTAAAGAAGAAGAAAATGGCCAAGTAAAATGAAGTTCAAATGGCCAAGAAATACTATATATGAAAAAGCAAGTTAACTATCTTTAGTCTTTAGAAAAATGCAGATTAAAACTACATTGAGATCCCATCTTAGCCTAGTCAGAATCCTTATCATCAAGAAAGCAAAAAACAATGAATGTTAGTGAGGATGTAGGGTGGGAATTGGGGTGTTGTGGGAAAGAAACTCTTTTACGTTGTTGGTGGAAATATATATTAGTACAACTGCTACGCAAATCAGTATGGCCTGGATTTAGCTCAGTGTTTCAACCACCTGCCTTGCAAATCAGTATGGAGATTCTCAAAATGCTAAACATGGAAATACTGTTGAAACAGCTATACCATTCTTGGGCCTATTCCCCACGGAATTAAAGACTGCATATCCACATTTACAGCAGCTCAACTCAAAACTGATGAATGAATAAGGAAAATGTGGTATGTGTATACAGAATGGAATATTATTCAATTATAAGGAAGAATGAAACCATGCCATTCACAGGAAAATGCGTAGAACTAGAAACCGTCATATTAAGTGAAATTTGACATTCCCAGAAAGTTAAATACCACGTTTTCTCCTAAATGGGAAATTTAAAAATACATAAATCAATTGATAATTAAAATAAAGGAGAGAGCACAGGAAAACAGAAGGCAGACTTCTTGAATGGGGAAGAGGACAAGCAAGAGAGAGGAGGAGAAATAAAGTGGAAGAGTAGGGTTGAAGTTGGTGAAGATAGTGAAATGGGTGTGCAAAGTCCCCAGCATAACCCCCACTGCTATGTAATGTTAACGTGCACCAGTAAAATATAATTTCAACGTGACTCTTGGTCTGGGGATTTAGCTCAGTGGTTCTGAAGCCTGCCTCGTAAGCACAAAGACCCAAGTTTGATCCCTGGTATCAAAAAGAGAGAGGAAAAAAAAAAGTTAAAATTGACTCTTCAAAAACAATAACTTTACAAGGACAAAAAGCATAAGGGATTTCTATTCTAGATTAAAGAGACTAATCACCCTGACAACAGTTGCCACTCATGATTGGATCCTTGACTGGATCCTAAGTTGAGGAGGTAAAACATTAAAGGCTTTATTGGCTTTATTGGAATAACTGGGAAAATTTAAATATAGGTTGTATATTAGATTTTATTCCGTTTGTGTTAAATCTCTTGGATGTGATAATGTCATTATGGTTATAGTCAGGCATGGTGTCTCACATCTCTACTCCCAGCTACTGGGGAAGCTGAGGCAGGAGGATCTTAAATAGAAGGCCAATGTGGGTAGTTTTCCCGTCTTGAAATAAAGAAACAAAAAGGGCTGGGGTTGAAGCTCAGAGACAGAGTGTTTTCTTAACATGTACAAGACCGTGAGTCCAATCCCCAGCACCACCAACCTCCCGAAAGGTTTTGTGATTATATAAGAAGTCCTTATGCTTAGAAAACATTTAAACTTTGGAGAATAAAGTGTCATAAAGTCAGTAATTTCCATTCTTCATTCAATGATTCTGAAAAAGTGTCCTGGCTCCTGGGAAGTCCAGGATTAAAATGTGGATAGATGTGCTATCTGGTGAGGGAGGCCCTGTTTTCCAAGTTTGGAGCAGACACCTTTTCACTGTGTCCTCATGGCTGAGAGAAGAAACAGGCTCTCTCAAGACTCTCAAGGACATTGGTCACATTCACGAGGGCTCTGTCTTTGTGACCTCATCTATCCTGATTGCCTCCTGAAGACCTCACCTCCTACTGCCATTGCACTAGATGATAGGATTTCAACATGGGAATTATGGGTGGACACAAACATTCCATACATAACAGTGCTTCCACTCCAGACTTCATAGGTTCAAAATGTTTTTTAAAAAAAAATTTACAAATTGAACGTTTTTACATAAAATTTTGCATTTCCAGATTTTCTGAAAATTGCAATAACTGTTAGGCTTAGTCTTATGCTTCCTCATGATTGTTGACTGCATCCATGACACCTGCCTCCCGTAGTCCTTATATTTCTGCCATCTTTATCACTAATGCTACCTGGCTGGTGGCTTTAGGCAATTAAACATATTTATAAAACCCTGGCAGTTTCCCGACTGTGAAAGTGGGACAGCTTGTGTCGTAGATGATTACAGCTTTTCCATATGCCAGGACTGATGAGCACTGGAGCCCTGGCTTGTGACGTTAGCCCTGCATTTGATCAGCTGGTGAGCTGCACTGGGTTCTTGGGCAATAGACTGAATGCATAGACTTACCCCCAGTTGGTCATATGAAACGTAATTTAAGAAAATGTTTATATAGAAACTTCAAAACTTGCTGTGTAAGTGGTATAAATATTAAAATTCTCTTTCAGATATAATGTAATGTGTTCTGTGGATTCTGCCCATGTGCCCTCATAGTCTTGCAAAAGTATTGAATAAGCTACTGAGCATTTCTTAATGTGGCATGTCAAATCTTAACAAAAAAGCATTTTGTGGAAACACTTATAGGTCCTGCAGAAAGTCATGCATAAACTTTAATTACCTTTGTAAGTCTTTCTATCCTGTGTTTAAGCAACTGCCTTCCTGTTACACACCCAGGGAAGGCACCAGCTCTTGCTGGATAATCATGGAGTTGAGCCTTCCCCCAAAATAAAAGAACTATATCTGGCACAGGTTAGGTCTCGGGGAGCTAGTAAATAGTTCAAACTTGCAGGGGGAAGAAAGGGATGGGACTACTGTTAAGCTCGCCAGTCAAGCACATATGTAATAAATACTTTATCCATTGTGTGGTAGTGGTGGGAGGAAGGGGGCAGACTCATCCCTCTTTAATTTGATGTTTTTTAAAATACTAGTTGCCTTTGTCCAGTTCTATACATGCATACGATTTTTGCCTAGTGAAGAAAACACAAGAATTTTTTTTCGAGAACTTGACAGAAATTCAAATACTGTAGAATCTCCCAGAATTTAATTTAGTTGACATCAAAGAAGGTGGTTGAGAGCCAGGGATTTAGCTCAGTGCTTCCGCTGCCTGCCTCACAAGCACAAGGTCCCAAGTTCGATCCCCAGTACCCGCCCCCCAAAAAAGGGGGTGTTGGGAGACAAACCTTGAGTTGGTATGGGAATAAATAGGGTACGTAGTAGTTTCCCTTTCCCTGACTTTCATCAAAGACCCACGCTTTGCCCTTCTGTGGTGCTTCTCCTATTACCTAAGGCTGTGTGCAGCCTTTGCTAAAAGGGGCCATTTGCTTATGGGAGGATTAATGTGCATGTTCCTTGACTTCCAAGTTGTGGGCCACGAAAGAAAACCATCCTCCCTACTGAATTCTACAAATAGCAACCCAAGTTCACAGGAAATTAGCTCCTGCTGTTCCACTTACATTCTCAGGCCTTACCTCCTGCCCAGCTGGGTGCTCCACCTGGAAAAGGAATTCATATCCACTGTTCTCCTTTCTCTCAGGTTCCAGGATCTTTTGGAACCTAGAGCTCTCTTAAAGATACTTTCCTAGGCTGGAATGCAGCTTCACACAACATATGTCTACCTGCTGACTGCTTTTTCATTGTGGAGAGTCTCGTATTCCCTTGGCTACCTTTCAGAATTTGAAATAATCATTTAACCAGCTAAATGTTTAGTAAGTTGTTCATCTTTGCATGAGGAACATTGATTATCAAGGTATTTCTGGAATATTTGCCTTTTGGGATTAACTGCACCATCCTTACACAATACTCTGCAAATATATTCTGTGGTGATTTCAAGTGTCTTTAATATTTGAATTTTAAGACCAGTACCTGTAGGTGATAAACACTAAGTGGAGGTTCTGAGTAATCCTATTTCTATATGTACTTATTGATTCCTTTTCCCTCACAGCAGAAGTAACATATTGAACATGATGATAGCCAATTAATTATTTTGAGTAAAAACGCATCTGCAAGCATTCTTAACATTTTCTTCATTCGTATTCATTCTCACAGGTATTACTAGTAGGCAGTAACCAGATATCCAGCTTGTCCTTATTGTTGAGCCACTTTTTTCTTTTCATCCTAAAGTATTTTTTTCATTTAGTGCCTTTGATTGTTCACTGTTGACTTTAAACCTCTTATCCTCAAGATGGGCACGATCAGACACTGCAAATTTCCTACCCTTTTGTCCCAGTTTATTATACATGATTTGTTAAAGAGAGTGGCTGTATCAGCTCCTTGGCAAGTCTCAGAGAGCACCTTCTGTTATAATGGGCATATCTGCAAATGAGCACTGTGAGTCTGGAGACCCGAAGGTTCAGAGAGAAATAATGCTGATGTCATTGCACTGGAATGAGGGCTCTGTTACAACCCTAAATACATTCTATAGCTGGCAGCTAAGTGTGTAGCTGTATTTCTTTTCTAAGAAGGAAAATATGTGAAACAAACCAAAGAAGTAAATTGTGTTTATAAAAGGGGATATTTTAATTAGTTTAGGCCTTGCAGTTATTCAAACAGTCTGAACTTACGTTTCTTTTTGGAGCAAACATGAAAACCATTATTTATGGAAAGTTTAAATTTCACATGACACATCTTCCCTCTATGTGTGTGGTTTTTTTTTTTTTAAACTGTATTTATTTTGCTTGTGTATTTTTATTTTAACCTTCCCTTTGCTAAAAACGCTTTAATTTCTTGTTAGGAGAGTTGCTTTTTGGGGTGGGGGGAAAGTCGTGGGTCTGGAGTTGAGCCCCCTGCCCCACATTTCCAAATAAGCTAGTTCTCAGCTCATTAGGGGTATGTTTGAACTAGAGGCTCTCACCTCATTCCATTTCAAGAAATGTCTTACACCAGAATATGCTTGTATCTTCAGTATCGCTGTGTAAAGCTGTCTCTGTGCCTGGTATCCTGTGTTTACTGATAAGCTGATCTTTCTTGCAGGGAAAATACTTTCACAGACTAAGAGGCAGGATGTGAAGACAGGGTGTTGTGTCCATCCAGCCACCTGGTTACTGACAAAATATAAAGAGGAGGAAGAAGAATTTTGATCTGATTGCTGTTAACTTAGCTGTATTATAGGCAGCTAAGCTAGATAGAAATTAGTATAGAGCCAGAGAAGAATTGGGCCCTCGAGGAAGTCTGCACAAAAAAATAAAGGCTTCAGAGTTGTAGCTGGAGGCAAATGTAAAGAGAGCCAGTCCTCAGGATAGAGATAGCCAGACCTGTAAGATAAAAGATTGTACTGTAATTAGCACCTCCTGGTCCGGTGGGCCAGATAGGCATCAGACATATAGGTGGGTGAGCAGAGCATTGTGATGCATACTCCCCTCAAATTCCCCCAAAATGCCTTTGCTCTTTCCATGTATCCTTACTACGTGACTCTTCCGAATTGGATCATTTAGCTAGGTGGGTGCACTTGTAATCCTATAGACTGATTGTAGTTTGACTTGCATTGTGTCTACATTGTGTTTTTGCTGTATATTACACATGACAAAGGGCCTTGGTGGCCACCCATTTGGGACCCTTCTGTCTCAGGACATTTAATAAACCTTTGCTGCTCTTAACTTCCCTTATTCATTGGAATTCACTCTTCTACATGTGGTGGACATGAACTCTGCATATCAGACATCTAGCATGACAGGAGTTCTATTTTTCCTTTATCAGTACTACCTTCATTGTGAGGAAAAAGAAATACAAAATTAGCTTCCAAGATGTGTCTCTGAACTCATATACTTATTGCAAACCGGAGGGAGGAAGCCAGCCCTGAAACTGGAGAAGGTATACCTGTCCTGTGGCTTTGCCCAGAAACTTGCTTTCCTGTCCATTTTAGGACAATCTCTTACTCAGTTGGCACACAGAAAGTTCGTAAGGAGGAAGAAGGAAAACTAAGACATAGCTTTCCTTTCTAACTTTTTTGTGAAAGAAGACATCCTTAAGATAAAGTGCCAGGGTTTGTTTCATTTTATTCATTTTTGTGAAAGGAGGAGCTTGGTTTCTTCTCTTTCACACTGTGTGTGTGTGTGTGTGTGTGTGTGTGTGTGTGTAAAGAACTCATGTAACTTGATCCAAGCTCTGACATACACTTGTCATACAGCTGGACTCCAGAGCCCTTTTTTGGGAGGTGTGATCATTCATAGACTACTCAGAAGCACATGTTAAACATCCCTAGGGAGAGGTAGGCCAAGGAGCTTAATTCATTCATTTAGGGAGTAGAGTTTGTGAATTTTAACATTTTCATATGAAACTATTTGTTAGCTTTCACACAAGAGTTTATTTTATATGTAGTAAGTAACTGTCACTTTAGTTTAAACAGATTTTATTTTCATTCTTTGTGAAAATTATGTGCCTGGGATTTATTTTTTCCTCTTAGTGTGTAGCAGCACAAATGGAAAGCCATTAAATGAATGTGGCATAAATGCATTTTTACCTTCTTTCTCCATATTTGCAGTTAGAAAGTTAAAGAACTCTAAGTGGGCTTTGATACTGTGTTTTTTCTGGTATAACAGGCTTTGACCAGACACAAGACATCAGTGACTATCCAGTCCTTTCCTCTCCCTCCACATTGCCCTTTTTTTCTGGATCTTTCAGAACCCTTTGTTCTTATGCTTTCGTTCATGGCATACTTTTTCTTATCCTTTTCTTACATACCTATTTCCCAGATTGGTGGCCTTTGCTCTATTGGCAGCTTTTTACAAATGAAAAAAGGAAAACCAACACATAACTTTTCATGTTACTGAGGGGTTCTCCTCAGCTGCCTTCTCACCTCCCTTGGGCTCAGTGCAAACACCCTCTCCCTCATGACCCCCAGAGCTCTGCGGATTCATCATGATTCAGCCAGTTCTACTTGCTTAGGGACCATGTGCAAAATCACATCTGTTCTCTGAGCCTCAGCTTGCTCATTTGTTCATCTTCTTTTCTTGGTCAACAAAGTCACCTGCCAGCTTTGTGCCCAGCTTGGGAGATAAAAACTATCTAGGCAACAGTCCTACCCACCGCTATAAAATGGAGCAAAGAATGTCCACCTTGCTAGGAATGCTGTAAACAGAAGGTGATAGTGCACTGGCCAGCACGTACCTAGCTGCTCAGAACATGTCAGCTGCTGTGACTGTAATCAGGGGCAGATGGGCAAGAATGTGCTGACTTTCTTGGAAGTTGTTTGTATCTCAGAATCTGATCTTTTACTTGTATTCCTGGCTCTCTCCTGAAACCCATTCTTTTTTTTTTAATTTTGGACAGATCTTTTTCCTTCTAATCTGATCTTCCTCATTGTTTTCCTTTTCTCTGTCAAAAATATAACCATTTCTTCTGTCATCTGCATTGAAAAGCAGGGTGGTTTTCTAATTTTTGTGAAACAAAGTATTCTGTTTTAATTCTTTATTCTTTCAGGCACTTTGTCTGGTACATAGTCCTGAGGATTCTTCCTTTGCAGATGTCTTTTAATTCTTCCCTTCTTTGTGTCTTGAGCATGTTGTCAGTCCTTTTCTCATCTAAGTTTTTATTACCAGAAGGGTGGGGTCTGACTCCTTGCCCTTCTGAGATAATCTAAGTGTATAGGCATAGCAAAAGGAAACTTTATCTCCTTCATATACTTGTTTGAATGTATTTAGCTGTGTGAGTGAAACCATAGGATCCTTTAAAGACTACAGTAATTAGATATTGAGGAAACTTACTATTGAACCAGTTTCTATTGTAGCTATGTGAGTAGCTTTTATTTTTATTTTTGCTTTCTGCCCCAGCAGTTAACTTTTGAATTATACAGTATTGGCACATTACTTAGTAGGGGTCTTTGAAAAATGTGAGGATATATCCTTTTGACTTAATGGATTTATCTGTATCTTAACATGAATGCATGATTGTAAATGAGCTTATGACTTTTGGTTGTTTGAATGTGATGATATTATTATCACCCATTTGTTTTTCTCACTGGAATAATGGTAAACATGTTCTTCTAAATAGAATGCAATGGGAAAAATGAAGACCTACACCTTTTAAAGTTTAGCGTGGATTAACTGGGACTTTCTTGTTATTTTTTTAAGGTCAATTTTATTCTTTATTTGGTCACAAGTATCTTTTGAACTATGGCTATGCAGGATCTGTGCTGGGTGTTGCTAATAAATGGTGACTGTGTCCTCAGAAGGACTTAGCAAGCTGGAGCGCTGTCTTTAAAGGATCTGCATGTTAAGATGCTCATTACATTTTGAAAGGGTTGTAGAAAGAAAGAAGAATAATGTAACAGAGAACTGTAAGTGGCCTACAGAGTTTGAAATATTTTTCTGGTTCTTCACGGAAAAGGCCTGTAATAGCTCTGTCCTCCTGAAGCTTAGGTTTTAACAATAAAGACCAATCATAAGCAGAGGAAGAAATAGACGAGAGAATTCTCAAATTCTGGTGGATGCTAGGCAATAGGACTTGATAGTGAGGTTGGTGCAGGGATCAGGGGTGAGAGTGAGACTCCCTGAGAGGTGACTGAGATCAGATCTGAACAGTGACTGTGAACAGCCCTGTGAGGAGCTGGGCTTGCTAACTCCTCTCACCCCTAGGTTCCCCTCAGCTCCACATGTCTGCTTCTCCACAGGGCTCAGCTACCTGTTGGTTCTTTTTTTTTTTTTTTTTT
>NW_022900924.1:33369629-33399425 GCF_012274545.1 Fukomys damarensis
CCAGGGATTGAACTCGGGTCCTTGCGCTTGCAAGGCAGGCCACAGAACCACTGAGCTAAATCCCCAGCCCTACCTGTTGGTTCTTAGGAAACTTTTGCATGCTCTCTGTGGATAGCAATGACATGGCACTATAATTACGTGTTTGCTTTCATGACCCCTCCTACCCACCTGATTAGAAATATCTTGGGGCAAGTATACATCTTGCTAATCATATCTCTTTCATTTAGTTCATAAACTAGGTTGCACAGTGAAATGGAATCTATGATAAACTTAGAATCAGGTTTTCAGCGAGCAGATTGTAAAAATCAAGAGGCTGCTCTGCTGAGCAAATTGTTAACTTTTTGTCATTTACCTTTTTTTTTTCAGCTTTAATTGAGTTTATTGGTACATTTTAGGGATACAGTACAGTTACATTCACCGTTGGGATCTTGTACCTTTACATGACAAGTCTTGGTTCTCATTTTTTCCCCTTCCCCTTCCCCTCCCTTTGTCATTTACCTTTTTAAAAAATACATCTTTGCCACTCCATCTTTTGGATTCCAAGCACTTTTCCTTTTTGCTTTCTAAAATATAATTCTCAACCACTGTGGTACATGCCAATTTTCCTATCTTATTAAGAGACACCATTTATCTAGTTGATTAAGCCAAAAACTGGAAACCTGTCTTTGTTTCTCCGCGTTCCCTCAGCACTGCCTGTCACATCCAATCTTTCAGCACTGGTACCTCCAAAACTAGTCCTCTTTTTACCATCTTTACTACCAACTCTAGCCTGGGCCATTTCTATCCTATAACTAGACCACTAGCAATATACTGGCTGGCCATTCTGCTTCTAAATTTATGTCCAGTATTTACATAGAAGCCTTAAACTCAAAATAGGGTCATGTCAGCCCCTCTCCTAAATTCTCGAGTGACTGTCAGACTTAAAAATTTGAACTGCGCATACACACATACATACATACATATGTACATGCATATTAAACAGAAAATTTCATCTCACAGCCCTGTGTGGACTGGCCTCTGTCCCTTCAGTCTCATCTCTTCATTATGCTCTGCCTCCAGCTGTCCTGTTTATAACCCTTTATTCCCCATTGTACATTGAATTAGTAAGTGGAACTCTGTGTTAATCTAGTTGACATTGGTGATTACTTAAAACTCAACCCTGGCAAATGAGTGCAACTGTAGTGAAATCTCATCCCACAGGCATGTGTGCCTCTGATTTCTGCTTTCAGGTTTGTGGTACCAAATATCCATGTAAATAAGCAACTAACTTAGTGATAACCTTCATTGAAAGGCCCTGGGGGAAGTGAAATTGACATCCTCATTGTACTCTAATGGTATGTTTTTCCTTTTTTCTTTTTTGCAATACAGAATATGAATTGGAAGTAAAGAGGGTACAAGACATTCTCTCTGGAATAGAGAAGCCACAGGTATGTTTTCTGGATTTCTCAGCATAAATGACACTTCATTAAGTATTTCAAATGTGCTTTTCTTTCACCACATAGTAGCTAAGCAAAAGAACCCCATTTCATTGGAGATGATTTTATAAACTATGAAAGAGTGGTCAGTTATTAGTGGAACATAAAAATAAACAACAGCAGTCTTCTGTAGTTATCCACTGAAATGTCATCTTTATTTAGATATTCTGAATGCAATTAACTTCCAAGGATGCATTTTTTTCCTTTTGGTAATTTCCTTTTACCTGGGTAAATGTAGTAATAATAATTTCTGAAAACCTCAAAAATTCCGAGTATTTTTGCAAATAAATTTCAAAAAGACATTTAGATATTAGTTGAGAAAAATAAATTCAGGACATTGGGTGCAATGGTAAGAAAAAATATCTGAGAGTGGTGATATTGTGAGGTTTTAAATTTGATTTTCCCAGGTGCTTTGAAATTCAAGTGAAAAATTCAGAATGTTGATTCAGCCTTTCATTTGAGATTAGAGAGCCAGAGTTCTTTGGAGTGTCTTCTAGCTGAATTGGAAAACCTTGACTGTTCATGTGTTCCAAATACTAAGGCTTTTTCACTGAAAGTTCCAAACACGCCTCAGGGTACATAGTTGAGTTTGATTAAACCTAAAAGTGTGGGTGTGTTGGAAGAGGGGTACAAAAGGGCACTTGTGGAGGCAGGGAGCCTTGATGTGTGGTTAGGGAATCTGAACTTCCGCTGGGAAGGAACAGTCTGTCATTGGGGGTTTTTGAGAAAGAACTTGAGTAGTCAGAGCTGCATTTTCAGCATGATCAAACAGTTGGGAGGTGGGTGCACCCAGGGAGAGAAGTCTTAGGAATCTATTATATTAGTGTGGTCTAGTGAGGCTGTTGGAGTCAAAATTAGTGTAGTAGCTTTAGGTGTGTGGCAAGGCAGGACTAGACACTAGAGCCATCCTGTTACCTTGGACAGTGGGGTCCAGGACAGGTTTTTAGGTTTTTCTGTATGACCAACAAGGAATTGGATGTAGCACAAGATGATAAAGAAAAGTCACAAAGTTTATTAAGGCAGTAGTATGCTCACCGCGAGCAGGTCACACTTGTGATAGGAAACTTGCATGAACAGTAGGAGAATATGACGCAGGTGTTAAAATATGGTGCTGGTGCTGGTGCTGGGGTGGCTCTCATGGGGATCTTTTAGGGCATGATTGACAACGTGTTAGTTGCATCTGCTGCGCATGTCCTTGATCATAATTTATCCTGTTATAATTGGAGCTGTGACATACAGTCTACATGAACGTTTAATGAGCCCCAGGTGAAGAAAGTTTCGAGGAAGTCAGGTCATGTGAACCTCAAAGACTGCAGCACATGCGTTCTGGTTTGGAGTTTTCAAATTCTTCAGGGCGGGTTTGGGGGTCTTTGCTTTTACTTTATCCCTGCCTCTGGGTAGTAATCCTAGGGACAAGGGTTAAGGGGAAGTGGCCCTGGGGCATTGTGCAGGTTCAGTTAACTAGAGAGGATTGGTCCAGCAGCATATGAAGGGAGCATCCCATGCCCCCGATTGTATTATTTGTATTAATTCTAGAGTTAAAGCAGTAAGACTTTATAATGTGTTAGCCACCCAATATTGTGGAAAACTGAGCTTTCAGTTTTAAATACTTCCTCTTGGAAGTTGTGTCCTCCAAGACATCTAACACAGTTGCTGTCAGTGCCCATCAGGTGGGATCTCCTCATAGTTCCTCTCTAATACCAGCACTACCTCCAGTTTCACTGTGCCTTCCATGTATCTCTACCATGTGGTTATTCATTTTACTCCATTTATTTGTTTCTACATCTTTCCTAGTTGGTGGTTTCTCTAGGATAGGTTAAATCCTGGGTCCTTTTTGTATCTTCAGTGCCATTCTTGAACATACCAAGTTTGTTTCACTGGCGGGGCATCCAAAAGGATAAACATAGTGAGTGATCACAAGTGTCTGGTAGACTGCGTACTGTGGTGGGAGGAGGATCAAGACACCGGGAGATCACATGCCTAGGAATGAGTTCAAATTGTAGTGGATGAGAGTTCGTGGGGTGGGAGGTGAAGTATAAGGGAAGACTAGCAAAGACTCACAGGTAGAATCGTGGGGGAACAGCTTTTATTTACAGCAGAAAAATTCTTGAGGAAAATATAGGAGTCAGAATCAGAGAGAGTAGGCAGAGTAGCGTGTTCATTCATTGTCCCAGAAGTAGTCAGAAAGAGAACTTGATTGTTGTCTCAGTTATGTATATGCACATCGTGCTTTTCTGTAGATATTCTGAGTCAGTTCTGTACTGCAGAAGTGGTAGAATCTGTGTCGAAGTAGTGATGTAACGCTAACAAGATAAAAACGACAGCTGGATGCACTGTGTTTTTCCTTTATTAAACACTGGTAATCTTTATAGTTTTTAGATCCAAATATACAGAGCAGCTTTGTGTAAATAGCTATGATTTAAGATTTAATGTGGTAAGTTTGTCATACTTCTGTCTGTATCACTGAAAAAGAAGGATTGCTTGCAACAGACACAGATACGTCTTGGTCAGGCAGCTCTGTCCGCACCATGGAGAGTTGGCTGGTGAAAGCCCGGTGCCTTATGCTCTTGAGTTATGCGGCTAACACCCATTTTTCTCATTTGCTACCAACATGGTAGATTTTGGAGAATTTGGCTTCCCTTTAGGAAACAGAAACTATATGAGGCAGGTTGATAGTATAATTTAATCTACCAGATAATTTTGTTTCTCATTGTGACTTAGTTAATTGGTGATTAGATTTCATATATCTGATTCTGTAAGTCTCATGATGTATTTTAACGTTTTGCCAAGTCTGACTGACTGAGCACCAACTACACTGAGTGTCTGTGTTGCTGGGCACAGAGCCACACTAGTGTGTTCCCTCAGGTGAACGCTACGGGGAACAACCCATGTGCTATGGGTCCAGCCCATGTGCCTGAATGCCAGGCATTCTCATTGCTCTCTTCCAAATCTCTCAAATGGCTTTGGGATTATAAATTCAGGCAAGAAATCACATTTATTATGTAGGATTGGAAAAGACAGGCTGGAAATTTTTGAGTAGAAACAACAAAATTTCAGTAGTTATGAACTCTAGATCAGCACTTACACCGAATGCTCTTTTTTACCCCAGGGGTACCGGGGATCCAACTCAGGACCTTGTGCTCGTGAGGCAGGCAGAGTGCCACTGGGCTAAATCCCCAGCCCCACCTAATCCTCTTTTTAACATTGAGACTTGGACTTGCAACCTACCTTTTAAGCAGTTTGATGAAAATTAAATCGCCTCATAGGAAATGTGTGTCTTAGAATGCAGTTGCTTCATCAGCATGTGAGTAGTGGTGGCAGTAACTGGTTTGTGGGGTTTGAGGCACTGGGTGGTCCCAGCAGTGTATGTCTCAGCCACAGGCGTTCTCAACAAGGAGTTTGTTATGGGTGCCATGCTTTTGCACATCACTGACAGTTTCTTTCTCTGTCTACCTGTATTAGTTTACTGCCACTGTTATAACAGAATATCACAAATAGAGTGACCTAAAACAGTATAAATGTATTGTCTTGAAGTGTTAGAGTTCAGAAAGTCCAAAAATGAGTTTTGCTGGGCTAACATCAGGTATCAGCAGAGCTGCATAAATTTCTGCAGTTGTTGAAAGAGAATCTGTTACCTTTTTCCAGTTTCCAGGATTCTCCTGCATTCTTTGGCTCTAGGACTCCTTCCATCTTCAAAGGCAGCAGTCACATCCCTTCCCCTCCTGCATCCATCTCCGTCTCCTCCTCTGACTGACTCTCCTGCCTCTCCCTTTCATTGAAAAGACTCTTGTGACTATGTTGGGTCCATCTGGATGATACACAATCATCTCCCCATCATAAGATCCTTAACCACATCTTCACTGTCTCTTTTTCCATGAAAAGTAATACATGTGTAGATTCCCTGGAATAAGATCCAGGCACTTTTTGTGGGGAGTGTGCAGGGTTTGTCCCCCCTCCCATGTGGGTGGGGTGTCATTCTTCCTGTCATAGGGCCAGCTCTTCCTTATGGTCCATCCATCCTTCCCAGCCAAGTTATGTGTAGTTTTTATTTCTCTCGGTTTCCTTCCACTTTCTCTATCTAAATTTCTAACTCAGGATTGTGTCTTATTTATCTTTGTGTCCCAACACCTATCACTGACCTTGGTACATAGTGAACCTTAACAGATGTTTGCTGAATAAACACATGGTAGACTGCAGCTGCTGTAGTTAAGTTATGGCCAGCATCCCTGTGAACTCACCAGCATGGAGGAATGCTGGGACCATGGGGTGCCGGAGTATACAGTGGCAGCCAGGAAGGGAAGGGCCTGTGCTTTACAGTCAGGCCCTCTCCTCTGGGTTTGTTCATAGCATTGCTATTAATTGTTTGTGACCTTGGGTAACTTTTATCACCTCAGTTTCCTTATGTTCAAAGGTAGGATAATAAATACCACATAGGAGGATCTGAGAAGTTATGTACTATTCATAGAATAGTTGGAACAGAGTATTCTTCCGTAGTTTGTAGCCCATCACTGAGCAAAAGTGAAGCTGTCAGCTATACTCTGAACTGGGAATAAGATACAATCATGAATAAGAATCCCACCTCTGAGGGAGAGAAACAAAGCTATGAAAGAAAATTGGACATACAATTATTTTTTTAAAGATTTTTTTTCCTCTTCAGTAACATCTAGTAGAATCTTTTAAAAAGATACGTTTTTCTTTTTTTTCTTTTTTGCGGATTACTTAGTTTAGGTACAGAAACAAAACGTATGACTTGTGAGTTCCAGTCATCTTTCTAGAATTTTTAGCACCCTGACTTTTTGAGCAAATAATTTATCCTTTGGAGACCCACATCTATAAAAATCCAAATACATAAAATAGTTTCAGCAGTACATGAGGGATTGTCCTGGAGCTGCAGCAGTTAGGTGTCTTGGAGACATCACAGGTGTTCCCACTGCTATACCACAGGCATTAGTCTAGGGTTGTGCTAAGTGGTCTAGGAATTACCCAGCCACCTCCATCCTAATGTGGTCTGATCTCCTCTGATGATAGTGTCACCTATGATCTCCCACATTGTTGTGGGCTGCTTATTTTCGGGATGTAAATAAATGGAATTGTAGAACTGTGATTCTGCATTGTTTCTATCCAATAATGATTAGCCAGTGGAAACAATTGATTTGTCAGTTTCAGAAGTGAGACCTGAGAGGAACACTTCCCTGTAAGAAGCAGTTCCTTGAAAGATAAACAGCAGTATGTCTGGGAACAACTCTTAAGACTCTTGGCATGTAAGGAATTGTAGAAACAGATGATCGTGAGAGTTTTAGTTTTGAGAGACTTTTTTTTTTCACTTTTCCCTTTCCCTTCCTCATTTATTTTTCCTTTATGTTGTTACTTCTCATGGTGTACCTTACAAGTGAAACCAGTATTTCTATGGAAATATTTCTTTAGTGTACTATAAAATCAGATCAGTAGGCATCCCACATAATTAAATCCAACGGATAGGCTTACAATGTGAGAGTAACTGAGGGGAAAATGGTATTTCTGATCCACATTATGGATAGCGTTTCCATGTAATGAATTCTGACAGTACAAAACAAGACTTTGTAGGATAGTATTAAAATGCTGGGATGAACACAAGAAAGGGGCAAATAGAGCTAAGAATTATGTAACAAATAACTATAAGATGATGCAATTTTATACACACACACACACACACACACACACACATATATAGCAACTGTTTTCATGTTAGAATTGATATTAAATAAGTGCACAGATAGGATTGAGTTCCAATCAGTATATGACGATTTTGAAATGGGTAGTAGATTATAAACCCTTCAAGAGTCTTAAAAACAGTTTTAGAAATGTACAAAGTTAAACTAGTATCTTATACACTAGGCACTTTATCATTACTACAGAAAAATATGCCTGACCACTCCTTTTCCAATAACGGTATAACAAGAAATCTCCATTTTTATCACAGCACAAAAGAGACTGGCTTCTTGTTATGGTAGATTAAACATCAGTAAGTCAGTTTTGCAGCTTCTAAACGCGTTTGGCAGGAGATGGCAACAGTTTGATGGTCACTGTGGTGATCAGGTTAGCTGTGCCTGGTTCTGGTATCAAGACTGCTGGCGAGGAGGCATGAGCCTCTGGAGACTTCTGGTGGAAGCTCAAGCTCAAGTGCCGTAGCTCTGGGAGCGGCTTAAGCCCAGATGGAGTTCTCGAGTTCTGAATCTCGCAGTGAGTCATCACCTGTGAGAATGCTTGAGTAATCTCAGCCTGTGCATGTTCTGACCTCTATGTGACATCCTTGCTCCACTTTCCTGGAATTGAAAGTGGGTCCAGAGTCCTGACAGGCTCAGTACACGTTCTCGGGATTCGGCTACCTGATGAAGAGAAGCCTGAGGCTGGGAGTCCTGAGAGGGAAGGGAGCATGGGCACAGGTTGCAGTTTGAGCAGTTCTGCCCCACAGCAGTGGTCATAATCTAGGTACCAGGGTGCTCAGCTCTAGGGAGGAATTCAGAGAAGCCACTGTCCTTTGAAAATGATGTAGAGTTCCGACGTGCATGTCTCATAGGCTGACTTGTTGGAAGTCTTCTTTTGCACGTAGATTGGGGTTCACATGGCAGTTTTCCTCCTCAAGGCTTGCTCCAGGTCAAGGGAAAAGGCAAACATTATTTTAGCTGATACTTCCTGTTATGTACATCTTTATTCATTTAAACAATAAGTTAATCAAGTCTTGAAGGAGAAAAGTAAATTTGTAGTAGCTAATGAAAAAGGTAAAGTTGAAAGGGATGTGAATTCACGGGTCTATAGTCCGTGTCTACATTTGACTGAACTATTTTGAGACATGCTCTTGTTTCACACCGCCATTCATAGAATCAGTGTCACTGCACACTTTGTTCTTGGAATGGCGCAAAGCAGCCATTTATTACCTCAGCTGAATGTCCTTCAGGACCTAGTCTCTCTTCTTTTCCATTATAAATTGAGCTGTTTGGAGCAAAATATCTCCTATTAGGTTGAAAACCAGATATAATACTCTCTGTCTCACAGTTACTCATGTGTGTAAAGGAATTCAGCAAATATATTGGTGTACATAAGGAGCTCTCAACCAATGTTGGTGAAATGAGCCCAGATACAGGTATCATACTAAGAAAATGTGGCCAGACCACAAAGAAAATAGCAATTGATTCTGACAAGGGGACCTGAAAAGACAGCCCAGAAACCTTCCTAAACCAGCTCCAGATGGGTCCCCCTGTGGGCACTATGTCTGTCCTCAGGCCTCTTTCCTCACCAAGTTGACCATCATTAAAGCCAAAGACACAATCATAATGGCCCTGTGTCCACAGCCCCTCACAAAGTGAGGTATGATAATTAAATGAAATGCAGACAGCTTTTAAAATAGGGTTAGAAGTTCATTAAAGCCAAGAAATCTGGGAATGCTGAGGCTATGTCGTGGGGCATGTGGAAGAGATGGTCACACAGCATGGTGTGGGGAACAGGGACATGGCAGGCATGGAGCTGCTGGTCTGGAGCCTTAGTGAGTATCTGATAATGTAATGCTAGCCTGCTACCCACTGTGTCCTCTGGTTCAGACCCTTTGGTTTATTGTTTATTCCACAAACATTTACTAGGAAACCACCCCTCACAGAGGAATATGATTTCGGTTGGGCCTTAGGGAGTCTGCAGTCTAAGGCTATAAACATGATCAGCAACAATAGTAATTCTATAAGGTTCTGTAGCACACAGAAAGTAATGCAGAGCAAGATACTTCAGAGAAGGCTACTTAGAGGTAGTAGGCCCAGCTGGGCTCTTGAAAGATGAGAAAAGTATGACTAAGTAATTGACTTACTGTGATGCTTTATCTATACATAACAGTATGATAGGATCTCTACTAAAAATGTAATAAATGACAGACTGAAAGGGGATACTCAACATTTATTTTGCATATTATTTGTGCATTTAAATTATTTTATATTAAATTTTTGCAATCCTTATAAACCAAATGATAACAAAAATGGAGGAAGTAAAAACATGAGTAGTGAATAGTTTACACATTTCTGTATAGACGTAAAGTCTTTGTAAACATTAAACTTGAGCATTTATATTATCAGGTTGTGTTTAATGTGTTATTACCACCAACATCCTGGTAGCAATAAAGAACAACCTTGAGAAAACTACAACATTAAAGTTCCTTGTTGGATTTATTTTAAGGAATTAGAATGAAGCTATACTGTAGGTTGGGCTTCTCCATAAAGAGGCTCTACAACAAAGTTTGGAGCACAAATGATTTATTTGAGGCGATGACTCAGGAAGCCTCGGTTTGCAATGGGCAACTGAGACAGGGAAGGAAAGGAAGCCAACAAAGGACCTGGAATGAGCAGGTTGTTGATGTGGGCACCTGTGTAACTGTGGGAGCCAGCGTACAATTTGCCTCAGAGCCATGCTGACTCAGGAGTACTTTGCTGAGCTGAAGTTTTAAGCACAGAGTAAACCAAAAAGGCAAACACAGAGATTGGAGACCTGAAGATTCAACTTCTAGACACTTTTCTATCCCTTATCAGCCTGGTTCTTAATTCCAGTTCTCACCCATTGAGTTCTCCTGAGAATCAGCAGGACTTCAGGGAACATAGTTTGAAAGGTATTATTTGACATCAAGCAAGGTTTGAAGGTTCCCCAGGAGAAGTACCTGTGGATATGGCTATTTTCACAGAATGCCATGATTGTCATGCAGTTCATTGAAATGTCTCACCCAGCCTTCTCCTTGACAGAAGATCTTAGGCATGTCTGATCATTTTACATCTGGGAGAACCAAGAGTGAATTGCACTGGTCTTGCTCAGAAATTTGCATTACAAGGACAGATGTTGCAGCTGCTGTATTTTGGATAACAGGACTCTGACAAGAAAGCACCATGACCACATAGAATTTATTTCATTATAATTAAAATTGTTTATGTTAAATTTCAGCCAGTTTCAGGTCACTACTAGTAATTACAGAAACATTATCAGCGGAAGTAGCATCTGTCATGTGCAATGGATATGAATATTTCTGTCCCATGTTTTTCTCCTCAGGTTTCTAATATTCAGGCAAGAGCAGTTGTGTTGTCCTGGGCTCCCCCTGTTGGACTTTCATGTGGATCCCACAGTGGTCTTTCCTTCCCCTACAGTTATGAGGTTGCCTTATCTGACAAAGGCCGAGATGGAAAATACAAGATAATTTACAGGTAGTGTATGTTTCCACATGTTTTGTTTTATTTTATTTTATATCATATGGGTGTTTTGTTTTGTTTTTTGAGACAAGGTTTTACTATGTAGTTCAGGCTGGTCTCAAACTCATGATCCTTCTGCCTCAACCTCCTGAGTGCTGAAATTACAGGCTTGCACCACCACGCTCAGCTTCCACGTGTTTTAATTTGCTGCTAAACTGTGACATTGGAACTGTTAAAATAGAAAATAAAGGAAGAATGTTTATGTTTTGCAAATTTTCCTTAAAATAGGTCTGTTTTAAAAGTAATAACTATAATGTCAAGAATTAATTTTTGTCCAAGTAATTATAAATCAGAAATGAGTAATGTTTAGATCCATTGGTGTCATTGAAATAAATCACTTGTTCTGTTACCTATTTGTGTGGTGTTAAGTTTTCCATTTATATCTATGGGGCAAAAAGTGACTGAGACTTGTACTTATTGTGTGCATTAAGCAATCATGGGATCTTCTCTTACAGTTTAGACGCGGCCCTTTCTTTATCTTGGCTTGTTTTTTTAAATTCTGCAATGCCATTTGTTTTTGTTTCACCCTCTCTCACACTCTGTATCAGGCTAAAGATTACTGTAAAACATTTCATTACAAGGCTTTCATAAGTGTTCAGAAGTTTAGCAACAGAATAAGGAATTAGCTTTTTTTGTTTTATGGACTCCCACATGTTAACTGTCCAAATGATTTATAGCCATGTTCAAAATGTGATAAAAATTTTAGGGTCAATTCCTTTTTCCTTTGTAATTGCTTAGCGCTGGTCACATTTGCAGACCAGGAAGTCAGAAAGCCAGTTTTGTTTTAACTACTTGTTTGACCTCCCTATGAGTGGGACTGAGATGGCCTGCCCACGCCGGGATGATGTGGTCACACGAAGTCCACTTCTTTCTCTGCCAGAGGTTTTTGTTTTCTCATTTTTCCCTGCCACATCAGGTCTTCAGACAGTGTCTCTCCCTTCCTGTCCTGCTCAGTACCTTGATGCCCAGATGGGTCTTCCTGGGGACAGATAAGGGGAAGTAGGTAAGGAAGTAGCTGCAGTCTTGCCCTCTTGCTCCCTATTCTGCTTTGGTTCCTCTTCCTTCGCTGGACTGCAGCAGTGTCATCTAGATCATGCAGCATCCACTCTTGCTGTCCCACCACCTGCAACCTGGCATCCGCCCTACAGAGCTATGCCAGGCCTTACCACTCCCCTGCAGTGAACGCTTTGTTCATTCCCCACTATTCTTGAATAAAATCCTACCTTCATATTCATACAACTATTTGGTTCTATTCTGAAAAAAAGAATCAGAAATACAGAGTGCTTACCCCTATTTTTACCAAGAAGCAGAACATCTGGGCTCAAGCAGTCTTCCTGCCTCACCCTCCCTAGTGGCTGGGACTAGAGGCCCAGGCCGTCACTCCTGGTTAGATACACTGATTCTGTTAATGCGAGATGAACACTGGTGACAGGAGCTAGAGTCTCAAGTGCACTTTAGAGCTAGGTAGGTGCATAAATGAGAGAAGTCCTCTTTGCAAGATGGGAAATGAGAGTTCCTTTTTCTCTGTGAAGCGAGCATTTGCTGCTTAGCCTCAGTCATTGCCTAGATTTGTTGAAAAGCCCCATTGCCTGTGGCTTTTCCAATGGATTCTGAAAATCTGAACTAGTATCTTTCTCACATTAAACTTATTCAGCAAATGCAAAGTATTTTAAAGGTACAGTGCAATTAAACAGCAGAGCTGTAGGCAAGGTATGGATGTGGCTTCCAGTTTACAGTTAAAAAAAACCTTTTATTTGGGAGAACTGCAAACTTATAAAACATTGTGCAGATAGATTAGAGCACATAGGTATACTCTATCCAGATCCCATTACTGACTTTTTATCTTGTTTGCTTTACCACTAGAATGCCTCTCTCTTTCCTTTTTTCTCTTCTACTTGTAATTGTTTTCCATACCACGGTTCTTTGCTACTAAATATTTCAGCATATTTCCTCAGAATAAAGATACTTTCTTAAATAATCACAATGTAATTGCCAACTTCATAAAAATTCATTGATATGGTGCTTTAATCTATCATCCATATTCCACTTTGTCATCTGATCTGAATACTGTCACTCTGAGAAGGAAATGTGATAGCATTTTTCTTCCTTTTTGGTAAGGATCCAGTCTGTGGTCATATATTGCATTTAGCTGTCTCGTTAGCCTTCTTTAACTTGGAACACCTCCACGGTGTTGGTGTTTTACGACATGACAGTTTTGAGGAATGCAAAATGAATCACGCCAACTAACTACACCTTTTTGCTTCTGTTTCACTATACTGTTTGAAAAATTTTAATGGAAATTTCTTTGTATTTCTGAAGTTGAGGTTCAGTTGCACCTTAGGGTCATATAGATAGTTTTATATTATACTCATGAGCTGCTATTACGCACACTGTTATATGAGGGAAGTAGGTCAGATCTTGGTAATACAGTCCAGAGTTGAAGGAATGGAGGTCCCTGAACAGTAAGTCTGAGAGGTGCCCTTGCCAGACAGTGGGTACAGTTATTATTGTGTATCTGCTTACTACTTACTCTTGTGTATTACTTGAAAGAAGTGATACGATGTTATGGGATGTTAAGTTGACTATGTTATTTCCCAGATCTAGAATGGTATGATTAGATATAATCTGATTTTCTAGTCTAGTAATAATAATAAAGTATATTTCTGATGTATGGTTGAATCACTCATGGTAGTTCTTGTGTGGTTATCAGTACATGACTGTGAGACCCAAATGCAAAATTTATTTTACACTTGAAACTGGTATTAACTAACAAATGATTTTTCTTTACAGTGGAGAAGAATTAGAATGTAACCTGAAAGATCTTAGACCAGCAACCGATTATCATGTGAGGTGAGTTAGGAAACGAGTTGAACTGTATTGGAGAGTCCAGGTTTCTGAAGTAAATCATGTCCCCTTCCGCAAGCTTTTGGTGAATGCCACTTTCTTAGTTGATAGTTTTCAGCCTGTAGCCCATTGGCAATTTGTTTGGATCCCACATTCCACAGCATCATGTCTGGGAAGACACAGATGTGCTTCTGGGGGCAGAAAGGATGGTAATTCACCAGACAGAATTTTTAACATTACTTTTAAAGTATAATTTTTATTTTACAAAGTCTTCTACAATCAACTGGATTATGTAGTTTTAACATGTAGTATTTTCTTTCTATAAGAGTAATTTTTTTTTTACTATGAATGTATCAGTTGTTAACTATTTATAGAAGATATTCATAAACCTCTTCAGACTAAGTTGAAGAAGCAGGAGCACTTTTGCACCTTTAAAAGCCAGTAGAATTTTAAATAGGCCGTTAATATAAGCATGATATTATTTCTGAAAAGAATTCACACATTTTGACAGAAATCACTCATGTAGGCTGACATCTCCACTGTGATTTTTTTGGAATCATTGCTATCACTACTCTGGAAGCAGGCTAGATTATCTTAGGAAGAAACCTAGCCAAGCACAGAACTGTGAAAAGAAAAGGGATTATCTGTATTTCTATGGAGCACATCTGATTATTTAATAGTACTTATTTGCATTCACTTGCAAATAAGCAGCTTTCTGAATGTGGTCCATAGCATTTACAAATATTTATTTACATTTGTTTATTTATTTATTTATTTTTCGTACCGGGAATCAAACTCAGGGCCTCACTCTTCCCAGCCCATCGCTGTGTCATTGAGCTGCACCCTCAGCCCCTATTTCATTTAATTTTAAAATTCGTCAGAAAATATAATTTTATCTAATAACATACATAATGTCATATATGTACATAAGATTGTATAATAAAGTTGGAGTTACAAGGACACTTGTCTGCTTTCCAGGAATAATTTATTCCCTTTTAATGAAGTGAGACAAAGCAGCCTAGAAAGAAAAGCATATACTAATTGTCAGGAGGCTTGAATTCTGGTTTCCTTTTGCTATAAATTGGCTATTTTAACTTTGAGTTACAGTGAAGTTTTATACCACAGTTTTCTCATTAGGAAATGGGTGAGTTAAGGATGTAATATCTTATTAGCTGCATAAGTGTTTTAAAACTAATTTTAGAGAAACCCATAAAAGAGCAAGTTGTTTTGTATTGTAATAAAGTGCACATCTGCTTAGCTATTGCATTGTTTAGATGAACTCTCTTGCAACCATCTCTTCCTGTTTAAATCAAAACTTTAGGATATTCAGGCAATTACCTTCTGTCCAAACATATTGAACTCCACACAATCTGTATAAACAAAATGATTTTTGTAATTTGTGAAGCTAAGATGATAATAGAAATGGTTTAACTGTTCTTTAAAAAGGTCAATATAACAACAAGCCAGAAAATGTAACACCATATAGGAGTCATGTAAATGTTATTCATTATTCATTGTTGGCATATGTTTCCTTTTTCTCCCTGTTTTAACAGTTTATTGTTATTGCTTTACTAAAGGTTTATTTTATTAATTTCCTCTTCATTCATGAGCTTGCAATATCCTTTTTAAGAAGCTTAAATGTCATGAAGGAGTCTACCCTTTATTTTCTACCCTGTCTCTTATTTCCTATGGTTTCTTTTTACCTGTTTTATAAAGAATAAATTTTGAGAACATTTGATCATCAGCTCTTTTTAATGTTGTGCCCTATGTACATCTTGAATTCCAGAGAGATAAAAGGTATTGTGAATAGATTCTCCAAAAAGAATAGGAGCGTGAAGTGGTTACCATCCAGGGGCCTGACATGTGTGTGACATATGACATGTGTGTGACATATGCCATGTATATAACACTACACTTGTATACAATCTAAGGCACCACCAAATATTATTTGGTCTAATTCTCTGCTTGCCAGAGAAGAACAAATTTTTTTCTCCTTGGGGATGGTCTACTTCAGTATTAAAAAATTCTAACAAAAATGTCTCTAATTCAAATTTTCCTCTTTTCCCCTGCCTAGTGTACAGTTCATACAGGGAGCCCATTCTCTTTTCTTTTTCAAGCTGTACAGGAATCTTAACATTTCCTACTCTTACTTAGGTTTAGCCTTCTCTACTGTGAATTGCTTAAGTGAGGCCAGCTAGTGCATAATGGACAAAGCCTGAGACCTGGATTTAATGGCTCGTTCTCTCTATCTGACCAAGGGTTTGTGCTTAACAAGCCATTGAAACTTCTTTGGCCTTGTTTTCTCACGTGTCAAGTGGGGATAATAATGACACTCCTCTCAGAAGGGTAGTGTGACAGCAAGTGCAATGTGCGTACAAAACTATTATCAGCCTGGGAAGTATTCCATAAATACTACTTTTGTTTTGTTTTTCCAAAGCTATCGCAGTTTTTCCATTCTGTGAATATAAAAGGGGACTTAATGTTGCAAGTTCTTAAAATATGTGTTTATTTTGACTCTGTCACTCAATCTTACTGAGATTTTATAATCATACTAGGTACAAAACACAAAGGAAAAAAACCTCTTTTGTGAGGTAGTTAATATTCTGAGTCTTAATTTTAGAAAAGTAAGCTTTTATCACAAAATGCAGCCTCATTTAAAATTTAGTATTCATAAGACCTCAGAGGACTGTGTGGAAATACCTTCTACATTAACAGCACTACCAAAAAATATTTCATTAGAAGATAGCTGCAGAATGAACAGTTATATCATTGCCATTTTTATTTGTTTGTGAAAGCATCACCCCAGTGGAAGTCTAGAGCCATTGACAACAACTGAGATTATTTTCTTTAACAACACAAAATAGGCTACACTTTTCCTTTAATTCTTTTTTTTTTTTGCTACCAGGGATCAAACTCAGGACCTTGCACTTGCGAGACAAGCACTAGAACCGCTAAGCTAAATCCCCGGCCCTTCCTTCCAATTCTTAATACAGTATGTTTTGTTTAAGACCTACAGAAATCTCCACTGAAAGAGATTTTTTTCTAATACTAGATACTGAAGTTTCCCCAGGGTTTCTGCTCTTGAAATTCTTGTTACTTTTTATTTTACTGCCCCAATTTTGTTCTATTCACACCTTTGCCTGATATTTTCATATAATGCTTTTTCTCATTTTTCAACCCAATCCCAATATGTTAGTATGATAGGAGTTCACTGAGCAGACTACAGAATTTTATCCTATCTTATTTATTTTATTTTAAGTAGCAGTGTCCTAGTCAAGCAATCTTACCACTGAACTGCCTGGTTCTTTGCTACACTCACTTGGTAGTACCAGCTCTTGACTTCTCTGCTACTGGATTCTGCTGGGGACCAGGGGTGTCCTTTTAGACAGTGCTGTAGGTCATGTGTCTATGCCTCTTATTCAGTTGGCATCTGCCATGCTACTTAATCTAAATTCCATATGGAATATTATGTCCTAAGACATTATAGATTTTTTTAAAAATGGTTTTTCTTTTTTCCTTTTTGCTTATGAGCTTTTATGTGCCATTGCTGATACCTTTTCAACTTACTTGTTCTTCACGATTGAGGAAAACAATACCCTTCTGTAATGTATGCATTGATTTCCAAATTTTAGATTTTGGGTCTTGACTTAGATTTTTTTTTAATTATCATTTTAAAAATTTATAATGCAGCTTTTACACAAGTTGCCCTTTTTTTGGTTAATTTTGATTCAGTATTTATAAGAATCAATCTATAATTGTCAGTGGCACTGCGGTATGTATTACATAAAAATGTGTGCATGTGTGTTTACGTTTGAGAATGGATGAAAAGGAGGGAAGTAGGTCTGATATGTTGGGGAAGAGGGGAAATTAAACTAATATAAATCTTTTTAACACTTAGAAACATGTAGATTTATATACATGTTACATATATACAAATGTATGTTGTCTATACATGTCTTAGAAAAGTATATTTCTCTTTTAATTGGTTGTTTTATAATTAACAATGGTATTGTGGGCCCGGGATTTAGCTCAGTGGTTCGGTGGCCTGCCTCGCAAGCGCAAGGACCCCGAGTTCGATCCCCGGTACCAAAAAAAAAAAAAAAAAAAAAACCCAACAAAACAATGGTATTGAAATAACCATTTTACTGTGAGTCCAGAATTTAAATTTTTATCAATAATTAGGCATTTAATGGAATGAATAGCAATTTCATGACAAAGTTTGAAGCAGTTTTCTAGTCATCACCATAAGCAATTTGTCAAAGATGTTGCCCAGAGATGATATCATGTAATGACATTTCCCAGAAAAATTATGTGATGAAATATTTCCAAAAATAGGATTTATCATCTCAGTTCAAGGTTATGAAATAGGTGTTCTTGGCCAGAAAATGTGGCTCATATTTTACAGATGTGTGGGAAGAAGCTGGATATTTCTGAAAGTCTTGGAGCACCTGTTCCATAATCATTTAAACAGTTTTTAAGTGAAAACCCAACACAAAATTGATTATGCTGTATTGTTAGAAAAAGTTTTCCTTTCCCAGGATAAAGGCAAAAAAACTCAACAGTATCTTGATTTATTTAGTCCAAGATACTCTCATTATATCATGTGAAAAAGTACAGTATTTAAAGTATATCAGAGGCCTAATTTTTTTGTTAAAATTAATGGTCAAATTGCAACTGGTTAAAATTAGCTGCTATCTGTTTACTGAACAGTTTTAACCAACAGAGGTAATCATAGTATTTTTAGATATTGTGTCAATTTTTACTGAATGCAGCACTTTTATATTGCTATATAAAACTAGTTTTTATTTCCCTTCTCAGCAGACTCTTACATGTGAAAATTTCTGAGGCCTAATTTCAACAAACTATAACACTATTTTTTTCCTTTTTGTGTGTGCTGCAGATTGAACCCAGTGTGCTTCCTAAGCACACATTGTACATTAGTCTACATCCCAGGGAACTTTAATTTTCTTCAGAGTTAACAAGGAAAACATCTTCATCTGACCATATGACAATCTCAATTTTTTTTCTGCCTTCAGTTTCTTTTTGTTTTATCTCTGTTGCCATCCTCCCAGCCTGGCCATCAACGCCTCTGTTATTCATGATTTTCTAGCCTAGGGAGGTATGGTTTTCTGACTTCAAGAATACTGTTAAAGGAACGGTGAACTTGACTGATCCCAATTTGCTGAGAACTTGACTGATCCCAATTTGCTTCTCCCCAGACAACTAAATGTGGTCTGATAGTACCTTGAAAGCTATTCTCTGTTCTGTAATCCAGATGGACTTTTGGACTCCAGCCATTTTTGTGAACATCCAGGACCTTGTCTGCCCATATATAGTTCTGGATTTGTAGAGAAATGCCTGAGGTGCTGCTGGGTTGAGGCAGGGAACCTCAACAGGCAAAGTGGGTAAAAGCCAGCTGAAATGCAGTCCTAGCTCTAAAGAGACAACAGGGCGTGGTGGGGAGCTGCTTCTCAGCTTTTTCTTATAACTAACTGTAATGCAGAAAGAGTGTCAAGTCTTACCAGAACTTTTCAACTTTTTAAAGAAGGCAGGAAACCAAAGAAGGGTCGGGGATTTAGTTCAGTGGCACTGTTCCTGCATCTCATCCTGAGATCCTGAGTTCAATCCCCAGTACAGGGGGAAAAAAAAAAAAGGAACTCAGATTGTTTTTCAAGTGTGATCACAAGATATTTTTTCAGTGTAAGCTTAATTTGTACTTTAACATTTTTTATTTCAGAAAATTTCAGATACCATTAAAGGTAGATTGTAGTTTCATAAACTTTTTTTTTTGGTACTGGGGATCGAATTTAGGACCTTGGGCTTGCAAGGCAGGTGGTGGCACCACTGAGCTAAATCCCTAGCCCATCATGAACTCTTGTGTACCTATCACTCAACTACGTTACCTCAGTGTTTTCATCTGGTGCCCTTGCACTCATTGCTAAATTCAGATACTATATTGTTCTACCTATAAATCACATTACCATTATCATATGCCCACCCAAAACAGAGTAATTCTTTTACAATCTCTAAAATTTAGAGACTTTTTCTTAGTCATCCTAACAAATGAAGGTTTAGTTTAGTTTTGCTTTTTTTGTAATGAGAATTCAAGCATGGTCTGAACATACCATTTGGTTGATATGTCTTAAATTTCCTTGAATTCATAGTTGTGGTTTTTGTTTTGTTGTCTCTGTTTCTTTTTTTTTTCCTCTATTCAAACTGTTAGAGTATTTTTTTTTTTTATCCAATAGTGTTTTCCACACATCACTTTGTTGATTGCATCCTTCTTTTGTTGCTTAGTAAGTTCCCCTGTCCTCTGTGCTTCCTGGAAAATGGTAAAGAGGCTTAAGCAGATCCAGATTCAGCTTTTCCCATAGGACAGTGTTAAAGGTGGTGCCATGGTCTGGTTGTCTCTTTCTGTGATGATCATTGCTTATGTTCTAAAATTCACAGGTGGCTCTAGTGGTCAAAGACAATACATTTTCTACCCCAACACACACACATGTATCTTGGGCAAGATGCCACCAGTTGGAGAATGCTGACTTATTAAAGATCAGGCTGGAACCCTGCCCGTATTGGAAGCGTTCTGTGATACATTTTAAGTAGCTAACTCCCAGTGAGCCTTTCTGACACATGGAAATGATCTTGCCAGATCTACCATATGACTATATATTATCATATGCTTTGTTATACTGAGTACAGAAAGGAGCATTTCCCCCATCAGAGGTTGAGTGGAGAGCACTCTACAATAAATATCATTTGTTTGCATCAAATTTTTTTTAATTGAGTTTATTGGTACAATCTAGGTCTATAATACAGTTACATTCATTAATGGGAACTTGTACTTTCACATGACAGTTCTTGGTTCTCATTTTTTCCCCTTGTCCCTGCCCTCCCTTCACCCCCTCCTCCTCTCCCCATTTAGAAACTCTTTATTTCCATTTTTACATTTTCTCATATTTTTTCTTTTCCCTTATTTCCTTTCCCCTACCCTTCCCACTTTCCCTATACCTTTAGCCCTTTTCTTCCTATTTCATACTCTTAATTATCCCTTTAGGATCTTGGGTACTATTATAGTTTTTCACACCAGAGAAACTATTCGGTATTTACACGTGTGTGACTTATTTCACTTAGGAGTATATCCTCACTATGTATCCATTTTCCTATGAATAACTCTAATTTCTCGTTCTTTATGGCTGAGTAGTATTCCATTTTGTTTGCATCAAATGTTATGAAATCCTTCCATAATGCAAATAAGTGGATCTAACTTTCTAGCCATGTGCCTTTTGGAAGTTTACCTTTCACTCTGAATTCCCCTCAATCTATGAAGAGTAATGCTATTTCCCTTTTCCCTATCTCATGGTTGTAAGGTTAAGGACATGGTTATAAGGTTATTTGCCAATTTTGAATAGTTTAATTGGTGCATCTTTTGTTAGATAGCATAGCCTTCTTTGTTATCTTGTTAGAAGAGTATTTTTCCAATTTTTAAAAATAATTTCCAATATTTAAAAAATGGAAAAGTGGGAAGGAAGATGATAAAAATCAACATAATGTCTTGTGCAGTTTGAAAAGAATATGGTATTATAACAGCACATAACATATTTTTTTCTTCACAGCTTCTCTGGAGAAATCAGGCACATATGTTGAGTGTTAAGCCATGAGTTTTAAAGTACAGAATGAGCATCTTTAATTTTGGCACTGTGTGCAAGAGTTAAATATTCTCATGGATAAACTATACCTACATACAGTTTTTGTTGAACCAGAGACAGATACCCTTGGCAGGACACTTTTGCCTAAGTAGGTAGTGTTCCTCATAGACAGAGGTGAAGTCTGCCCTCTGTTCTTTTCCTCTCTGCGTAGCCTGTAGACTGTGATCACCACATCACATCTCACCCTTTTCATCCAACTATTAACTCTACTTTTCACCTTTTTGTCAACTGAGAGTAGCTTGTATTTGGAGACCATTCTGGCTTAAGGTTTATTTTCTTAGAGTATTCTTTTTTTTTTTTTTTTTTTTAACTGGGGATTAAACTGAGGTCCTTGTGCTTGAGAGGCAGGCAGTGGAACCACTGAGTAAAATCCCTGGCCTCTTAGATTATTCTTCATCCAGTACATACCACCCATCTTAAAATAGGGCCAAGTGGAACACATTGAGATAAATACCCTGTAATTTCTGATCATGGCAAGATCAAGACAAGATCAGCACGTGAGAATAGCAAGTCGTGTTCTGTGTATAAGAAATTCTCTTCATCTATGGAAAGTCCTGGGGCAAAGTGAAGTTGAGAAGCTTGGTCTTCTGTGCTGAGCCCTGCTGTTGACTGCATCCCTCTGTTTTGTTCTCAGGGTATATGCCATGTACAATTCTGTGAAGGGATCCTGCTCCGAGCCTGTTAGCTTCACCACCCACAGCTGTGCACCTGAGTGTCCTTTCCCTCCTAAGCTGGCCCACAGAAGCAAAAGTTCACTAACCTTGCAATGGAAGGTGAGTAGCTCAAAGTATCAAGAATACTCTTAAGTTAATAGCACGTCAGTCTGTGGCTGTTGGAAATATTTGTTTAGCACTATTTCCATTCTGCGATGATGGTTGGATTTCTACATAGTAACTGAGATGATAATGATGACAAAAGTTGCCATTTTTATAAAAATTGGGCAAAGGAATAGGAGGTGTGATCTGCAAAACCCACTTTTAGCTCTTTTTGCAGGGGAATTTGGTAAATCTCCTGGGATTGTAAGAAATGCTTCATAAGTGACATAAATACTTAAAATGCCAATATTTCATCACTTTCTAATAGCTTAGTTCCTTTCAACAAACATTCAAGGACTTTAACATAAAGTTTTTATAAAGAAGGACTTAGTGAAAAAGTAAGTTTGTGGTTTTTTTGGCTTCTTTCAGGGATGATGCTGAAATGTTTAATATTTAAAACTGCCAAGAATGTATAGTGATCTAAAGTATAGTAAGGCTGTATTAAATTTCACTTATTAGGCCTTAGATTATTTGAGATTACTACTCCTTTTAAGCAGCTGAATTATATAGTTGCCATGAAATAAAATATACTGGCTAAAAATAACTTAGTCAAAGAGAGTGTCCTACAGTAGCTTCTTTAAAGTGCATCATTCATCTATTAATCATAGTTTGGGAGAAAAGAGCAGATTATGTTTTCAACCTCTATTGTAGTTATTTCTATATATCAATATTTTAAAATCTAGTTAAAAATATAACATAGGTACAGATAATGAAGTTTCATGGTTTGAGGGAGAGCACCAGTGTGTGAAAGAGACAAGTTGGCTGGAGAGATGAAATGAGTGTAGTGGCCCTCATGGGCTTTTGTACGTCCTGTTGTGTGGGCAGCTGTGTTCTAGATAGTGGCCAACAGCAACTATGTTATGTGGACAAAGGCAAAGTTTGAACTGGCTTAGAATCTGAACTATTTTATTTTCCTTCCTGGCTTCCAGGGATAATCCAGGTCAGTGATTTCCCATCTTTTCAGAGTTTTAACACCCAACTGGTCATTGTGGCTTAATTCCTTGGGGAATATACATCCACTTAAAAATATGCTCTATATTTAATACCTATACTTACATAAATATATTTTTCTTAAGGAAAGAATTAAAATCTATTTATTTTTAAAAATATAAGTAATCTTAAGATTATCAGAGGAACCCTGGGGTCTTATAAACCTAAAGTTGGGAATCACTGCTGATATATTCTGTGCTTAAAACCTGGATGAAATTCAGGTCTCAGGCAGACCAGCAACTTCAAAAAAGAGTTTAGTTGTGAACCAGAAATAGACTTACGTTTCACTGAGCTCTGTGCAAACATGAAAGCCCTAGAGTGAGTTAAGTTTTCATTTAAATGTCCTTAGTACAACGTTCCTTATCATTGTGCTTCAAGTGAAGGCATGAGAACCAGGGGCCATTCCCCAGCAGTGACTGACCTGGAGTCCACAGAGCCACCGAGAGCTAGATACCTGCCATCTGGCTGGATGTGGTGGTTTGCGCCTGAATTCCCAGCATTCTGAGAGACTGAGACAGGAGGACCAAGACCCAGTCTCAAAATAAAGAATTTAAAAGGGCTGGTGATACAGCTCCATGAGAGAGCCCTGAGACCAATCCCCAGTACCACCAAACAAAAAATGAAAGGAAAAAGATGACATCCTGCTAGTGCCAGGTACTACTTACATAGGAGATAAGGCAGAATAAGACCTCAAGCTAGGAATTAAAGAACTGACTGGAGTCTAGGGGCAGGGTGTCATAGATGCTTTCACTGAAAAACATGTTGTAGAGGAATTTGTAAACCATTTAAATGTAGTGTTTTTTTTTTTCATAGAAATGGTTTCTCATTTAAAATATTGTGAGTTTTTAAAGCTTTCAGTGTATTCCTATTCTGTCCTCCAGCCTAAGGCCACAAAAGCTAAAAATTGCACGTATAGCCCTCACTCACCTGAGACCTGAATTTGGGGACTTAGAAGAAAGAAAGGGGTAGGAAGGAGGGGACAGGGAGAAGAGTGTTTTCAGTCTAGCACTTACTGAGCCCCTGATGGTGTTTTATTGTTAAAATTCATTGAGTAACACTTCCTGTTTACCAAATAGTTTCTATAAAACTGGTTAGCTTAATAGGTTATTTATAGAGGTTCTTCCAGTTACTTCTCCTTTCCATTCTTGGACCAAGAGATTAGACATTGATATTAAACCACTAGCCCCAGACCACACCTGATGAAGAAATAGCCAATCCAGGGTTCAGATACAGCAGGGGGACCTGGATTCCCTTTGAGAGGATGAGATGCCCGGCAGTTCACCAAAAGCTTACTTTTCTCCAAGGAAGAGCCAGGCCCAGGTGTGGTTTTGAAACAGGAGGCAGGATCCCACTTTTCACCTCTTAGTTCCTGTCTCTGGCTGGATCTTAACCTGAGTATTCTCATAGGTCTTTCTCACTCTTTTCACCACAGTTCCTCTTATGCCACCCAGTGTTAAAACCTGTGTTTTTAGTGAAATAGATGGTGAAAGGAAATGACAGAATTTCTTTTCGCTAACAGTGGGGAGGGCTAATAGCCTCCAGTGATCAGGCTCTCATTTTCCCTTTGATTTTTAAAAAGGAAACCTTAATGCCAAAGGTGGCTTTCTAATTTTAAGCACACACACAAAAAAAATCTCTCTGGGAGAAGTTATGAAAGTACAGGCTTGGGCTGGGGATTTAGCTCAGTGCTTCCACTGCCTGCCTCTCAAGTGCAAGGTCCCGAGTTCCAGCCCCAGTACCAAAAAAAATGGTGCTTCCCACATACGCTTCCAGCAGTGCCTGTGTGTCACGGTTGTTGTTTTGTTTTGTTTTTTAACCTTTATGCTTGAATTTAAAATGCCTCCAAAAGTTTTATCTCCAGAGGAAGTGGGGTGCCGTATGGGTGTCAAGCCGAGGTGTGGGACAGTCACATTTGACTCTTTTGGGGATGACTTATCAATAGTGAGGATTTTTATGGTTGAATTGTGTGATGACATTTAGCCAGGTAAATGCAGCAGCCACTTGGTTTCTTTCTCTAAGGGGAGGTCTCAGAGCTGTGAGAGAGAGACATGTTGAAACCAACTTGGCAGCTCATAACTGTTGTCTGTGAACACCTTTCTATAGTCTGTTTTATTTAATTATTTATTTATTTATTTTTATTTATAGGCACCAATTGACAATGGTTCAAAAATCACCAACTACCTTTTAGAATGGGATGAGGTAAGCCTATTTTTACATTTGTCATCCAAAACACTTTCAGAAATAAAACCGTCTTATTTTATTTTAAAGAATACTGAATACAGAGGTGAGTCTAAGTAGAAAAGAATTTAAATCAATAGTTGCTGAATATGGAAAAGGAAGATGGATTGAAATGGTGGAACAAATTGTGCATTAATATATATTTACCTGGCTGATTTACAAGCAGTGCTACTGAAGGAAAGACCAGAAGTGGTCTGCTTGAGTCCCTAGTGCCCCACCAGCCACTTCTTTGTAGTAAAAATTGACTGCTTTTCAGTCATCTTGGCTGCCTGCATGGTTTTGATAAAACACTGTGGTTGAAAATCATTGTTTGTAAATCCTTTAGGGACTTTGATAAAAATGCTCTGGTGTTGCCCTATTGAGTGTTCTCTGCGGGAGAGTGGAGCAGCACACAGAAGTCTCCCTCTCCCCACACACAACCCCCTGTGGGTTAGACACTCCCATGACACCACCCTCTTTGCTGCCCGGTGACAGAGACGTTGAGAAGGTGAGTCGCCCTGTGCTCAAAGCCACCCAGTGCCAACTAGTGACCCAGTGCACTTCTGGCCTTGCACTATACAAATCTCAGGCAGTGAACACTGGGTGCAGGAGAATTTGTTCCTAAAAAGTGACTGAGTGTTTTGTTCCTGTAGGTCTAATTCCATTCATTCATTTGCCTTGCTTTGTTCTATCGTTCTGTGCTTGAACAAATAAGCCAAGGATTTTAAGAATAGAAAATTGGAATTTGAGGATAAGTGCAAGTTAAGTGGTCTTTGTGAAAATATTTTCGAAAAATATTTGAACCAAATGTGAAATGAAAAGTATGAAATTCTCATGATGAAATTTTGGCGTGAAAAAGGGGCTCTTCCTTGATTTCTTCAGAAGCATATTTGCTCACCTGAGTTACTTATATCTGTTCAGTTTGAATTTTAAGTTACCAAAGACAGTGATTTATTGTCTTTAGAAACCTTATGAATAGTTCAGATATACAGATTAGTGAAATCCCAGCCTTCCCTGGTACATTTTACAGATGAGATAGATTTTATTGTGAAGTGGTTTGACAGAAAATGTAGCCACCGCTATAGCTCTTACAGGTTTTTACATAAAAACAAGTGTGTTTGAAAAACTTTGACTGACCTCTAAGTACGTGATAACTCCTTCCTTCTCCTATTCCCTGAAAAGATGACTGAGAGTTTAATGAAAATCTGGTCTTGCATGCTGATTTGCTGTATTGACCTGATTTATTTTTCTCATATATTGAAGCTTTATATTATCAAGACAGAGTTTACCAGTAAAAGGGTTCAAATGTCCTTTTCATTTCAGGTGTCCTTTGAGGGAGGGAGGTTGTGTGTGTGCGTGTGCGCGCGCGCGCATGTGTGTGTGTGTGTGTGTGTGTGTGTGTGTGTGTGTGTGTGTGTGTGTTCTGTGTTTTTTGCTGCTTCTCTTCTGGGACCATGATCTTCTAAGTTACAGAAGGTCAGAACTGTTGACCCAAGGCATTGGCAATGCTGACCTGGTTGTCAGCCCTGTCCCTTAGAATGTGAAATGAAGGTCTCCTAGCACAATGCTGAGAGATAATACACCACAGCTTCTAATGAGAAGTAGATGCCAAAGCCATGCTTGATGACACTTCATGCTCAGCAAAGTGCCCTATGCACCAGTGATCACAAAATGATAGTTTGGGATCTTGTGCCTTCCCCTGGTTGGTGCCCTCCCATCTTTTCCTCTCTCCCATCTTAATTCTTTCCTGTTTTGTTTTTTTTTTCCTCCTACCGTCAAATTCCTGCTGGTGTTGGCTGTGTTGAGTTCTGCTAGGAATTCCAGGTTGACACTCACCTGCCATGAACCTTGGCCAAGCCATGGCTTCATTTATGTTCTGGGGCTCACTATTTACTGCCAGTTCTCAGATTCCCTAGGGACACACTCCTTACCCATTTGGTCTCCCTGGTAGCAGAGGATAATTGAAGGAACACCAAGATTAGGAGGTGGGAGTTCTGTTCTAAGTTTGAGGAGTTTAGCTTGTGGGCATCTTAAGCTCTCTGCTCCCCAGTTAGGTAGCTAGGAAGTGGTGGATACATTAGCCTCCCAGCTCATGCATTTATGTGTACTGCCTCAAAACAGGTTATTTACAATTGCCCTTTCTGACAAGAGAATATTTGGAATCTTTTTCACTGTTGTTTGGCCCACTCATTTATTTTAGTTAGTTCAGCATTTCTGGTGTGTACCCCTCAGTGCCCCAACATTGTACACTGTCCTATGAGGGACACATGGCAAAATAAATAATGTCCTGACTGTGATAATTGATAATGCTAATGTGTGTTTATCCTCTTGTGCTTTTTTGAACAGATTCAAATAGACAAACTCAGCCACATCCTCCTCGGATTTTTCTGTCTAGTGGCTTCTTTGCTTTCCATCATATTTTTTCCTTAGTAGTCCCACTAAAATAATAAAAACTGGTTCCTTGGGTTTTCTATCATTGAGAATACATGCAATCGTAACCACTTCATTCTTGCTTGTCCTATCATTTCATAGGAAAAGCTTCTGACAAAACAGTCTGGCAGTCTCTGTTTCTAAATTTGGAGTTAAATTGGGGATCCGTAGCTGTCTTGGGGGCAGCTCACCGAGTTAATCCTTGATCCCCCTAGTCCCAGGCCTTTGCATCAAGGAAGAAAAGCAAATAATCAGACAAGGAGAGCAGCATCTGGCCTTCAGGATGTGTGAACACAGGAGGCCCTGGCCTTCCCTCTGTAACCTGCTGGGAGTGGCTGCAGCCAGGTGCACCTGGCACCAGGAACTCTCTCCAAACTCTGCCCCAGTGGCATGCAGTGGGGTAGGAGCATAGGAGCAAGACGTTTTTCCTAGAATCACTGCCCTACTCATCTCTCCCAAGAGCCATTCTCTTCTCCTCTGTAAGGTTATATGCCCCAACCATACACCTGCAGCCTCCCTCTTGTCTGGGGGCTGAAGAAACAATCTTAGAGTATGGAAAGACTGTAGGGTATGCGGAGGAGCAGCTTCCTGCCTGAGAGGGGACGGGTCGGCTCAGAGATGGTTGTGCTTGGGAGAGCACTGTGCTCTGTCTCCTCGCTGGTCTGAGAATCTTCACTTTGAGATAAGGTTGCCTGTCTCTATGCCATCACTAATGTCTAAGTGTCCTCACTACCGATATTTTCATTACAGTATAACAGCACTGGTTGGAGTTCTAGGAAACTTGATACTATCGCTCCATTTATAGTCACCATTCCATTATGGTAATTAGGGTAAAATTGTGAGAGTGTGGTAAAATAACACAGGTCATCAAATCTAGCTTTGAAGCCTTTCAGAAAAACTGAATGAAAGAGTAACAGACTTTATTTCTGCTAAGGATGTCAGTGCTGTGCTCAGTTGACCTTCTGGGGAAGTTCCATCCTAGTTAATAGCTAATCGTATGTTTTCTCCTGAGCACCAGGGCAGGTGGGGCCCGAATAAGAAACTCAAAACAGAAATTTGTTACAGTGCAGGGGGTGAGCTGATAACATCTTCTCATTCAAGTTCATTATCCTTCAATTCATATCACCGTTACATAGAATTCACTTGAAAGTTACTCATGATAGTTCTCTAAAGAGTTAGCTTCCTTTTCTAACCATTAATAACTAACTACATAACCATAATTTTGAAACCAATGTAGTGTAACCCATTTTGAAGTGATAATGTACAACCAAAAATGGAGCATGCAGGTATTGCTGGCTTCTCCTGTGTGCTATCAGTTTCATTTCACCTGCCCCAGATCAGTTTGCATTACTTGAAAAGGTGTGGCCTTCCCTAACCAAGATGACACAGGAATCTTTATGCCACATGACAGTGTGCAACTCCTCAGCTCTGTAGCCACTGATTTCTCCATCAGACAATTCCCTGAAAGACTGAAGGTCTTTTTTTTTTTTTTTTTTGTACCAGGGATTGAACTCGACCTTATGCTTGCAAGGCAGGTGGCAGAAACACTGAGCTAAATCCTTGGCCCTGAAGGTCATTTTTAAGGCACTGTTTTCCTTACCTTTTGGTTGTGTCATCACTGCATTTTAATTTCTTTCTGATCACAGTGGATCCCCACCCTATGTTTGCATTTTAATCTATAAGTAATTATCATTCTAGCAGAGAACAGATTTGAAATTTCTTGAGGGTTTATTTCTGCAACATTTAAGTATTGTATCTTTTTTAAAAATCCTCTTAGAAAAATCTTAGCATTTAAGAAAAAACAACAGTAAAGCAATGCTTAGATGCTATCTTTCTCGAGGTGGAAGTTCTTTTCTCATAACGAGAGAGTTGGTGGGAGGAGAGAGTAGGTGGCACTCCCTGCCCTGGGTACCCCTTGCCATAGTCCTTTTGACTGCCCTTGTCAAAAGGCAAGGCATCCTTCCCTGTTAAATTGTTGGCCCCCAGCATTGCTGCTCTGCTTGATGACATGTCAGTATCTAGTAGTAGAGGTGGTGGGTTTTTTTTTTTTTTTTTTTTTTTTAAAAAAACC
>NW_022900924.1:33399776-33490220 GCF_012274545.1 Fukomys damarensis
TTTTTTTTTTTTTTTTTTTTGTAACAAAAGCCATCCAAGAAGGATTCAGGATATAATGTCAGGAAAGGGCTTTTAGGAAGAAGATGTAGGGACCTTTGGATTGACGTGCTTGACTGATGTCACCTCAGTCTGTTTTAAGGTTCCTAAGTAGGTGGTAATCTGTCTGGTCTTTTCTTTGAAAACTTCAGAAAAGGACTACATTTCATGGTCACATAAGAACTTTCTCATTCTAGAAAAAGTTCTGTAAAAGAAGCATTTATAGAAACATAGCTTATAAGTTACACTCTTAGTTACTGCTATAATTTGTCTCTCAGAATACTAGCTGGCACTGTTGCTTGTCGTGTGGAGCAGATGCACTTCTCCCCAGCTTGCACTATGAATATGTAGTATGGATTCATAGTGATGGTGTTTACCGATGATAAGATGTTTCTCTAGAGAGGCATGGATTCATAATAGTCTGTATAGTGTCTTCATTGGTCATGGGTCCCTCAAAAAAGTAATTTAACTCCTGAGTCTTAGCCTCTCTACTTGAAAAATTATGCCCATTATGTCCTAGGAATGTTAAGATTGGATGAAGTACTGTAGGTGTAGAAGATTTAGTACAGAGATTGTTTTGTGTTGTTGATTTGAGTTCACCTAAGTGAGTGTTAAAGCCTGAGGTAGGAGCCATCAATAATTAGAAGGATTTTATGAAAGGAACCTAAAGAGGAGCCCTAATGTTAAGATTGCTGGTCTGAACTAAATGAAAACTGATATCTATGCCATATATAGATGTTAATGTGCCATTAGCTTAGCTTCCGGCCATGAGAGGTAGGGAATATGTGCAAGAACCAGAAAAATAGCCTTGTGGGAATGTGACTAATGGAGTTCCCAAGAATCTTCCTCATATGTGATTCAGTTATCCCAGGGAAGGAAGTACATATCTGTTTTTTTGGTGACTAATCAGCCAACACAGCTGTGAAACACGGTGGACTTAGAATGAACTGTCTACCATGGAAATCAAGGGAAGCATGATATGAATTTAGAGAATAAAAAAGGCCAGCAGCAGGCAGAGCCTGTAGTCCCTGAGAAACTGGGAGCAGGACATGTAAGCAGCCACAGGCACAGCATCCCTGTGGCAGAAACTTTCTGGTATGGGTGGCCAGCCTAGCTCATTGAAGGACTTGCCCTTGCCCCATAGGAGGAATTCAGTTCTTTATCACTCAGAACTCTATGGAATTTGGGTGTTGAATGGCTGGGGTTGGTAATCTCTCAGAGCACTTGTTTTCATGAGTGAATTTGCACATTCTGACTAGATGACCGCCATTCTAGGAATAAAGGCAAATAGAGCATAGGCGCAATGACTTCCTAGATCCTGCACAGTGGATGAGAAGAGCCACCCTGTGGACTTACTTGACTTTAGATTGAACCCATGCTGGTTCTGTGCGGAAAACCAGAAAAGCTTGAGTTTTCATTCCCCAGCTGACGTATGCCTGTCTAGAATGTAGTAGGAAGGTGCCACTGCTTAAACCCATGGAGTCCTCACTTATTCTTGATGATTGCTCATGTGGGGAATAGTGGATCCTAGGTTCATTTAACACTCAGCGCATCAGAGACTATCTTTCACACAAGCCAAACCAGTGATCTGGCCAAGTGACAGTGTTTCACCCATCATGACAGACCCTCACTGCCACATCCAAGGAGCTAGGGGAATTGCTAACCCCACTCCAGCTGTAGTTGAAGGAACCCAGGCCAAGAAAGATTTAGAGGCAAGAAGGCAAAGTTAAAAGGAGACCCCTCTTAACCGTCCCCAGCCATCACATATCTGAAGTAGATTTTTACCCTGCTGCTCACCATTTGTCCTGTGTGTGCAGAATGGTCTTGTAGGTTTGGACAGCAGACTTTGTGGAGAGCTTCTGCCTAAGGCTGAGTCACAGATGCTTATCTTGGTTCTGAGCACTGAGTTTATCAACGCACTATGCCTCCTGGTGGCCATCTGGGTGGCAGCCACCATGGGTCCTGCTTGGTGGATGAAGCAAGCCCATCAGTTCCATGGTTCATTTGAAGGTTGTATAGGCAGCTTATTCTAAAGTACCCCTATTCTCCTTTCCTCCTCTTACCCTGGGGTGGTCTCAACATATTGACCATTTCAAAGGACTTGAAACCAGATGAACAATATTTGGAAATGTGTGTGTGTATAAATTGTCTTATTTAAATCAGGACCTGATTGTTTTCCAAGGAATAAAATCCATGCAGTTTATTTAATAACAGGGAACCACAAATCATCCCACTCCCTTTTCTTACCTTTGCTTCTATGCTACTATGTTCAGTAAAGTGAAATAAATGTCACTGAGGGGAGAATGGGGCTTGATGCAAGGAACTTGTGAATCCTCTTGTGTATGAAGTGTCCCTATCTTCTTGATATGAAACACCCCCCACACTGTCTCATATACTTATGCCAAATACATACATACTCTTATTTCTCAAGCCAACACTTATCTTTGATGTCTCCAAGGGTCGGCCAGTGCTGGAACAACTTCTAAATATAGACACATGAGCAGACTAAATCTCAAAGCCTGGCATTAGTTCAGTTGGCCAATGCAAGTTTATTTTGCATTTGATTTATTGTTGTGTTTCTGATAGGTTGAACTGTGTTGTTGCAGAGAGTGCCCAGCCCAGAATCCTTTCATCCATGTCTGGCTACAGCAGCTATGGGCCACACACACAGGATAACTGATAACCAAATTCATGTAACTTATTTAGCAGGCAGTTAACCAACCAGGTAAGCTCAGCTCAGGAAGGCGGCTCTTTTAAAAGAAGGAGGGCAGTGGAAAAGCCACAGGCCAAGAAATACCAGAGAAGCTACCAGCACATGTCCAAAGGAGCCAACTCACCATTCTCTTTGTGCCAGGAATGAAGGTGTTGTGAAAGAAATGGGAAGGATCATTTCCAATCTATTAATTTTAAGGCAATTTAAAAAACCAGCCAACTTTATCTGTTAATGCCAACAGTGCTGGAAATACTCACCTTCAGTGTTGTTACTGCCAGGCTAGTTGGGAATGTTAGCCAGGGCAGCCACAGCTCCCATAGTCTACAGAATTTCTCTAGCAGGAAAACTCTGCAGCCTGAATTAATAGAGATACATTTGCGTTACATGCAAAGAATGTTATATATAAAGAATCCATGCCACATGCTGGTGTTAAGTTCCCTAACCAGAAACCAGCCCATTTAGAGAATTCATTTGCTCCAGTACTACAGGCAGGTGTTAAGAGGAAACAGAGTTAGTAAAGAAAACCTGACTTGAAAATTTTTTTATTGTTTTTAGTCATGCAGTTACATTCTTTGACAAATTAGCAGAACCAATAAATACCATGTTGTTTTTAACATTTTTAATTTGTAAACTTCGTCACATTTTATGAACCAATCAAATAAATACTTTTTATATACTTAGCTCCTAGTCTTTTAAAAGACCCACATGTAAATTAGCTTCACCATTAGTTTCCTTTATGTTTGCAAACAGATAACCAGAGAGATGGAAACCTTGTTTCACATGGAGTTCTTAATTCTTTATCCTGTGGTTTTAGGGTATGCAGTATCTAAACCATCCCCAAAAGGCTTTTTATATAGCTATATTTTAAATTTTCTCCAGGTTTCATGAAACTTGGGATAACATTATTAATTCAGCCCAAGATGTACAAGTAATCTATGAAATGATGTAATTGCACTACAGTCCCAGCTATGTAGGTGCTCAAGCTACATTGCAAATACACCTCAAGCTCTCTTCTCTCACCCTTGTCTTTCCATTGGGTGAAACTGCTGTTTTGGTCTGGCAAGGTTATTGGAAGTTAATTGCTATTCTTCAGAATTTAGCAGGAACCACATAGGACGTAGAACAACATCTGGACTCTTAAAATTAGGACTTATAACAAATTTTATGACTGTGCTGAGAAGTAAGAATGAGAATGGAGCAGAAGGGAGGGAGATGCTGATAGAATGTTACATTGTGTATTACACTGGAACTTTTCCCCAAAGATGGTGACTCCCTTTAGTGGGTGAGTCTAAAACTGAAAAGAGGCACTTGCTTGTCTATGGTCACACAAATGAGATGCCCAGGCTGCGTGGTAATCTCTAGCAGATAGAGCTGTATGACCTTAGGATATGGGGCTTCCTGAAACGCTGGCAAGAACTGAAAACAAGCATATCCAGTGGTGTCAAGCATGAATATTATATGTAAAGTATTTTTGTTCAATAAAGAGAAAGAGGCAAAACTGGGCACCCAGGACTGGGAAGGGCTGATTTGGTATAAGCCATAAACTTGAGCCAAGTGGCTGGCAAGTCCAGTTCTCTTCCTGGAAAGCAGTTTCACCCAGAAGTAGATTAGAAGCACCTGGGCTTTGGTTGGAAAACAATTCCCCAGGCTGATAAATTGGTGCTCCCAAGCTAGATCTGGGTGTGAAACAGTGGTAGATTAGCAAGTCCTGTGAATTCATTTGAGTGAAAAGAAGAACACTTAGCTTGAAAAAGGAAACAACCTAGGTTTGTAATGAATTATCCCTTGCCCAGTTGAGCACCTTAAAGTTTTTATCTGCACATAATTGGTTTGTACTCAGGTTTCTTCACATGAATTCAGATCTGTAGAAGCAAGCATTTAGGTGTGCCCAAGAGCATGAAATGGAAGCGGGCCAGTGAACCCTGAAAATTGACCCGTTTTTGTCTCACAGGCTCCAGCAGTAAAAATTAGACAAGAGCACCCTGAGAGGTTATACTGATTGGTTTCAAGCTAGGTCAGTAGCCTAGTGACGAAGTGTAGTCCAGAATAACCGGTGATATGGACTTTGAGCCTGCTCTTACCATTTTCTCTGTTTGGCATGTCAATTGCTTTTCTTCCCTACCAAGAACAGAAGCCTAGATTTCATTTTAGTGAGATTCTGACCCTGATGGGTTATGTGCTACAGACCTAATCTGCCAAGGCACTTAGAGTCGAGGGCCTGCTGTCGTCTTCCCTGTGGGCTAGCCAGCTCCTGGGCGCTTTGAGCGTCCTTCCTCTTACTGTCCTCTGTCAGCCACACCACAAGAGGCCTAGAAGCAGTGGCATAACAGAATTATGTTTGGCCTGTGGTGTCCCTGCTGCCTCTGTTGGACCAGATTATTACTATCACTATTTCCATTGAGGCCAGATTTTAGTAGGGAACTCTGCACCAGGCTTATGTGAAATAATAAAAAGTTTTCTTAGTAAAGCTATCATATCTCACTGATCCTTTGTAGTTCAGATTAGAATTTATTGAAGGAGGGACTGTGCCATAGATTATAATCTCTCAAAATCATTTAGCACCTCACTACCTATAAAATACGTAAATTGTGACTTGTCTATAAAACTTTACTGATAGTACCATCTGGGACATATTTAATTTCTGATAAGCAGTGATAAACATATGCATAATCACATATATTAGTTCATATGAATCTTTCAGTCTTCTAGAACATTCTTTTATTTTCTTTATCCTATCCTATCCATTTCTGTCAGTAAGAACTGGTTAATATTTTACTTGTACATGCTGTTTGTTATTTGGGAATCCCTCTTAGTTTATGAACAAATTCTCCAAATGTATAATTTTTTTTTTTTTTTTTTTAGGTACGAGGGGTTGAACCAGGGCCTTGGCACATGCTAAGCATCTGAATTACACCTCCATCCCTTTGTAAAAAAAAATAATTTTGAGTGATGTCTTTCTAAGTTGCCCTGTTGAGCTTGAATTTCCCTTTTCCTGGTTCTTCAATCCTAGTGTACTGTTGAACACATACTTTCTCTAATGCCTATGTCCCTGAGCCTACTAGAAGAGGCCTGGCATGACAGTGGACAGGCCAGCAGGATAGATGGACCACCGAATTGGGTCATTGGAGCGCATGACCTGCTCTATCTTTACTTGTTAACCTCTTGACTGGAGGTGACTTTTGCACTGTGACGACTTTTGTGAATATTAATGGTTTTTTTCTTTCCAAATATCCCTCATATTAAATCCATGTTACACACCAACATTTTCTTTTATTCAAAACCTTCTCATGTCTGATACATTTTACTAGCCTATTTGCTCTTGTTTTTGTATTCTCATTAACATCTAAAATTTTTCAATAAACTTTAATTCTTTAACTGTTGATTTATTTATACTCTTAATCTTTTTAGGCTCTGCAGACAGTATTTAATATTAGGGTTCCATTGACAGTTGTTTCTACATGTTCCTAAGTTTTATGCAAATGATTGTATAGCTTAGAAGGTTACGATGGAAAATTTGGCATGCTTTGTCTAAAGAAAATCAAGTTAATTTAGCATGTGTTCCAGTTAGTGAAGTAGATTTTTGCAATATAGGAAAAATGTTTTGAACATCCTATAATGCTTATTTTCTTAATTCTTTAGTGAGCTTGAATTGTGCAGCCCTTTAAAAAAAAAAAGTTTCTTTGCTGTTGTTGATGCCTTCCTTCTCTTTTTCTTATTTAAGCCACAGTCTTTTTTTTTTTTTTTCAACCATATTAAAGCAAATTAACCTAGTAAGGAACAGACAGGCTTTTATTTACTGGCTATAGTTCTAAGCACGAGAAATGGGCAAAGGAGACCAAACAAAGAACTAGGAAAAATGAGGCATTGAAGGGGAGCCAGCATGTTTTGGAAGGGATGATCGCTTCCGCAGTGGCAGGATGTGCCTTTCTCACAGTGTTTACTCTTGAGTTCAGAAACAGAGGAGGAGAGACAGTAGATCGTGCTACAGCCTGAAATGGATACAAAACATATCAGGCCTCACATGGAGTGTAATCAGACACTGACTGTAATTATGCAAATGTATGCATAAACAGTTGTCCCATGAATAAATCATCTGTATCAACCTTACCACTCAAGGTTAAAGTAAGTCATGATACTCTGGCTACACAGTGACTGACTTTGCTCAGGTACCAACTGCAGTTGTTATGCTTTACTACCTTTTGTCCGCCATAGTTGGATCTGAATGCACTTGGACCCTTGACAAAATGAACTGTGAATCTGAAAGACCTTTAAGACTTCTATTCTCTTCCATAGGAAAAGGGTACCTTGCTTGGGGAGGACATGGTGGGAAGTTATGAGGATGAATGTGGTGTGACTGTTTGTAATCTGTTCTCCTTAGTGACATTCAAGTTGGTTGTATGAGCACACTTCACCTGGAATGTGTTCTACTAGTAAGCATTTAGTTGCCTGGTTAAAGGAAGGAGGTCTTAAATTAGCATAGGGGAAAAATGTACTTGTTTCATTCTTTATAAAATAAACTGCAAACTTCAAACATATTCCTGAAGGCCCTGAGCCTGGCTGATTTAGAATGCTAAGATCCGTCTAGTATTAGCATGTGGTTTTCTTTTGTGTGAACATAGATAACATGATAATTTGGATTAGAGATAGGAAATACTCTTCTGGCAAACTGTTCTTATGAGTATTCTATGCCTCTGAGCATGGCATAGCACATAGCATTGTTAGGGTTTTTTTTCCCTTAACCACAGGTCTATTAACAGACCTTACTGGAGTGTTTTATTTTTACTTCAAGGAATTTGAAACATCCTGTCAGGATAGAAAGGAATTAAAAAATATTCCTTCATAAAAAACGTACAGTGATTGTCGTTTACATAGATAAACTGAACCGGTGTTTTAAATGTGTTTTTGTTTTTTGTCTTTCCCTTTTTATTAGTACGTGTTTGCCATACGCAATGCATTTATCATGGAGAATTGTTACATATACATATTACATTTCAATTCTGGGAGTAATGATTAGTCTCCCAGGTTGTCCAAAACCCTGTTAAGAGGTGAGATGTGACTAACACGCAGGATCCTTAGCAAGCAGCTCCCTGTTGTTGGGATGTACACACACACAGCGATCGCTGTGACAGGAGAGCAGAGCTGTGCTCAGTGTGGTGCACTCAGGCATGCTGACTGATCTCGCGCCCCTGCGAGTCCATGTGATAGGCTGCACAGTTTCAGGGCAGGGGAGCCTCTGTGGCTGCTGGCAGACTCTCCACGGATTGGATTGGGCAGTTCTGACCACAGAAGTGATGAAGGGGATGTTAGAAATTAAGTGATCTTTAACTGGAGCATCACATCCCTGGAGTCTAAAAGGACTTGTTGTTGTTAACCAAAACGCACCTTTGAAACAGTACAAGTACAATGGATTGGCTATGTCACTGACAGAATTTTTTTCAATGTCTTTTTATGTAAAGGATAAGGTTTCACTGGATACTTCCCTATAAACATTTCTTCCATTGGTTTAGTTTATCCGAACTAGGAAGTCAGTTATTTAAAATGTTCCTTCGTTTTCTTATGGGTATTTGTTTTAAACAAATTCCATGTATTATCTTGTTTTCTTTTAGGGAAAAAGAAACAGTGGTTTCAGACAGTGCTTCTTTGGGAGCCAGAAGCACTGCAAGTTGACAAAGCTCTGTCCAGCCATGGGGTACACATTCCGGCTGGCTGCTCGGAATGACATTGGCACCAGGTATGATTCTTCCTGTCCTCCTTTTTGGTGGCAAATCTGTCTGGGCCTTCTCTGATGTTCATGAAGGTGTGAGAAAGCCCGATACCTCTGCATTGAGGTAGCTTTTCTGAGAGGGAATCCTGCTCGAAGGGGAGAAAGCCTCGTCCAGGGTGTTAGTGCCACTGTGGCCTCTAGTCTCGCAAGCTCTGTACCAGAACCCAGCTGCTAGGTGTCTCAGAACCAAGATGAAGGTGGCAGTACAGATTTTGAAAGGAATTCTCTTGGGGCTTTATTTCCTCAAATCATGTGCCCTTTTCTTTCATCTCTTTAGCAAGCTTGTTGTTCAGTTGGCTTTTCGATTCTGTGAGTGATTCTTGATACAAAGGAAGGGGTGCTGCACCAGCCGTTGTTGTCAAGCCCAGGGCAGATACACACAGGACTGGAGAAAATGAGGGCTTTCGTGCAGCTCAAGGCTGCAGAAGAAAGGCAAGAACGGGTGTACAGCCAGGCACCCCTTGATTAAAGAGGCTTTAAAAAGGCCGCGTTGCAGTTGTGCTTGCTGCACAATGCTTGAAGGAAAGTCTTTTTCTTTCATTACTGCGTGTTGAAAATCTTCTTAAAGATTCAGCACTTCAGTGGTTCCCAGCCTTTTTAGCTCAAAGAACCTCTTCCTAACATCACAGAGTTTTGCAGAACTGCCTCTTCCCCACATAGTAGCCGTTGTAGTTTTAAGAGTTCCCTGGTTGAAAAATTCACAATGAGAGAAGCTTCAGTAGTTCAGGAATTGTTCAGTGAGTTGGACGCATGCTCAACTTTTGAAAAACGGCACTATATCTGTTTGTAAACCATTTTCATCAATCAAATAGTTAATAAAATACACATTGATCTGAAGACTTCTTAGTAATCGTGACTCACTTTGAATTAACATGGTACTATGCTGCATTATCTACTCAGTGCTATTGGAGGGAAAAAAATTCTTAAGTATATTGTCATATAACTTGGTATGCTTTCCTAAAAGCAGACTACAGAAGGAAATAGAGGAAGTCAAAAGTTGTAGAGAATGTCATCAAAGAATGCTGGCCTGCCTCTGTTTGTTCAGCCTGCCAACAAACCCCTTGCTTTTCATCCCAACTAAAAGGGGTCATGTGTAGCTTATCTTCCTCTTTTAAAACACCAGAACCCCTCACATGCATCTAACTATGTGTCTCATGGTGTTCGTTTCTCTGTAGTGGTTATAGCCAAGAGGTAGTGTGCTACACATTAGGAAACATCCCTCAGATGCCGTCTGCACCAAGACTTGTTCGAGCTGGTGTCACATGGGTCACATTGCAGTGGAATAAGCCAGAAGGCTGTTCACCAGAGGAAGCAGTTACCTACACGCTGGAAATTCAGGAGGATGAAAATGTAAGTTTTAGTTCTTTTCTACTCCTGAGTGTGTTCTGTATGAATCAGCATTATCATAGCAACAGGGCACCATGAAAGTAGATTAGTTACCTAAGCTCAGAACCAAAGTCTTTAATTTTTGCCACCACTGCCAATAGAAACTTGCTCTTCCTCGTCTTAGCAAATGGCGTCCCATCCTTTCAGTAGGGTAAGCAGAAACTTTTGAGTAATCCACATCCCATATATCATCAGTCAGCAGATCCTTTTAAATGTTCCTTCAAAATTATCCAGAAATCTAACAAATTTTCACGATCTCCATAGCTCAAATGTCCTTTAACAAGCCACCTTCGTCTCTCCCCTGGATCATTGCATTGCCAGTTTATACTGTCCATACCTCACCCTGATTGTGGTCTGTACTCCACACATCAGTTGAGTGATCCTTTGAAAGACATACAGACTGTGTCCATGCTCTGCCCAGAACCCTTGCCATCTTGGTACCTTCACCCTCTCTTCCAGAGTGAAGCCAGAGCTCTTCCCTGCCTGCCTGGTCCTGGGTGGTGGGGTTCTCCACACTGCCCTTGTTCCTTCTGCTGCCATCTTCTAGCCCCTGTGTGTCATTTGGACTCATGTGTACTCTGGCCTTGTGGCCTTTGCAGTTCCTGTGACCTCTGGGTAGACTGTTTCTCCAGATAACCTGTGACTCACTTCCCTCATTTCCTTTGGATCTCCTCTAAATGGGATCTCTTAGGACATCCCTTGCCTGCCCCACTCTTAGAACAGCATCATTGCTGCGGTGCTAGAATGTTCTATAGTTCATGCTTTCCAGAGAGGTCCCACCTAGATATGTGACTGTAGGCACTTGAAACATGGTTATGGGCATAGGGGGCTGATTTTTGATTGTATTAAGTTTGAATTCAAAGAGGTACCTATGGCCATTGTATTTAACCCATGAAACTGTACAAAGTAGCACCTAACTAGGTTCACCACTCTCCTCTTAACCAGGTTTATTCTTGTCATAGTGCATAACACCAAATAACATGTTCTCTAACTGGAGCGTTAGTCTCTGTGTTCTTGGGTTGAATCCCTAGAGCCTGGAGGGCAGCCTGATGCATAGAAGGAGCTCATTGGTATTTGGTGGGTGGGTGGATGAATGAATGAATGATTGAAGCGTAGAGAATATTACTGAATGAATTCTCTTGATTGAGATTTTAGTGGAATGGCTCACCCTAGTAAAGGATTCTGCCCTTCCTGTCTAAGCTGTCTTTTCTCTCTTGGCCAGAAGAGGACACTGTGGGCTCAGAAACCTTAGCCACAGTTTACTGCATAGCACATTACAGCGTGCCGGTGACGGTGAAGACTTCAATACTTTTTAAATGCCAAATTTGTTAAATAAAAATTTTTAAGTACTTACTACTTTGTCACAATAAAGTTTACCAGACCCAGGAGAAATTACAGTGTGACAGTAAAATATTCATTTAAAGCCGGGGATTTGGCTCAGTGGTTCCACCACCTGCCTCCTAAACACAAGGTCCAGAGTTCAATCCTGATACAAAAGAAAAGAAAAGAAATATTCATTTAAGACTTGAATGCTGTCCACAGGCCTCTGGTGCTCTCTTCGCAGTAGCTGCCCACCTCTGTCTCGCTGGTGACAGTGGGGAGAGGTAATGCGAACAGCCGGCCTATCACAAAGGAATGGAATACCCAGATGTTATGATGTGGATGTTTCTTTTTGGCTTTGCCTTTTCAGGATAACCTTTTCCACCCAAAATACACTGGAGAGGACTTAACTTGTACTGTGAAAAATCTTAAAAGAAGCACACAGTATAAATTCCGGGTGAGTCCATCATTTCGGTACCTGAACTGCTTAAAAATGAAACTGATACATCATCATTTATCATTTCAAACTGACTCTGCAGGCTAAAGTAAAAGTTCACAGCATTTCACCTTTCTAAAGTAACATTGATACTTTTAAATGCATGCTATTCCTTTCATTTGAAAGTCCACTTTGAAGGCATAAAACTGTGGTCATCAATTTCAGTAAGTTGTGTGCAGCATGGCCGGTGTTCCAGCCTGGGACATCCCAGCCAGGCGCTGCATGGACTGGTCACTCCCCCGTACGTTGCTCCTTTCTCTTCTGTGTCTCTCCTGTTAGTCTGATTTCTGCTTTGCTCTCTACTTTCTCTTTTGCTTGTTTCTTTTTCCTCACCTGTTTTTATTGCTCTTTTGCCCATCTTATTGCCCCTATGGTCATTACCAGCCACCATCACTGTTGCTGTAGAGCTTTATGTCATAGCCAAAAAAGTGAATACAACTTTGAAATCACTAAGAGAAAAAGCAGCATGCTGCGTTGGGTGCCACAGGGCTATTTATTGATCCCATACAAGGCTCTGTGTGTCCTAGCACGACAGTGTGCGCAGGGGAGACATAAGGTGGTTTTTGATTTTGTCCTTTTTGCTCTAGTTTTAGGGTCAGGTAAGGTAACTTGGCACATGGTAGTCACACAGTAAATATTTGTCAGATTATCAGGTGGAATGAGTAATGATTTGGGGAAAATAATAGTTTTTTAAAAAACCATCTTGTTATTGATGCTGGTTCCCAGAACATACATAGCTATACTGCTAGCGTTTCTCCGCAAGATGGCATTTCCTTACTCTTTCCACGCAATGTGTTTCCCACCCTTTGTTTCCTTTCACAAAGCATTACAAAGTGGTAGTAACATACTGATTTTATTCTGTGTCTCTCTGAAAGGATAAAAATGTCTCTAGCTGAAACCCACCCTATGGTTTTGTTAATAATCAAATATGCAGAAAATTTGTGATCATAAAATAAACTCTCTTAAATTAATATTTGAATCTAGAAGAAAATGTGTGTGTGTCTGTCTGATCTTGCCATTCTAAAAAGTACCTATTGATGTAAAAATACCTCATAACTAGGGCCAGGGATTTAGCTCAGGGCATAGCACCTACCATGCAAACACAAGGTCCTGAGTTTGATCCCTGTACAAAAAAAAAAAAGCCCCCAAAACCCAAAAAACAATAATAAAACTACCTGATAACTAAAGCATATTCATATTTCTTGGTTTTGTCCTAGCTGACCGCTTCTAATATGGAAGGGAAAAGCTGTCCAAGTGAAGTTTTGGTTTGTACAACCAGTCCTGACAGGCCTGGACCTCCTACAAGACCCCTCATTAAAGGACCTGTCACACCTCACGGCTTCAGTGTCAAATGGGGTATGTAACAAGCCCCCCAAAAAGCATTGCTTGTGGAGAGTTTCATGCATTTGTAATATACATGTGAGAAACATCTGGAGAATTCCACAAATTAAATGAGCAATTCTATGGAAATGAAATTTTAATGCACAATTATATTTTAATGGAAATTTAAAGTTTTAAGAGCATCTCATTTACTTAATGATTTTCCTGTATTACATGTTTTCTTCCTTTTTTTTTTCAGCTTTAATTGAGTTTATTGGTACATTTTAGGGATACAGTATAGTTACATTCATTGTTGGGATCTTGTACCTCTACATGGCAGGTCTTGATTCTCATGTTTTCCCCTTACCTCTGCCCTCCCCTCACCCCCTCCTCCCCTCCCCATCTACAAACCCTTTATTTTCATCTTTTCATTCTCTCACATTTTTTTCTTTTCCCTTTTTACCCTTCCCCTACCCATCCCACCTTCCCTACACCTTTAGCTCCTTTCTCCCCATTTCTAAATGTCAGTAATCTTATTAGGATCTTATGCATTGTTGCAGATTATTTACACCAGGGAAACTATTTGGTATTTACACATGTGGGACTTATTTATTTCACTTAATGTGTTCCTAATTTGAATGTAGTAATTTCTAATATAAAATTTATTTTTCAGTAGCCCACTTTAAAAATTTAACAATATTTAGAAACATTTTATTTATAAAATTAATAGTGAAAATGAATTTCAAAATTCAATTATATCTTAGTAAATACTGGTTTTCACATTGTATATAACCACCGTATTGAACTTAAGAATTTTTCATATTGAAGGTTATTTGGGATTTGGGGTTATCTAGTAGAAAGATATGGAGCAGAACGGATTATTTCAATGAAAAGTATATAACCGGAAGGTTGATAAACAGTTGTAATTATATGTAAAGTTGTTAGAATGTGTGTAATTTTTACTAATGTCATATAATAATATTAACAACAGGGTAAAAAAACCAAGTAGACATCCAAGAAATTTTACCTGTCAGCCCGTTAATGTAGGGGAAATTTAAAACATAGACCATTATTATAACCAGCCACTGAGACATCTAATTTCACATTACCTGATAATTTTGAGATAGAATTATGAGGATCTTTATTATAATTAAGAGAAACTATAAAAATCTTGGTGTGCTTTTTGGCAGACCATAGACCTTTTTTCTCAGAAAATCCTGAAAAATTCTTTTAACATTAAATGCTTACTTTCATTGGCTCTATGCTATATCATGTTTGACTTTATAATTATTGCTGTGAATATCTGTTACTGAAGTATACATACACATTAATGGAAATACTGGGTGAAAGGAGAAAGGAAATACATCTTCTAAATGTATGTGTGTAAACTTGTCTCTGAAAAATATCTTTAATGCCTAAGAATACAGAGGAGGCAGAGTGATGGTAGAGGTAAATTCTTTGTAATTTTGCAAAATTATACTAAAAAGTATCTTTGCCCAGAGTCAACCTGGAGGCTGTGTACCCAAGGTGCCACAGGTCTCTAATGAGAAGCTACAGCCTTCCTTCTCAGACTGTCTGCCTGGTACGCAGGTTCTTGTCAACCCACAGCTCTGGTTTCACATCAGCTTCACCAGATATAGCATTCACTTAGTTGTGAATCGATTCATTTCATTTGGAGGCTTTATTTAAAGAGCTGCCTTTGGATTTCTCAATGTAAATTTATTAACATAATTCTTAGAAGAATATTTTGAGTTTTGTTCGGGTTTCATTAAATAAATGCTAACTCTGAAATATCTTTCTCTAAGAACTTTAACTAATCTGATTATATTCAACCTCTTGGTTTGTCTTATTTTTTTCAAGGAAGCACTTAAGTAAACTTAATTATTATGCCTTTTATCAAATCTAGAATTAAGGCAGTTAAATGTGATGTGATCTTGTGTTTTCTAATGATATTTACAAATAAAATCCAATATCCTACCATTACTAAGAAGTATCTGTTTATTTTCCAGACACTCCCAAGGATAATGGTGGTTCAGAAATTCTCAAGTACTTGCTAGAGATTACGGATGGAAATTCTGAAGGTGAAGTGTTTGAGAATTATCTTATACAAATGCAGTAATAAGCTTTATTTTTTAATGTAATAAACAATGGTTTTATTAATAGTGGGCAATCATTAATTTTAATGTTATAGCTTTTACAATACATAAAACTAATCATGTTTGCACTTTTCTCAAAATCAGAGGTCCCTTAGAAGGTTATTTTTGTCATGTTTGTTTCTTTTTTTTAAATGTCATTTTTTAAAAACCAGACATCATAGTTAATAAAATAAATAAAACTTGGTTTTCATCCTATAACTTACCATACTTATTCTGGGAATTCTTACAAGCAAAGAGTCAGAAGCAGTCATTAAGAAGGTTATGTTAGAGAGAACAGAGGAATTCAATAATCTGTAAATTCCCATGTAGGGTAACAAGCAGTATATGGTGTAATGGGCCAGTGACAAGTTCTTGTAACAAGTTTGAGTTGCATTATTTATCAACTGCACATGCCTCTCTGTCCTTAATGTTAACAACTCTGGATATGTGATGAATTGAATCTTTAGTTGTCCTGGTTCCCAGTCACCTTCTCAAAACAGGTCTCTGACTTGTAATGTCAGGGTGACTGTCTTTAATATTCTCTTTGTCAGATGGCCCCAGTACATACAAGGAAGATTATTGTAAATCTAATGAGTAGCTGAGGGAATCTGTGGAAGTTACTCTAGGAGAACGTCATAAAATAAGCGTATTTTCCCTAAAACACCTTTGTGCAGTAAAGGCTTTCATAAAGTAGTCTGCTGGAAACAGCAGGCATGGGCGCCACACACAGGAGGAGGCTGTGGAGACTGGCATTCGGTCCAGGTGGCCCCACGCTTTGTGCTGGCCCTTGACTAATGTCAGCCTCATGGGCTGCCCAGGCTCCAGCGACCCTGCTTTCTTTCCTCACTCCTGGAAAGTGATCACCTGACCTGGGTCACACCAGGCATTCCATTTTTGATTTGTCACCCTCCCAGTCATTTTTGTCTTTTAAGTGGGGCTCCATAAATGCATCAGGCCTTGACTCAAGGGACTTAGCCTCAGACCTGCCAGGACCCTGCTGACTGAGCAGATGCCACATACACAGCTGGCCCCGTGGCCTCCTCTCACAGAGACACTCACAGCTTAGTCAACACTGCCCTGTGTCTCCTGTGTCCCTCCTCCTGTGCCAAGTGTTCTGTGGTTTCCCATGTCCAGACTTCACAGTTAGCAGTATAACAAGGGGTTAAGAGTTTTAGCCAACAGCACTAAATCTTAAAAATGTGTCCATATTATTTTAGTGTTTAACTTTGTAAGGTAATGGAAAGAGAGCCCTTTGCTATTTAAAAAAAAAAGTTGATATTGGTTTTTATGGAAACTTTTTCCTATCAGTAATGGTTGATACTATGACATTTTTGCAAAAAGTAGAAACTTTCGCATGAATCTTGTTTTGACAGCCAATCAGTGGGAAGTGGCATACAGTGGATCAGCTACAGAATACACATTCACCCACTTGAAACCAGGCACTTTGTACAAACTCCGCGCATGCTGCATCAGTACTGGTGGGCACAGCCAGGTCAGTTCATTTCTGTATAAAAGTAAAAACATCTTTGATCAAATTCAGACCAACTATATCAATAAGGACAGATTAAAGTTGCGATTTAAAAATGTGTCTTGGTGATGCAAGGCTGCCATACTGACACTTCAAAAATGGAAATAGAGCTCTCTCAAGGACAGAAAATATAGGCCCGAATGATTCTCAGGTAAACTGTGATACCTTCAGATACATTTAGTTCTCAGGAGACTTTGGCCTAATACCACATGACAGTTGAAAAATACCTGGAATTTTCATAAACTAAAGAAGGGAGCCTTCAGTTATTTCACTGAAAGTGTGTAAAAATTCAGAGTCAACAAGATAAGACCTACACAATCTATCACTTTTGTGAGAATTTAAGTCCTTACCTGCCTCAAGGTCCCATACTGCCATCTGCTGGGAAACTGTTGGAAAAACCACGGAAACCTGGTCTGATGGAGCTGATGGCTCCTACTGCCCTGTGCAAAACCCGGTGTACACAGCTGTAGGCACTAGCCGTTCTCATGTCTACACCCTATTACCGCAGATAAGCCAAGTTAACATGTCCATAATCTGCGTTTTAACCACATACTTTCCCATAGGTTCAGTATACTCTAAGAAATGCATATGAAGTGCTCTAGAAATGACATAATTGTTGTTTAAATGGCTTTAACTTATATTCAGAACAGTGCATGAGAGGAGTGATGCTAAAAGGATATTTTCAGTGTAGATATTTAATGAGATGATTTGAAATCATTACTATTTACAGAGAAAGGAGGAGACATGCTGGGTTGACTATACAAGAAAATGCCTACCATTTGAAAGCCTCTTTTTGCCTCATTGCCCTACCTCTCATGCTTTCTTGCATTGACCTTCACTGCCTCCATCCCCACAAAGGTAGTGATACTGTGACATCCAGATTGCTCACATAGATGCATGTCCTATGAGAAGAAGATCCAGTTAGAACGTTGTTTGGTGGTGCCAGGACTCTCTGGAATGCCTCCCTGGGCAGAATATGTCCAAGCCAAAGCCATAGAGTATCAGCAGGTGCCTCCTGTGTGTAATTGGCTGCACAAGGAGGCACCAAGCCTGTACTGCTGGAATGTACAGAGTTCATTTCCTTTGCACCACTTCTCAGTAAGAGATTCTATTTGGTGGTGATGCATTGCTCTCTTTACCATGTTTCCTGTTTCAACAAGAAGGTCAGCTTTCACACCACTGGGATTATAGAGCCAGATCCTGCAAAAAAGAAGGCCTACTCATATTAGCATTAATAGAACCTGCTGGTTAATGTCCGTTTCTGTGGACTGATACTGACTTTACTTGCTTTTCTGCTCTATGTGTGAATGATTGGTTATTTATGGCACCATTCTAAAATGTCATCCAGCTGTTGCTTTGTGTTCTGTTGTCCTAATTTTCATTTAAAGGAGAGTATATACTGAGGATATACAATGTGCATACTCAGTAAGCTACCTTCAGAAAGAAGTATTCGTGTTTTAACCATTGTCATGTATATCATAAGCCCACACTTAAAACATACAGGCACCCATATGTAGATCTTATTACCTTGAAAACCTACAGTAGTGTGTATACAATTGGTATGTAACTTCCTTTTGGTTGCATTTACAGTTGTGGGATAGAATTTGCCTGGTATTTTGGAGTCTTGTAAATCACAGTAACTAAGAGATGTTTCTCTCTGGTGTTTCTCCTGCAGTGTTCTGAAAGTCTCCCTGTTCGCACTCTAAGCATTGCACCAGGTCAGTGTCGACCGCCGAGGGTTTTGGGTAGACCAAAGCACAAAGAAGTCCACTTAGAGTGGGGTGAGTGAAAAGATCTTCACATTGACATTGACAGTTTGGACAATCGAAGATTAACACAATGCTTTGCGATTAAGTTGTGAGGTTTCCCATTGAAGTGTGTGTGTGTGAGTGTGTGTGTGTGTGTGTGTGTGTGCATTGAAGATGTCCATATTCTTCTTCGTGCATGTTCACTTGGATTTCTGACATCCGCTCTCAGCCCTGCTATTGCTCATGTTCCTGATTGAGCCATACACGTTGTTCATCCTATACCCTGCTGAGCTGCCTTTCTAGGGAGTGTTCCAGAATAGGTCATCGTTTTCAGAAACTTTTCAACTTTATTTGTGAAGAAAACTGCTCAGTGTAGAGATTAAACCAACAAATGATTCCCTGGCTAACATTGAAGTCTTCCTTTTCTGTGTATAATCACCTGTGTTGGTTTGTCGTAGGTGGTTCCTGGTATTTTTGTAGCATTGAGTTTAGCCATCTTTGTATTTTCTGTTGAACCAGCAGTTTACAGCATATAAGCTGCAACTCTAACAGACTGCTTTTTCCTGCCACTTACTCTAAAATGTAATAAAATAGCACACCAATTTAGGGTCCTGTGTCTGGATTTATCATGACTCTTAATGTCAAGATAAAGAACTTTTTTTCCCTTTAAGTCTTCCCTTTATCTGGCATTAAATTGTGAAGAATTTTGCCTAATGCATCTATTATTTTGGGATTACTTTATTAATATAATTAAATATACCAAAATGTACTTGCTTCAGATAGTAGGCTTAACATCATTCAGAAAATTTTTCATTTTACTAATTAGGGGGTGGGTTTCTTCTCTAAGGGAAATTTGAGGACAGACCACCTACATAATATTTTGTGAAAATGGGTGTGATTTGGTCAACTAGAAAAGCACAAAACTGTGCTAAGATGAAATATTGTGCATTTCCAGATGTTCCTGCATCAGAAAGCGGCTGTGAGGTGTCAGAGTACAGTGTGGAGATGACAGAACCGGAGGATGTGGCTTCGGAAGTGTACCATGGGCCAGAGCTGGAGTGCACTGTTGGCAACCTGCTTCCTGGGACCGTGTATCGCTTCAGAGTGAGGGCTCTGAACGATGGAGGGGTGAGTGTAAGGTCTCCTACCGGATCCGTAAGTAGCATACAAGGTTCCAGCTCTTCTGTTTTACCTTCTTATAATTCCTTAGCAGCATTGAATCCGACCTCAACAACTGTATATGAAATCTTATTCCTGAAGTGATATTCTTGTGATCTCATACAGACTCAGCATTAAAACTTTTTATTTCTCGTCTTCATATGGAGGTGAATAAGAGCATCACCTTGTGTATACTTTTAATACTTTTTAGAGGAATTTCTTATTCTCTCATTATCAGTTGCAAGAAATTAGAGCTACACAATAATTTTAATAAAAAGTGCTATGCCTTATTATCTGTGTGAACCAGCAGTGTCTCAGGTCAGTTTTTAAAACAAGTAGGGCAGGGGCTCAAAAGGCCAGCTTACTTGTTTTTTAAATTTCATTTCAAGTAAAAACTAGAACTCCCAGGTGCTTCCTTCTACTTCCGTATGTGGAATTTTCAAAGTGGGCTAGCAGAAATTTAGAGTATCTTTATACACAACAAAGGTATAGTTCTTTTTTTTTTCTTTCAAGTCACAGAGTGGTATGAATTTTAAAGGAGATTCATAAGGAGAAATCGCCTTGTGAGGCTCAAAGTTTGTAAGGGAATTGGTTATCAAAGATGGGCAGAAACATAAAGGCCAGAAAGGTGTGGTGGGTAAAGCCCTCCCCCAAAGTGTCAGTGGTTTGTATTGATGACCTCCTTGCAAATAGATTTAATTAACTGGTGTAATTCTTTTTTTTTCTCTTTTGGTACCGAGGACTGAACTCAGGAACTTACACTTGCGAAGCAGGTGGCAGTAACTGATGTAATTCTTGATGAAATATAATAAAGCCCAACTGACAGTGCTACAACAAGCCAAGGACTTTGGCCAGTTTTGTAGTTCTTGCTCAGGCCTTTCAGAATTGAAATGTGTTTGGCGTCAGTCAGTTTCTTGTCAGCCACAGCTGGCTATGCAAATCTTTTTTCTGAAGTAGGGTCCCACATTTGAATAGGGGCTAGATTTCTCTTCATTTTCATTAGAAGAGAATTTCAAACACAACACAGTTATTTAAGTGAAAAAGGCTAAACATGAAGACTGTATTAGTGAGATGATAAGGAAGCTTGTGTACTCAAGATTACAATTATGCAGGCAGGCAGCAAGGGTGGCCATGGTGGTATACTTTCTTTCTCTGTTGTTTGCCATTTCCCAAACATCCTTTCAGGGGGTCTCTGCCATGTAACAGTAGAGAGTGAATATTTATGGTGAGAAGAGCAGAAAACACTCTGGTTTTTTTCTTATGTGTTAGAACCCCCAGAGAATCAGAAAGTAACAGTAAACTACCAAAACCACCACATTTAATTGGTATTTGAAAGTACCCCTTCTCCCCTGTCATCTCTCCTATAGCCTTTGAGTTGGTTTTGTGATGTCTTCATGAAACTCCTGTCTTGTGATCAGCAGTCAGGATGATCTGAGCCCTGATTCACTGATTTATTGTATAAAGAAATTATTACCGGGTGTGGTGGCACACGCCTGTAATCCCAGCACTCAGGAGGCTGAGGCAGAAGGATCACTGTGAGTTCAAAACCAGCCTGGGCTACATAGTGAATTCTAGGTCAGTCTCAACTATGCAGTGAGACCCTGTCTCAAAAAGAAAAAATAAATTGTCTTCAGCTTTGTTTTATTCCTGTTGGCTTGGAAGTTAAAACTATGTGCAGAGACCCTGTCTCAAAAAGAAAAAATAAATTGTCTTCAGCTTTGTTTTATTCCTGTTGGCTTGGAAGTTAAACATCTTTGTGATGATAATCTTCTGGGGTCTATTCCAGAGCTTCCCTCCACTCCCCAGTAGCTTTGCAAGTTGTATCTGAAAAATGTGAGTTGTTTGATTGGTTTGCATTGTCTCAGACATCATCAGCCTGGAAACTATTTCAGTCCTTGCACCAACTCTTGTATTACCACGTATTCCACTACTGGAAAGGGTGGTCCCAGTGATTATGGTCCTCTCTCAGTGTGTCCAGGCCCAGCAGTGCCTGGCTTGAACAGTGTGATCAATCACTTATGGCAGCGTAACGAAAAGATGCATGCTGTATCTGCTTAGAACACATGCTGGGAATGTGCTGTGGAGATGTTACAGGAACATCAGCTTTTCTAATGGAGAATACCAGCAACCAGAAGAAATACCCAGAATTTGTTACCCAGCAATTCCAAGTCAATTTTCATTCATTTAAAATTAAGCTGCAGTATGCATCTGACCTTCTTTGCTTGGATTTCCTGTGAGAAATCTGAAAGTAGAACCCTGTTTTTTGTCAAAAATCAGCCTCATTTTGTTTCTGTTGCAACAATAAAAGAAAAATGTTTACTAAGCCAATTTTCTGATCCTTGTGAGTTAAAAAAAAAATAGACATATACAATAGACTTTTGCTTCTCAGCAATCTCCATATTTAGGGGAAAACCTTGTATATGTTCGATTAAAAGTAAACACCATTAGGCAGTATTTTGAAATCATTTACATACATGATGGTTTGAACTTAAGCTTTATTTAGTCACCAGCTTTTGTAGGCAAACATATGCTCATGTGCATTCTTCTTTTTCAGTATGGTCCCTATTCTGATGTATCTGAAATCACCACTGCTACGGGGCCTCCTGGTCAGTGCAAAGCGCCTTGTGTTTCTTTCACACCTGATGGATGTATCCTTGTGAGCTGGGAGGTGAGCTAGGTGCATCAATTTCTCTTGCTTCTGCTTTACCCCAAATGCAGATTCTGAGGATTGTACAAACCCAAAATATGTATGTGATTTGTGGCGGGGGAGGGGGTGAGGGTTCTGTGTGTTGTAATCTCCCTTGACAGTTGTTACTTAGAATTGTTAGGTGGTCAGAATTAAGAGGAAATCGAGCGTTTCTTTCATGCCTTTGTTTCGTATATATATTTGAAATGTCCTGGGGCATGTTGCTTTCATTCCAGTTTAAGTAATTGAATAGGGGCTTGGTAGTTTGGTCAGTGGTGTTGTTAAGTACCTGACTTTCTGCTCTTCAGAGTCCTGAAAGCTTGGGTGCCGACATCTCAGAGTACAGGTTGGAGTGGGGGGAAGATGAAGAATCTTTAGAACTCATTTATCATGGGACAGACACCTGCTTCGAGATGAGAGATCTGCTGCCTGCTGCAGAATATTGCTGTAGACTACAGGTAGGTAGCACCACTCACAAGGAGAGGAGTTCTGCCAAGATACTTCAAGAAACCAAGTCAAGGACTTTTTGGGAGGATGGCAGAGAAGTCTTTTTAAACAAAAATAAACTGGTTGTTTGGATAGTTGTCTTTATGGTACCGGGGATTGAACTCAGGTACCTATGCTTGCAAGGCAGGCGGCTATACCACTGAGCTAAATCCTGGGCCCGTGGATAGTTTATAATTACTTTGCGCTTCTCTAGGTGGTCCTAACTCATGAGAGAAAAACCAGGCTCTTTTCTGCTCTCCTTCCCACTAGAGCTATGTAGCATCTTCAAATTTGCCAGTTCACTGAATGGAATGACCAAGTAACAGACAAAGGTGTCTCAGTTCCTTAGGAAAGAAGCCTTCTAAGTCCCTGAAATGTGTACCTCAGTGGGAAAGACTCTTGGGACTGACAAAAGACAGAAAATCCATACACAACTTGTTAATTAGAGCCCAAATCAAGAATTAGAGTAATTTGGACTAGACTACCTTGGGTTACTTGACTCCAATGCGAGGAACCAGGTTCAAAGCTAGTTATAAGTTTCTGCTTGGGAGTCCTGCTAGCATTAACATGAGAACTGAAAATCCCAATTCTTGTTCTAACAGCCTCACTCTTGCTAAGAATATAGGCTGTGGAGCAGGGCCACGCCATCACGTTAGCCCGATAAGAGAGTGGAGCAGGACTATGGTGGTATCAGGTGTGCTTGTGGCCTGGATAGGTATATGAGGGGAGAACAGGCATTCAAGGATGACTTAGGGCTATGACTCGAGCCACCTGGAGAATGAGGGCGTCCACAGGAGATGCATGGAGATTTTTGTAAAGAAGGATAGGCTGGAGATGAGAAACTATGTGGACACTTGAGTTTGAAGTGCCGACTTGTGCAAGTGACAGTGTTCAGAAGGCAGTGGAGATACAGGTAGATTGCTTAGCCTGGCAGTCAGGGTAGAAGCTAGAGCTACACATCTAAATTTGGGGGTCCGATAGTGCCATTTACCCACTAGACAAGATCTCCAAGAGTTTGAACACAGGTAGAAAAGAGAATGTGTCCACAGATAGAACCCTGGCACCCACCAGCACTATGGTGAGTGTAATAGTAGAACCAGTAAAGGCAATTGAGAAGCAGCAGCAGACCAAGTAGGAGGAAAAACAAAGAGCTTAGGGTCCTGGAGACCGGGTGACTATGTTGGGAATGCTCAGCTGCTGCTGTGTGTGAAGCCAGCTGGGGAAAACTTGCCTCAAGTGTGGGTTTATCACTCATCTGGAAAAGAGCAGATACCTTTTTTAAATCTATTGCAGTTCTAGGGCAGGACTAGCCTTTAAAGTCAAATGAACTGGGTTCCAGCCCCAGTTTTGCTTGCAAATCTGACACCAAAAATAATTTAGTCTGACTCTGAGTGGCCTTCTTGGTAAAAGGCAGATAAGAAAGCTTGCTATTTAATATCTACCTTGGGGGTCATCCTGAAGACGAGATGGCATGGTACAGAAGCTCAAGTGGGCCATAAAAATGTGGTGTTGTTTTAATGTTATTTTTTTTATAAGAGATGATGACTGTGGTGTTATCTTTTGCTTTATTAACAGAAAAAGATGTGATTGGCATATTTTGGAAAGTGGTAATTAGATAAAAGTGAATGTTTTGTAGAATTTATTTCTACTTACATGCCTAGCACTGAAAATACTACTTTACGTTATTAATCAGAAGCTAACATGGAGGCATTAGAATGTACTAATGGTGTGATATGTCCTTTGTCTCATGGTTCTGTTTTTTTAGGCCTTCAATCAAGCAGGAGCAGGACCATACAGTGAGCTCGTCCTTTGCCGGACACCAGCATCCGCCCCTGACCCTGTGTCCACTCTCTGTGTCCTGGAGGAAGAGCCCCTCAATGCCTATCCTGACTCACCCTCTGTGTGCCTTGTACTGAGCTGGGAAGAGCCGTGCAATAATGGGTCAGAAATCCTCTCTTACAACATTGATCTTGGAGATAGCAGCATTACCGTGGGCAATACCACCACCCATGTTGTGAAAGATCTCCTTCCAGAAACCACCTACTGGTGAGTGCAGGGAGCACAGCAGCACTGAGAGCTACAAATACTTCACATGCTGAAGGCTGAATCCATGGATTCTAGCCATTTTTATCTAATACAAATGGAGCTTAAAAACTTGCAATGTTTGTATATTTAATGAGTCAGTTGCAAATTCCCCCAAGTCCTAACCTCTGAGGGAGAACTTCACCTGCCACTTTAATTCAGCACCCCCTACACACATACATTCTGCTGATTCTCACTTTGTCTTTGAATATTTTCACATTGACTCATCTCCCTCCATGGACACTCTGTTTTCACCCATGTGTTTGCCCGTTTTGAAGTAGCATGTGTCCATTCTTGTGCTTCTTCCAAAGCAAACATGTATCATAAAGATATGACTCAGGATTGTACAAAGGGCAAGAGAAAAGAGGATGTACGTACCATCACACAAAACTTAGTTAACATCTTTACTCTCCCTTTCCCCTACAGTTCCTTACCTGGGAGACTGTTCATCTTTTCTGACACCTGTTTCTTCTACATGGCCTTCAAAATTGCAAATCAGTTTTCTCTGTCTCCAAGTTGCTATAATCCATTCAAAACAAATGTTACAGTTAGCAGAACTTTCTCACTAGATAGAAGTGCAGGAACCAGCTTCCTTGTTCATGCTTCATGATTTCTCAGGGAGGTGAGGGGGGCATTGATTCAGACTCAGGTCATAACTATGTCTTTGTTACGTAAGTTCCCTATGTCCCTCTTTCTTGTGTAAAATGAGAACAAGATGGCTTCCTTTACACACACGTTGTTGTAGAAATAAAGGCCTGAGTATTGTGTGATTACAATACAGATGTGCATGTGCACAACAGACATTCTAAGTTTGATTGTCAAGATCCTCATCCAACAAAAGTCGGTTTTCCTCAGCATGCTGATCAACTTGCTGCCCTGACATGGATTTATCATTTCACTTATTTTTTTTTCCTACAGTGATTTCTAATTCTGTAGTCTGGTAGACAGTCCTTTTTGTACCCAGAAGCTGAAGAAAGGATTCAGCCAGTGAGTTGTAAATACCGCTGTTCCATCCTGATGTACCTTACATCTGCCTGTTTCTCACTTACTAGGTCTTTCTTTTTTGTTATTAATTCATATTATCTGTTTAAATTTTCAGAACAATAATGCTCTTTGCTTTTTCTTTATACACTCATTCTTTTAAGAAATCTTGAGACTCTCAAGTAGGAATCTAAAGTAACATGATTGGGACATCCCAAGGTGAACATAACATTGGGAAGACCCATGAGTCTGAATGGCAGGATGGTTAGAAATAGGACCTGAGGGATGTAGCTCAGGGATAGAGAGTTGCCTAGCATGTGCAAGGCCCTGGGTCTGATCTCTCAGGCCAGAACTTTGCAAAAGCCACAGCGGTTCAGAGTTTCACAGGAAGGTTTTGTGTCTACTCTGATCCATACCCTTTTGTACCCCAAAGAGGACTCGGATCCTTGGGTCAGCCTGAGGATCCTTCAGATCAGAAATTTCTAAGGGGACTTTGGTCAAGGTGTTGGCCGAAGAACTTCCTTCATCCTGACACTGTATCTACCTTCAAGGTGGCTTAAATGATTGTGAATCTTTAAGATGTGTAGAATGATGACTATGTTGGCTCAATCTGTTAATCACTTTACTGTCAAATGACTTCTAAAAAGAAGTCCAAGGCTCCAGGATACAAATGAAGAAAAAAGTATTTAGAATCTTTGTTTAATGAGAGAGAGCTGAAACTATTAAATTGCTGAAATTACTAAAAAGATCTCTTATGTTAAGTGGCTGATATTGGGATGTTATAAATTATCTCATAGGATAATTTTATTTTGGAGATGATAAAAGATGATTGAATGGCTTAGTAATGTAGGAACTATAGAATGCTTGGATTTAAAGAAAAAAACCCTTTGGATAAAGTATTTAATGGATGTAGCATAAATAATTCAGTAGTGTTATGCCAAGGCTAGTATATTGAGCTGAGTGTGAAAAGACAAAGTTAATAAAAGTTAAATTGGGAGGACATCATCTTTTAACTTGGAAGATGCCTTTTAGACATTCATATTGCAGTTATATCATCTGTTCTTGGCCAAAAAAAGAAAAACTTTGCAAAAGTCTTTCCTGGCTAATCAATTAATTATAAATTGGACATTATATATTTTATTAAGAATAATATTTAAAGTCAACCTTTGTACAGCTTTAGGAATTTACTGCAAAAGTGGACACTATATAGTAGAACTCTGATCGATGCACAACCTTGGAATATTGTTTCAAAAACACAATTGACAGTAATAATTGTAGGAAAATTCAAAGTGAGTATGTCAAGGAACTGAGGATGTAATTTTGGTCCAATTAACTTTTACCTCATCCTTTTCTGTTCTTGCGGAAAATAAAAGGGAACAGGTCATGATGTTCTAGATAAAAATGTAGAATGAAACAGTTTAAGCAAGCCATAGAGCTCCAGAGAAAGGACTTGTCCCTTTTGTTTGATATTTTCTAAACCTTCAACAATTACACATTGTATTCACAGCAAGTGTGTGCTTTCTTGGATGCCAGGACAGAATTGTGTGGCTCTGCAGTAAGTCTACTGATCTAGAGCCAAGTTGAGGTGGACCCCTCACTCCTTCACTGATGCTTGCAGAACTCCCCAGTGGTTGACACATGCTGTCTGACACTGCCTGGAATACAGGGTCCTTTTAAAGGCATTACTTTTAAGTTAAGAACTCAATGTGAGGTTGAATCTATTTTGATGTGAAGAGAAAGAAACAAAGTGAAAACAGAAACAGCTTTCCTTTGTGTGCTTCCAGCCCAGTTGAGTTGTGGACCTTGTGAGCGGACAGAGGCATGGCTCACCCGGTGTCACCCTTCCTGGCCTTGCCTCAGCATCCCAGCTGACAGGAGCAGTGTTCCAGCTTCTGTTGACCATGCGCTCTACTATATTTGTGAATAATTCTGCTTCTCTGATGTTTCCTTCATACTTTGTCAGATCCTAAATCAACTCAGATGACCCTGGAACTTCCTGTGGAGCACTGGTCCTGGGTCCAGCAGCTTTGGTGTCTCCTGGAGGCTTATTAAAATACTGTCAAGCCCAATCCAGACTTAACCTAATTGGAAATTCTAGGGGTGGGGCCTTGTATGTACTCTGTGCTTTAATTAGCCTTCTAGGTGATTTTTGTGTGTGTAAACATGAAAAATACTACCCTAGAAGAATGCTCCTCAAATGTCAGTATATATTAGTTGCCTGGAAAGTCCTTGTAAAATACTGGTGACTGAGCCCCACTCCTGTAGTTAGTTAGGCCAAGGCAGAACATGTCAGTATCAGCTGTCTTACATAAGTGTGCCCACCATTCAGACTGACTTCACTGGCATGAGGTTTCTGCACCTTACTTAGTCACCTCCAGACAGCCTCAGCATCTGAATAACCTCTGCCATGTGTACAGTTTAGACTCCAGGAGTGGCCCAGCCAGCTCAGGGTAGAATAGCATGGTCACCTCTCCTGTTCTCCGCCCTGTGCAATTAGTAAGGTTGCCTGAGATTACTTTTCTGGGCAGTTTCTTGTATGTTCGACTCATACTAAGATAGTAAGCAACTAAAATTTAAAGTAGATTTGTTATCATTTTTGCTAAGTCTAAAGAAGATGAAAATAACATTGGATTTCTTACTGTATGATAAACACTATGTTAAGCTGCCATGAGTGAATCATAAATCATTCACTATAACAAGATGGGGTAGTTTTTATTAGGAGAAACTTGCTGAGTAGTTTAGAAATTAACAGGCTGGAGTTAACCATGACTTTAATGCCTCACTTTTTTTTTTTACTCTGTGATCTTTGGCAAGTTATTTAAGCCCTTTGTGCCTCAGTCTTCTAAAATGTAAAATGAGGAAACCAATTTTAATTGCCTCAGAGTATTGCTGTGTATGTGTGTGTGTTAGGAAAAGATTTTGGGTGCCTTGTCTGGGACCTCACAAATTAGCATTCAGTGAATCATCTGTTGTCAAGTTTGGTGGAGAAAAAATGAGCTGGGAAGTAGGTTGGCTTGTGTGGGGTAATCTGGCATAACCCTTAAGCAAGGGGAGACATGGAAGCTTTGCCTCAGGACATAAACTAAGTGCTGCAGAGGGGGTTGTTGGCACCCATGAGCCCTAGGCCAGTTCACTCCTCTCCTGGGACGCTTCTCTGAGCACCTTTTCCCTGCAAAGGAGTTTTCTGTATTAAGGATTCTTCTTCAGAAGATATCTGAGGATGACTCTCCTGTCTTAAATTCTTCTATTCTTCCTTAGGTGATGGGAAGATGGGTGTGGTGCTGGAAAAATCTATCCTTCTTAAGCCTCTTTTCCCCAGCCCTCTGCCTCAATACCTTTGCCTCAGTTTCCCCATTTCATTGCATGACAGCATGAGTGCTAGAATAACTAACCATGATAAGGAAGTTCTTTTCTGGCACCAGGGATTTATTTAGCTCAGTGGTTCTGTTGCCTGCCTCACAAGTGCAAGGACTTGAGTTTGATGCCTGGTGCCAAAACAAAGAAAGTCGTTTTCCCCAGTTTGGGGCAATTTGTTTTGAAAGTCTTTCTCCTTTTAATATATTTAGTGTTGGAAATTGTACTGTGTATTGTACAAAGTGCATAACAGAAGGCTATGATCTCCTTAAGTAGGAATGTAATTGTAATTTATATTAGACAGATAGTTTAATGATGTATATTCCTCAAAACTTACAAAGATATACTGCTTAATTTGATTTACTCAATCAGTAGTGTTTATATTGATGGATAGTTCAGACTCCTGGAAATGTGGAGAGATTTTTCACAGCCTGGCTGATACACCATTTGCTCAAGGTTACATCACTTTCAAAATTGGGAAGCAAGGTGGAACCTCAGTGTTGTTTTCATCTGCATCTCTTGAATAACCAGTGCTGTGGAACATTTTTTCATATATTTATTTGCTGCTTCTACTTCTTTGTCTGAGAAATGTCTGTTCATTTCAGATGCCCATTTTTGAATCAGGTCTTTATATTTGGGGGGGGCTCTGATTTTTTTTTTTTAGTTCTTTATATATTCTAGATAGTAGTCCTTTGTCTGAGGAGTAGCTGGTGAAAAATTTTTCCCACATTGTAGCTTGTTTCTTAGTTCTGTTGATGGTTTCTTTTGCAGTGCAGAAGCTTTTTAATAAGATGAGATCCCAGTTGTTGATTCTTTCTGCTAGTTCCCGTGCTGCTGAGGATTTGTTCGTAAAGTCTTTTCCTATGCCAATGTCTTCTAGAGTTCTACCTAATTTATTTTCAGTAAGTTTTGTGTTTCTGTTTTGATATTTAGATCTTCAATCCACTTGGATTTTAGTTTCATGCATGGTAAAAGATAGAGATCTCGTTTTAACCTTTGCCAAGTTGAAAGCCAGTTTCTCCAACACCATTTATTAAAGAGGCTGTCTTTCCTCCAGTGAGGATGGTTGGCTCCTTGGTCAAAGATGAGGTAGCTGAGTATGTCTGGTGTTGTTTCTGCATCTTCTAATCTATTCCACTGAACCTCGGGTCTGGCTGCTATCAAGAAATTGCGCAATAACAAATGCTGGCAGGTATGTGTGGAGAAAGGAACCCTTCTCCACTGTTGGTGGGAGTGCAAACTGGTGAAACCACTGTGGAAATCACTATGGAGATACCTCAAAGAACTAGGATTAGAGGTCACATTTGACCCAGCTATCCCTCTGCTGGGTATCCTTCCAAAAGAATTAAAAAACTAATATCACAGTGATATATGCACACCCATGTTTATAGCAACAGTTCGTAATAGCTAAAACTTGGAAACAGCACATTTGCCCATCAGTTGGAGACTGAATAATGAAGATGTGGTTTTTGTATAAAATGGAATACTACTCAGCCATAAAGAATGAGAAACTACAGACATTTATAGCTAAATGGACGCAAATTGAGGCTGTACTCAAGTGAAATAAATAAGACACACTTGAGTAAATAGTGAATAGTTTCCCTGGTGTGAAAAACTAAAAATGTAGATAAGGATCAAATGGTATAATTGATAGTGTGAAATAGGAAGAAAATGACTAAAGGGGAAGTGGGAAGGGTAGGGGAAATGTGGGAAGGGTAGGGGAAAGGAAATAAGGGAAAAGAAAAAATGTGAAAAAAGGAAAACAATGGAAACAAAGTCTTTGTAAATAGGGAAGAGTGAAGGGGTGAAGAGAAGGCAGAGATATGAGGGAAAAAAACTAAGACATACCATGTAAAGGTACAAGATCCCAGTGATAAATTAACTGTACTGTTTGCTTTAAATGTACCGATAAACTTAACGGGGATGGGGGGACCAAACTTGGAAAGCAGAGTTCTAGTCCTTTCTATTTAATTTGCAGCACTTAAGAATTCAAAAACTGATATAATGGAATTTTGGAAAAAAAAAATCTGTGGATCCTATCTAAATTTGAAGATTGAAATATCACCTTAGCTAAAAGAAGACTTGTCAAGTTTGGATTTGAGATAGATTTCACAAATAGAACCCTTATTGTGGGCAGGGGTGTAAAGCTACTATATATGCTTAGCAAATTCTTCTCGATAAAAGTTCAGAGAACCATAGAGCTAGAGATGTCAGGAGCACAGTACTTAACCAAAATACTAGGACACTGAGAAAATAAGTGAGTTTATGAAAGAAATCAAATCATCCCAATACTTGTGTTCTAAACTGGTGTTTTTCCTTTTTTTAATCTTTTATTAATACATGTTTGTGGTACATAATGAATACATTCATCTTGGAGTTGGTATATGTACATATAACATCACAATCCTTTGTACAATTTTGAATTTTTTCTAAGTGATTCAAATCTCTTGGGTTTTTTCGTTTCTGTTTTTGTGACAGGATTTCACTTGCTGAACTTAAATGTAGCCCAGACTGACCTCACATTTGAAATCCTCCGGCCTTACTTCTGAAGTGCTCCCAACAGCACACCTGACACCTGACAGAACTCTTAGGTTTTATGCTTGCTTGTTTTCTTTTGCTTTGTTTGTCTTCATGAGCAGAATTAAGCAAGAATGAGTCTGAAGCAACTTCTTATTACCTCACTTCCTTTTGTGTATTACAATAGCTAAGGGCTCTGCATAGAGAAAGAAAGGATGGGGCTTCCAGGAACACAAGGTGAGCTTATTTCTGTAGGACCAAAGGCCAGCAGGCAGCAGAAAGCAACTTGCCTTGGGACTCTATTAATGCTTGTGCCTAGAATAAGGGGGAGGACTTGTGCTTTGAACACTGGAAAGACCTTAAGATAAATCTGGTAGGTCAGGAAGTTTGTGATACCACTGAAGAAAGACTGAGACTTAATGCCTGGCTTCTCTTTTCCTGAAAAGGGAAAAAGCACAGTAATTTGCACTATTATGATAGCTGCCTCTATGCAGTTGTAGAAATAATTGTTACATTCCACTCACAGAAAAAAGCTTCTGTATTAATTCCATGGAGCAGTTTTGCTTCTTGTATAAGAAGCAAAAATTGTTTTCACTTTTCAGAATTATATTGAGAGACTTAATTGCTTATCTGTGAAGGACTTAATCTGGCCTTCAGTATAACAGAATCTGCAAAAAGTAAAGCCCTTGTATTGATATTTTTCTGGACTGAGATAGTTATTTGCTACATTCAAACTATGAGGCGTATTACTTGTGTAATTCTGCATATTATCAATAAAGATATTATAAATATTTATGTGAGGTCTTTTGTGTGAACATACTATTAATTTCTCTTGAGTAAATACCTGAGAATGGGATTGCTGGGCCGTATAAGTATATATTTTATAAGAACTGTTTTCACCTGTACTTCCACTTTTCATTCGCAGCAAAATATGAGAGTTTCAGTTGCTCCTTATCCTGATAAGATGGATGGATGGATGAATAGAATGATATAGATAGATAGATAGATAGATAGATAGATAGATAGATAGAATTATATATGTATGTATGTTGTGGTTTAATATGACTTTTCCTAGCTGTCCAGTATATAGCCATATTTCTCATCTGTATATCCTCTTTGATGTCTTTTCAAGCTTTCTGTTCATCTTGTAATCAGGTTGGTTTCTTCCTGTTGAATTTTGAGAGGTTTTTATAGTTCTGAATACAAATCCTTTGTCAAAGATTTGGCTTACAGTATTTTTCCTGCGCTGTACCTAACCTTCATTCTTTTAAAAATGTAAAAGTTTTTAATTTTGAAAAAAATCCAATTTTAAAATTTTCTTCCTCTTATGTACGTCCCATTTTTTTAATGTCATGTATAAAAACCCTTTACCAAATACTAGGTAATAAAAATTAACCTCCTGTTTTTCTCTTAAAAGTTTTATATTCTATAGTTAGATCTATGGATAAAAGTTTTATATCAAGTGTGAAGTTTAAATTGAGGTTTATTTATTTTTTCCTGTTGATAACCAATCCATTTGCTCCAATACTATTATTTTAAAAGACTGTCCTTTTTCCATTGGATAGCTTTTGCATCTAGTTAAAAATCATTTGGATTGGGCCAAGGGATTTAGCTCAGTGGTTCCGCTGCCTGCCTCACAAGCACAAGGTCCCGAGTTCAATCCCCAGTACCCCCCCACCCCAATCTTTTGGCTACATTTGTGTAGGTCTATTTCTGGAGACTCTGTTCTGTGGCATTGATCTATGTGTCTGTCTCTTTACCGGTACTAACTGTCTTGATTACTGTAGCTTTATAGTAAGTCCTAAAATCGGGTAGTATGATTTTTCTAACTTTATATTTATTTTTTCAAATTTGTGTTAGCTATTTTAATTCCCTTTCCTTTCCACATACCTTTTTCTTTTCGTATTGGTGTATGTTTGCAATACATGATAAATATAGGGGCTGGGGATTTAGCTCAGTGGTTCCCCCACCTGAGCGCAAGGTCCCAAGTTCGATTCCCAGTACCAAAAACAAAACAAACAAACCTAATAAATATATTTTCCGTGGGGATTTGGTACAATACATACTGCATCTTGATCCTTTTGACTTCCATTTTGTTCCCTTTCCTCCTCACCTCCATTAACTCTGTCTGTCATCTCTTTTATTATATCCACATAACTTTCATAATCAGTTTTTTTTAATGTCCCAAGAATCTTCCTTAGATTTTGTTTTGTTTTGCTTTGTTTGCTTTACTGAATTACAGTATTTCTATAGATCAATTTAGGGAGAGTTAGCATTTTTACTATCAGTCATCTTCCATTAATGAACACTGTATGTCTCTCTCTATTGGTGTAGGTCTCCTTAAATTTACAGCAGTGCCTTATAGTTTCTGTTTCTTTCCTTTCTTCCTGTCTCTGTGTTGGGTTTTTTGTTTGGTTGGGTTTCTTCTTCTTCTTCTTTCTTCTTCCTTTTTTCTTCTTTCTTTTCTTCTTTCTTCTTTCTGCTGAAGTAGACATCCATGCTATGCTCTTTGTTTCCAGTCCTAAAGGGAAAGCATTTTATCTTTCACCATAGCTGTAGGTATAGATTTCTTTTTCAGGTTGAAGAAGCTCTCTTCTCCTAGTTGGCTGAGAATTTTTGTCATGAATAGATTTTTGGATTTTTATCAGATGCTTTTTCTTAATCAACCTATATGAACATCTGGGTTTTTTTTTCTGCAGACTGACTAAGGGCTAAGGAATGAAAGAAGTGAAGAAAGGGAAAGAAAAGAATAACAGTGGCTCTACCCTACCCTGAGCATTTGTAGATCTCTTTGTACCTTTTCTCTGTCTTTCTCCCCATCTCCACAACCTCCCCCTGCCCCAACCCAAGGTTTTTCCTGCACACATCCACTCCTGAATTTAAGCTTCATGAGTCCAAGCTAAGGGATAATAGAGGGGAAAAATGGTAAATTCATTGCTGGTTTGGTAAAAATTCAAATTCTGTCGCTGACTACCATTTACTTTTTAGCATTCTTCAATAGCTGCATCCTTTTGTCCAGATTAAATAGCTGTGTTCTTTGGGGAAAAATGAGATAGAATGTGTGTATTCTGTCTAATTGAAAATTAACTTTTTTTCTCCCCTAACAATATAAAACATATTAGGTTGACCTGCTAATTTACAGATTTTTTTTTTTCATTTCACAAATTTTATTGAAAGGTAAATCTCTTAGTATCAAGTATAGTGGTAGCTGGTTGGGTGGTTACCTCTGGTTAACTCAAAATTAATGCTGATGTTTTCAAAATATTGAAATATATCAGCCTTATGGTAAAACTGAAGTTATCCACAAAGAAATTAAAGGTAGAATACACTGTGGTTCTTTGGTTTATTTTTTAATGCTTATTTATCTGAAACATGATGTCAAAATTCATTACATCCATTCTGGATAGACTCAGGCTTCAGGCTGTGCCTACTTTTTATAACACTAATAATGTATGTACATCTCTTTACATTATTGGCTCACATGGAGAATTCTAAACACTACCTCAGCAATCTCATTATGGTGGTGCCTTCTTACTTTTCTGAAGACACATTATGGAAATTTGTGAAAGTGTATTCTGTTCCTTTAAAAAAGAAAAAAAGTGGAAGCAATGGAAGTTTTGTAGAAAAAGTCCATAGTAAAACAGAGTGCTTTATCTAACAAGAACTTAACTTAGGGTACAGAAAGTTTTTGAAGTGGTAATTGATTTTGACTGACTGTGTAATATAATAGAACATATTTTTTAATGGAACTAGATAGACTGAGGAAGTAGATTCTGTAGATTTTTATTGATACAAACATCACCTATTTTTTTAGAAGAAACATTAAAGATAGCTCAATGAATATGCCAAACTTAGTAGGTCTGTATTTTGGCTTAATACAAAATGTTTTTAAATTTAAATGTGATTCCCATAAAGCAATAATACTCTCATCTCTTGAACTACTACTGGCATTGTGGGTACCAAGAAACTAGAATATAACCTTTATTATGCATTTAAACAGTACATGTGTGAAATGTTAGTTTTAATGTAAACCTCATAATTTAAAATTTAACATTTAAAGTAAATAGGTTACTATTTCCAATATTACCTAAATATAATATATTGATTCAATATAGAAAGTTAAGTTAATGTTAGAAATGCAGATTGACAGTTGACCTTCTCAGGCTTGTATTAAGTGTTTCACATTTATGCCCTTAGCTTTATTTATTTATTTATTTATTTTTGGTAGCAGGAATTGAACTCGGGTCCTTGCACTTACAAGGCAGGCCACCGAACCTCTGAGCTAAATCCCCAACCCCTATGCCTTTAGCTTTACAGATGAATTCAAATCTAAACACTCCTACTGCAGCACTTTATTAATTAGGAGAATATCATACTAATCTAGTTGTGATGGTTTGAGGGTTCATAATTTAAATCCATTATAACATTATGGAATCCATACTTCAGGATTGTGGGAAAAGGCTTCACATTAATTTTTTTTTTGTTTCTGCAATAATACTATTTATGTAAAGAACAAAAAAACCCAACTTATCAAAAGTTTATCTAAATAGTATTAGTTAAAAGTAAATTTTTCATACCTAAGTTTCATAATCATGTAGATGTGTTAAATACTAATATTTGGTTTTGAGTAGGAAAACATAAATCACTACTTTAAGTTAATAAATTTAGATGAATGTGTAGCATATATGCAGTGACTGAATTTATATTTTAGAAATATAATTACTTTCTGTTATTCCAATTGCAATAGCAGTATTTTGAGAAATACTGGCAATTTTCAGAAACCCAAAAGAGATCATCTGCTTTGTATTACTTTTTCTTTATGTGTAACATTCAAGTTATAATGATTCTACTTATAAGACTTACACAGTCTTTTAAGTTTGAAGGATTCAGGCTAATTGGAGGCCACATGATATCTTTCAGTATTATGATACTTAAGTGACATATAAATATCAACGGTAAATGCTATAAGTGAGAAATACAGAAAAATAAATTGGAAGGATATTTGAAGGAGATCTGTTCCCAAAGAATATCTCTCTGACTATATTAGTCATTATAACATGTTTTGAAACACTGTGTTTTTAATCCAAATCAAGTTTAACTATTGAAACTTTCCAAACTTCATCCCAACTCAGTGGGATGCCGGAGTATCTAGCAAGGGGTTTAGGTGGAGGTTTCCACAGGAGGGCTGATAGCAAGTCCCAGAGAAATTAGGAGACATAGACTTGGGAGTAGTTGTAACATGAATGAAGCTGTGGAAACATGTGTAAAGCTGTTTGAGAAAACAGCAATTTAGGGAATGCCCATAGTATACAGAAGAAAAGGGGGAGGGGAGGGGAGGCTTTTGGTCCGAGAAGGAGAGGAGAAATACCATCTGGGCTATACAGGCCGCCAAATCCTGGCTTCAAGGACGTGCAGCGACTTCAGAGAGGAGTTGTCCAGGGTGCGGGTGGAGCAGCGCCATCGTGTGGTGTTCAGTGATCTCAGAGAGCTATTTTAGTAACCTGGCTGGGAAATAGGGGAAAAGAAAAATAGAAATAATAATTCCACTGAATATACAAATGAGTATTTTATACATACATTTTTAACTCTTGTCAGATTTTAAGTTCCTAGATCATAAAGGTGATGTTATTACATCTTTTCTGCTCATAACACTGCACATAGGAAGCATCCATTTAAGACTTTTGCATGCCTGATTTTTGCACTCTGCTGGCAGTGTCTGCTCCCTTGGCTCTTGTTAAGAACTTACAGGCACATCGGGTAATGCTGTCCAGAGGGAGTGGCTAAAGTGCCTTAAAGAGCTGTTGCCCTTTGTATTTCATTCTGAAGGAGACTTATTTGTTTGCCAATTAAATTTACTCTTTATAGCTCATCTTACTTCCAGAACTAACTTTGAAATAGCTAAAGGGTACCCAAAAGCAAAATATAAAAAGCATGTGTTTAGGATGTATTCCCTTAAATAGCACATCTTTTGTTGTTGTCATTGTAAAGGATATTTTATTAGTCTTATTTTTAAGAAAACAAAGAGTACTATATACTTGGTTCTCTGAGATGCCAACTTCATTGTCTTAAATACTTGTTTTTATTTATCATGCAGTATTGCTTCAGGGGCAAGTAATAAATTGTCAACTAGGTATTTATTTCAAATGAAGAAGTGCTCCTTCTTAAACCTGCGTTGTTTGTGTTTTTCTTTTTCCAGGATCAGAATTCAGGCTGTAAATGAAATTGGAGCTGGACCATTTAGTCAGTTCATTAAAGCAAAAACTCGGCCATTACCACCCTTGCCGCCTAGGCTAGAATGTGCTGCAGCTGGGCCACAGAGCCTGAAGCTAAAATGGGGTGACAGTAACTCTAAGACACATGCTGCTGATGACATGGTGTACACGCTGCAGCTGGAGGACAGAAATAAAAGGTATGGTGGGGCAAGGAGACCCGGAGCTTCCAGAGCTTTTGCTCACAGGATGAGATCTCAACTGATTCATCCTTACTTCCTCATTCTAACCCAAAACACTCTTTTTCCTTGTTCTGGAGAGGAACTTGTATATTGACTCTTTATACCCAACGTTGTACCTTCCATTTACCATTGAGAATTCCTAAACATTCAAAAGATCCTGATTTCCCTACTTATGATACTATATGCATTTTTTTCTTCATAAAGCCAATAATGGAGAGAAAATATTTAAAAATAAAATAGCCAAATTCAAGTTTATGCCATGTGATAGCATTGCATTAGTCATGAGTGCAGAGAGAAATAAGATTGGGAAGAGATGTTACCTCTTTAAATATTCAGTAATCACCAGGACAAACATGTTTACCAACCTACAGTAGTGGTGGGTGATATACAGATGAGGGTTGCACTCTGTAACTATGAGCAATGCAGTATCAAGTTAAACAAAACAAATAGGAGGGTTTTTTTGGGTTTTTTTTGTAAGACTCTATGCCCAGGAAACACTTGTGGCTATAGAAATCAAATCCAGCCTTTCACATCATATTTGTTTAATGTAACTTAATTTCCTCTGAAAATGACCGATCAGAAGACAGGCAGCCAAACTGTACTTAGGAATAATCAGATGCTGAGCAAAAGTTAATAATAACAGAATGTTCTGTTACCAAAGGTTCTAATCAGAATCTGAGCAAGGAAGTGGGAGAGCACCATACAACCAAGGCAGCATAAACCAGTGTAGGGTGGGAGCATCTCTGTCATCTCCCCCATGCTATATAATATTCTCCTCTTTGACATGAGATTCTAGTCCCCATAGAAAACTCTTTCCAATCCTGACCCCTACTCTGTGGTCAGGTGCTTTTTGGAGGATACTGGGGGGTCAAACTCGGGACCTTGTGCTTGTGAGGCAGGTGGCGGAACCACTGAGCTAAATCCCTTGCCCCTGTAGTCAAGTGCTCAGACAACTCACTGCAATAGAGTCCTGTGGGCTTTTCCAAGGAGACTGAGGTCCAGAAGTCACAAGGGAGGCTTTGCCTGGCCCCCACTCACATAGCCATTGCAGTGCATCGAACCCCCTAGAGAGTTCTGTGAAGACACTGCAGAGAGCTGGACTGGCCGAGTGGCTGTGTGGCTCATTGAGAAAAACAAAAGAGATCCTGAGAAACAACAGGCAAAATGCCCTGAGGTGCCCTCTTTGTGGAGACTGGCTGGGAGGTGAGCAGCACCCTGGTGCTCCTGTCAGCTTCCCAAGGTTTTCTGAGGTGTGCTCCGGGAGGTGAAAGCCCGCATCTACTAGAGAAAGCAGAAATGGAAGACATGGCAAAGACAAGTCCCAGTCTGAGAGAGGCATGAAGACCTATAGTCCTCCTAAAAAGGAAACAACTAAGTTCCACGTTTAAAAAAAGTAAGAAGACAGACAAGACAGGAGGGATGGGAAGAAGAGGGTTATGATGGTGACAATGAATTAGTTTGTCTCACTTTTTTTCTCGGCTATAAAGCATTTAGCTCCCAGTACACAACTCACTTCTTTTAAAGAAGAAATTGAAATATAAAATTGTGTGTGTCTTTAACTCTCCTGCTGCTGAGACATAGTGCTCAACACCCACAATTTAAAGGAGGAGAATTTTATTTTGGCTTAGTTTCAGAAGTCTCAGATGTTACATAGGCAGCTGGTTCTAAGGCAGGAAGAGGACGGTGGAAGGTCTTGCCATGGAGGAGAGCTGTTCACATCATGGCTAGGGCGTAGAGAGAAGAGAGATGCACCCTTCCAGGTCACAGCTCCAGTGACCTCCCCCTAGCCACGCCCCACCCCCTCACAGCAAGTCAGCTGCAGCTCCCCGTGATGATCTCTTTGCTTTCCAAAAACCCCACCTCTGAGCCCATGAAAGTTTTGGCAGTCGTTCTTGATCTAATCCAATACAATGTGAGGTTTGCTTTTAAACTGTACATTTTGTGTAGTTTACACACAACCAGGTATATCTTTACATAGCCCTGTGCTGGTGGTATTTTTAGTAGCCACTAACCTTACCTGGCACAGTGTTGAGGTTGCCAGTTGTCACAGATAGATAAAGCAGGTTCTTGATGCTTTACAGCACAGAGTTATATATAGGAGGGTAGCCTGCTCATCTTCAGTAGTTTCTAATGCAGCTTATATTAAATAATTCTTCTCCATAATTGCAAAAGAAAAGTTGCAGCGATTTTGTTTACATTCTAAATGTGCCCGGTAAATACAGTTTTTTAGTAGAGAGAAAAGAAGTGAGAAAAAAGTTACAAGGCCTGCCTGCAGAAATGTAATAGTAATTCAGAAGTAATCACAGAACACTAGTGCTATAGGGGAGAAGTGTCCCAGGAGTTTGAACGATGCAGAAAACATCTGAGCACAAATATCAGGAGAGGTTTCTTAAGGTGGCATTTGGACTTGACTTTGAAGTACCTGGAAGACCCAGTAATTTGATGACAGAACAAAAAGTGGTTGTCCTACTGGAAACCAGTTCTGGTGTAGAGCACGGAGTAACTGAGGCTGCTGTTGATAGGCTCACCAGAGATTAAATTCATCCTCACCTGTGCACAGTGTCGACTCATCTGTTTATTGAGCACTGGTGTACAGGATCTCGCATCCTTTGGCTGTGTTTTCATGGCATCATGCTTTTACTTACAAGAACCTTTTTAACCCGAGGGGGCTGGCAAGGACAGGATTTATGAAGTAACAGAAATCATGTAGATATGTAAGGAGCATTTGGGGAAATTTTTAAATAAAGCTTTACATTTTTTCCCCCAGGCCTTTGTCTTCCTTTGGTGGTAAAACACTTCAGGGAACATATTCTGGTTCTGCTCTTTCACAAATTGTGAAACAGGAAAAGTGTTGAATCTGGGGCGTGGAATTAGAGCCAGTACTTCCCCATTCCCATGCTATGCCTCCACTTCTATCTTCCAGGATCATTGGAGGGGGCAGCTCTGTGCCCTTTTAGGTTCTGTTTTGCTGCTGTCCTCTCCCACGTGGAGCAGCCACCCAAGGTTGCGTTGTCTGGAGAACTGTGCACACGTGTGCTCTGATCCAAGGCTGTGTGTGACACAGAGCGGCTCCTGGGCACAGAACAAAAATTCCACAAACATTTGTCAAGTTAATGAGTATGCTATTGTGAGACATATCAATATGTCTGGCAGAAAATAGCACAGAATCTAGTAATCAAATACACCCCCTCCTAAGAAAACACCCATGCCTTTCCATGTCCATCAGATAAATGACTTGGCCTAAGTGTAAGTGGTGTTTTAAGAAATCTGACCATTAGGAACAATACTTTTCTTCATTTTATGAGCTGGAGTCCAGATTTATCTTTTCTAAATTAGATTTGTCAGTGCTCTCAGAAAGTTATTAAAGTGATGGGAATACAGAGCATAATAAATTCTCATTCTATTTGTGGGATAATTTTCCTGGGATTTAATGGGATGAGGACAACCTAATTTTAGTTTGAAGGTGACCTTTCTTGGTGTCTTGAAACCGAACTCTTGCAGTAACTGATCGCTTGACTCTCAAACTTTTGGATATTGACTTACAAAGGTCCTAGAGAAACTATTTGATTTAGATACATTCTGACGCTTAGTGTAGTTTAGCATAGTTTTGACTAACTGTAATATTTTCGGGCTTCTTTAGGACTCAAACCTGGGCTCTTCACGTGAAAAGACAGTGTCTTCCCTGCTGTCTTGTTCAGAGACCCTGCTGCTAGATTAGTTTGTAGTTGAGGCTCTTGGGGAAAGGGCACATGCTCTTTAGCACACATACTGAGTTCATTAACTGCAGTAGGTTCTTATTGTGGATGTGGCAAAAACATATATCCTGCTTGTTCCCAGGGTGAGAACCAGAGATAGGTTCGGTTGTGTTTTTAAATTTACTTTCTTGTCGGCTCTCAAAATCTCTTGTCATGAACACACTGCTAACCCATTGTTGTGGGCATTGGAGAAAAGAGTGGTTGATGACTGAGTTCTATAGCTGTCCTTGCTTTCAGAAAGTATTCTGAACTCTTAAAAACATTCTGCAGCAGAAGCACAGTGGAAATTAATAACTCCAGGGTTGGTCATAGATGAGAGTTAAGTCCATTTTGGCTCCTAAACTGACTCTCAAGTTTTCCTTTATCCATGAAATGAGCTTAAATGAAACAGTGGTCTCTGAGGGTGCCTGCCTTTTTTGCCTTAAAGCCTCGGGTCTTTGTAAATCATTTGTGAACTGAGTCCTGTAGAAAAAGGTGACCCTTCTGAGTGACTGGAGTGTGTCATCTGTTTTGCTTCCTGTTTTTAGCTTCTGCAATTGACAAGTAGAAAATAAGAAAAGTACTTACTTCCCTCAAGAGTGAAAACTTAATGTCTAAACTCCCTGAGGTCTTGCTGCTATCTTCTTTGATGCACTGATGTATGATATTTATAAACCTTTCAGTCAAACAGAATGAACTGAATCAAGGATGTATAAATGGTATTTTTTATCAAAAATATTTTTTAAACTTTCTAAAACAAATTTGTTTGTATTGAGCACCTACAAAGTGCCAAGCACTGAGATTACCAACAGTATTTAATTCTTGAATAAAAAGTAAAATATTGCAGTGTGTGGCCCACGCCTCTGAGTTTGGGCCTATTTGATGTAAATAGAAGGGACCCCACAGGGCATCATGCCCAAACCTTTGCCTCAAGGCAGCTAATCCTAGAATTCATTCAGAGCAACTGAACTTACTATGCTTGAAGTCCCCCCCCACCCTTGTATAAGATACTTATTTGTATTTGACCTGCAATAGGTTTCCAATCTGTATTTATGTAGCAGCCTTAAAGCCGGGCTCAATATTTGTGGGACTAAGTTTATACCTAGTGATTAGATTATGGTTATTCACTCAGCAATTTTTTCTTGAATTACTACTATGTGCCAGGTGGTGTGTGGCCTATCAGTAAGAGCTGTCTTGCTGAGGAAATGAATTAACATTAAACCATAAACAGACAGGACAAGAGATCTTATTTAATTTCAAGTGAAACACAAAAATTACATTAGTTTGGCCTTACATTGATTAAGTCTGTTATTCTTAACAGATCCAGCACAGAAGACCTAAACAGCTTTGGTTCTAGTGTTATGCAAGAAAAATCTGTGCCCAAAGTAAGCATTTTCATAATGCCGCATTAACCTGACACAGGCACTTGAATTATAGGATTGGCTCATGTGCCCTGAGGTAGTAGCGCTGTACCAGTGATTTTTGAAGATGCATTTGTCTGCGTTACTGCAATGAAATGTTCCACTGCCCTCACAGAATTGGAGTTAGTGCTGGTCCTGACCTTAATGGGTCCCTATTCCCTGATAATTGTACACAGCACCGAAGCAGGAGGAACGTAAATTCCAGGAATGCATTCATGGTTAATCTGTTGTTCACAGTTAGCCAGACAGCCAGTGATGTTTAAAGTCAGATTCCAGTGAAACTGGGCCAGGGAGGAGTGAATTAATAGACTTGATAATTGCCACTTGGTCTCCATTAACTCAGCCCTTTACATTGGTGACGATTTCCCTTCAGCCCACATAAGTGGAGGGGCTTTGTAATGTTTACAGGCCTGTTAGCTTTTAGAGAAGACAGAAAATGCCCACATCTTTATGGTTTCAGGGTTTCTAAAAACTCAAAGAATACAAACTGGCAACTAAGGAAAGTGGCCAGGTTATGGGGGCACTGACAAAGGAGCAAACTTTCTATCATTTTTCTGCTGTAGAAAAAATCCTGCCTCCATTTATCTAAGATTGTGTCACTGAATCAAATGATAATAAATATAAAGCCAGCAGCTCAGCGTTCACCCAGCTCCTATTCATCTCTTTCATTTCTCTGGACTCGAACTGGAGTCCACATGATCATCTGTGCTGGATAAGTGGCACTTTTATATTGCCTCCAGCTTCACAAAGGCATTTTTGACACAGATGTGAAATCTCTGTTGTAATTCCAAATCTGCTGCTGAATTTCTAGATGATTCTAGAGGTATGCCCCTTAACTTCTCTTTGCATAAGTTTCCCCACTACAAAGTACACATAATGAATAATTAATGGAAGAAAAAACATTTTGGAAACATTTTTTACTGCTTAGAAAAGGAACATAAAGCAGCAATGAAGAGTACTGCTAGCTTAGTCAATTTTAGGTCAAAATATTTAGGCATAGGTAGAGGTGAATGGTAAGTGCAGTATTTGAGATCCTAATTACACCAGAAGTAGAATCCAGATTATAGTTTTTACCATTTATTTATATGTATGCCTATGTGCATATTTATATATTATATATATATGCATACAAAGCACAATGCAAGTAAGTAGCATTTTTATTTTGTTGCGGCAAAGCCACTGAAATGGGCAAACCAGGGGCCAGATATTTAGCTCAGTGGTTCCACCGCCTGTCTCACAAGCACAAGGTCCTGAGTTCAATCCCTGGTACCAAAAAAACAAAAAAAAACACAAAAACAAACTCCAATAAGAAATGGGCAAACAGAAATCTAGAACATTCTTGAAAGTGCACTCCTGAAGATGAGATGTGCTCTGTGTATTTGAAAAGTAGAAGAGTCAGAAATTTCAAGGTAGTTGGATGGTTTTAAGAAATTCTGGACTCCTTTGGGTACAAATAAACTTAATCTTTTAATATATTAGTTTCTAAAGTACAGTCTAAAAAATCGAAAATTGAATTTTCTAATGTCTAAAGTATAGTTTTAACAACAAAAATTTAAGAAGTTTTTCATTATTTTATTCATTATAAAGCATTCCCACCATTAGTAGCTGTTGGGAAATTTTATTTCTTAGAACAAGAGTATAAAAATTCAACCTGTTAGCCAAAAATTATTACAGCCCAACCTCTCACAAGTCAAAAAGGCCAATGTACAGCCAGAAACAAAATGTGGGAAATCACCCCTTTATTCATCTCTTTGGAAATAGCTCCTGCCACTTTAATAAGCAGACTATAAAGAGGATGTCACCAATGTCAAGATCAGTTTAGGAGATGTATCATGTCTGCCTCGGGTTTCACAGTGTGGTACCATCTGCTTCCATCTACTTCTGCATAGAAATTGGAGGACTCCATGTTCTCAGTGGGGTGAAGGACACGCTACCCATGCCTGTTTTGAACATTTTCCATTCCCGTGGGCCACTTGAGTAACATAGGAAACTTGCATACACATACTGCATGGAGCCCAGGGAGATTCAGATAAAGAGAGAAAAGACAATGGCATGCCCTTGTTAATGAATCTGGCTATACTGAGCTTTGAGAACAGCTGTTGATTTGTAATATTGTGAAAGATGTTTTGAAAGGTGCCACTTGCAATCATTAGTAGACTACAGGCCATTTTAGGTCAGCAGATTAGATCATTTGGAGGAATTATTATTTATGGGCTGCAGTTAGCCTGTAGTGGGCCCAGGGATTATAAGACCGCATCAAGGGAGTAAACATAAAACCCTAAGCACTGTCTTATTTTTCAACTATAAATTTAAGCTATAATCCATTCAAAACATTCTTAAATATTTCTTAAGGAAACAGATTTTAAAAGCAATTTCTTTATATCTCATTTCCTCCTAAAATTATTTATGATAAAGGACAGCATTCTGAATTTCTACTAGTTGCCCCTGAGTACTAAAAAATGTCATCCTTCACAATACTAAAAATCTAAAATACCGAGATTAATAGTATAGCTTTCCCAAAAATTTCTTAAAAATGACCAAAATGTGTTGTTTTACCTTTCTAATATATATTTAATAAGGTGTCATAATTTACTTGCTTCTTTCATTTGGATTTCATAAAAATTCCTATCAAGTAAGAAAGGCAGTTATTGTCTGGAAATCGAACCTTGGAAAGTTATTTGACTTGTTCAAGCTCACCAGGAAGGTGACAGACTCTGCATTCAGGCCAAGGACGGTCTCTGTGTGTCTTTTGTATTACTGAAGTCCACATGCCTGCCTACCCATGGAGAACTATGACAGAGAAGTAGAATAAACAAAGTTATTCTGTATTCACAGAAATGTAGAATTTTTGCAGCTATTTAAAAATAATATTTATTTTTTAGAGCAGTTGTGCATTTATGAAATTTGAGTGGATGTAAAGAGATTTCCCATGTACCATTTCTCCCCACACATACATACCCTCCCCACCAGAAAGGGTAGCAGCGAGATCCCCAGGTGCGTTGCAGTTGATATATCTTCATAGACACATCGTTCTCATACAGAATCTAAGATTGCATCACAGTTCATTCTCCATTTTATGCATTCTATGGCTTTGGACAAGTGTGTGGTGTGTTTACTGCTGTAGTCTCACAGAGTATTTTAATTGCTCTAAGTACAGAGTATTGAACAATTTTAAAATCACCAGTAGTTTACCAGAAATAAAACCCATACGGGCCTGTTGTCTTTTAAGTGTTTTGTTTCAAGATGTCACAGGGAAAGATGAAGCAAGTTGGGAGCAGAGCTGCCGAGAAATCATGTAGAATGTAGACTGTTAATGAGCTGCCTAACCTTCCATTGTTTCCTGCATATTTTTAGTACAGTTTACTCCCTGAGTAAAATTGGGGACGAGGGTCCCATTCTCTTCTGAGCATTTTCTGGGGCAGTGCTTGGCCCAGCTTTGCCAGGACAGGGTGCGTAGTCTTCACATGGTCTTCACATTTTTCTCTCCCACTGAAGAAAGCCTTGGGATGTAGTGAGAGGGATGCCATTCTGGGGACCTCCTGGCTTCTGCAACTTGGGAAAACAAGATAAATCATCATAAGCCTTGGTGCTTTGCCATTGATAACAGTAGTGTCAGTAACAATATCTACACAGTATTAAAAACCACAGAATTCGTTAAATACTTTATAAGTTCTAGTCATTGTGTAATGGGTTCTCCTTTTGTTCTCGTTTCTCGCTAGAGTCCCACAAGGTAAATACTGTTGACACCTATTTTATAAGCAGTTGCCTTGTTAGAGAATCTAAGAACCAGGTTGGTCAGCTGAACTCCAGCCCGGGTCTGCTGACGGCCAAGCTCGAATTATTACTCAGTGTGCTGTCCCCAGACTCCCTACAGAGTGGATGGCAGGACAGTGGGCCAGCACCTCAGTAGAACCTCACAGGTGTTACCACGGAGTGCTTATGTAATGAAACTAAGAGTGAAAACTGCGTTTTTATTCCTTGGCTCTAAGAGTAGATTGGACATTTGGGGGAAGACTGAAAGTCTGCCAAGGCCATATCAGATGCAGCAGAATATCACATCCACATTGACCTATTTCTGCTGGGTTATAAACCGTTAATAGGGGCCGACATGGCAGGAGCTGAGAGCCAGTCTTCGGGGTAGGTTAGCCTGACTTGGATCACTCCAGCACTTGGAGTACAGGGTTCCCAGCCATTGAGTAGTATAATGTCAGGTACTATGATTTAGCAAGCTTTTTGTCTGGGTTATTCACATTTGACTCTTGGAACTCCCTATGAGGTAGGTGCTGCTTCCATTTTTCAGATAAGAGAAACTGACACATCATGGGTGGGTAATCCAGCACGAAGAGCAGGACTGAGATTGCTGGAGTCCCAGTCTGCATGGGTGGATGGAGGAGTGTGAAGGCCAGTCCAGCCTTAGCAGCAGCATAGAGCAAAGGGGCAGCTAGGGGACAGCAGGTGTGACTCTTGCTGGGCCACAGCTACCCTCAAAGATAGAATGCCGAGGGCTTGGTGGGCTCTACCTTTGACTCCACGTGCCAAGGCCAGAGATGCGTCAGTGCTTGTGAGGCCTCAGCACTGAACCTGTGCACTCCGTGCCCGAGTGGGGAGAGAGGTTCAGGACAGCTGTGCAGGCGCCGCTTCTCTACACAGCACAGCTTTGCACCAGGCTCTGAGTCCTCAGTTGCATTTGAAATGTGAAATCTTCAATCACTGCATCTTGGGACATTGGATATGGGTAATTCTATTACAAAAGGCCTTTGGCTTATTAATGAATTTTTAAAATTAAGTCAGGTTTAAAAAAAACCTAAAAACAAGGAAAATTAAGTCGTTCTTTGTAAAACAAGTATTTGATGAATATTTTTAATGTCTCTCAGAGTGATTCTAGCCACGGGGTGTTAACCTACAGAGCACCCTAGAGTGGCCACTGTATGCGTGGTCGTAAGTCATCGGCTTTGAAGAGAAAAGAATCTCTTCTCCTACCTCCTGGAATGATAGAAATAATTATAGAACTGGGATGAAAGAGGAATTGGGTTCTTTTTGTTAGCTCATGTCATTTTATCATGCTCTATGTGATCCTTATTATTTGGCATTTTAGGAACACAGGGAAACAGAAATTACTGCCAGCCTGTACATTTTATGTTAAGACTTATCTGAAAGACATGTGGGGTCAAAGACAGCTCTCTCAGGCTGGCACATCTCTAGGAGTTGCAGATTTGGTGTTCACCACCATGTTCTAGGAGATATGCCCACCCTCACTTCCTACAGGACTCAGCATGAGGGAGGATGGCAGCCTCAACGGAAGCCCCCAGCTCAGCCTGAGGTTGGCATGGCAACCTAGTCTGCAGGGCACCTCTTACCACCCAGCAAAAGGAAAAAACCTTTGTGCTCACCAGCAGAGATAGCTTTTTAGAAGGTAGAAGAATCCTCCTAAAAATCCTGTCTTCTCAGTTTATAAAGTGATTATAACTAACACCTCATGAGTGTTACATAGCAGGATAAGTCCAGGTACTTTTATCAACCCTCTTGGAGGAGGTAAGTTCTCTCTTTACCTTTTTGTACAAATGGGAAAACTGAGGCACAGAGAGGCTAAAGAACTCACTGGTGTTTGGACCCCTCAAAGCCAGTTCTTATCTCAGAACCTGCATTCACTGAGAGCTTACCCAGTCTCCAGATCTCGGAGGAGGCAGGTAGAAGAAACTGTTGTTACCTCCAAGAGTTTTCAAACTTAAAACCTTTGAAACAGTTAGATTTAAAGTGCCAAATTGGCTGTTACCATAGAAAGAGCATAATCCCAGAAACTGAAAATTGAGAAGTGAAATTTTACAAAGGGCTTTCTGAGCTAACTCAGATGTAAAATTTAACTGTAGCGCATTTAATGAATTTCTTTGTTGAAGAGTAAACTGAAATTAGAAATAAGTGTGATAAGTGATTTTCCTCTTATAAGAAAAATAGCAGTAGCTGGTCTTACCTCTTTTACCCCATAATCTCATTCTTGAAGTTTTTTTCTGCTTCTACATCTTTTTTTTTTTCACTTGAGAAGAAGAAACAGTAAGTTTTGAGATGCACCTGTATTTGAAAGTTTTGTGTCTGCTGTTTGCTCAATTTAGATCACATTCATAAATGTGCTTCATTAAATTTCTTTATCACTGTGAATGCTACTGCCTACGTATCTGATTGAATCTGGGTATAAATGTACATTGAACCTGTTTCAAAAGGAAACATTTTTACAGTGTGGCTTGGCAAGGAAGCAATACTGTTCCTAGTAATGTTCTCCAAATTGAAAAACTGAGTTTCATGGCAATTTTGTAATGAAGATGTCATACTTTCGCTTCCTAAACCATGACTTCCATTGGTGATATAATTAAAGGCAGTTACTCCACTTAGAGTTTGCAGCCCTGGTGAGACCTAGTTAATAAATAGCTGTTGGCATCTAGCATTGGGAAGGAAATCTTTGTTAAGGTGGTAATATGTCAAGAGTACTAAACAGGTTGCCATGGTATTCGTGGGTTTCAGCCTGGACTCTGGCTTTCCTTGAAATTAAAAACACTTTACCTTCACTAAAAAGTACTTCCTTTCACATTAAAACAGGCAAAATGTAAAATAGGTGACATAACTAGGGCTTAGGAACTCAACTGTAAAGGCTGTTGAACACCTGGATATTTTACAGTGAGTATTGACTGACAGACTTTGGAGGGTTTTTTGTTAGTTTGTTTTTAAAGGTAGTTTAAATTATCTACATGTATCTGTGCGGCCATCCAGGACTATCGAGGCACGTGGCAGAGCTGCTGTTATCCCTTAGAAACCCTGCCCACACACAGGGTCACCTAGGCTATGGAATTAGGTCTTACTCATCTTTGGATCCAGCACCTAGCGCACAGCAGATGTTCAAGGTCTGTTGTGAAATGAATTCATAAATTCTACTTCCCCTTGGGCCAAATCAGCCCAAGAGTTAGACATTCTGAACTGTGATTCTGTCACTGACTGCAGTAGCATCAGCAGGTTGTAGTTTATCCTCAGCTGGTGTGACAAAGCACGGGAAATGAGGGTCAGGAACAAGACAGTGTGTTTGGATTTAACTCAGGTAGTGATTCTCAGACCATTCCTGGACCAGTAGTATTTAGTTCCTGAATCTACTAAAGATCCTGGATGAGTTATGGAAAGTTATGTTATCTCCAAAATTTTACAGTTAACTATTCAAAAAAAGGATAAAGTGGCATCTGGGCAATAGTCTTTCCTGTTCTCCGAGCCAGTGAAGATTTATCTGCTGGGAACAAGCCAAAGAGCCTCTTGTTGAAACAGAAGCTTGGTTTCTGGTACTGCCTACTTTCGACTCACAGTGGTCCTTCATGCTTTCCTCCCTTCAGCAGAGGCCAGGCTGTGGAGCAGGGCAGTTGAGTGTGCTATAGTCTGGAATGGTTTTTACTTTTAAGTACAAGCAAAAATACCAGAGTAACAGCACAGAAAAGGGTAAAAGGAGTATGGACAAGCAAATCATAGGAATGGTAGGGGAGGGAGTAGAGGTTGTTTGAGGAAACTTGTTATAATTATTAGAGGACTTGCTTAAAATATTATTAAAATAATGGGAGAGGACTCAATTTGATCATAGGAGAATTAAAGAATGTCCTAAACCTGAGTTATTTGGAAGATTTGGGTAAAGAGGGCATCTCATTTCTCATATGCTCAGTTAACATTGACTTCATTGCCTAATGTTATAGTAGAAGGTAAGCTAACACTGAGATATATATAACATTTATCAAGTTTTCCTAACCTGCTCTGTGAGTTTGGATCATAATTAGTATGTTCTTATCGTTAAGAGAAGTTCAGATAGCTAATGGATTCTGCTCTCTTCTTAGGTTTATTTCCATTTACAGAGGACCCAGCCACACTTACAAGGTCCAGAGGCTGGCGGAATTCACATGCTACTCCTTCCGAATCCAGGCCGCCAGTGAGGCTGGGGAAGGGCCCTTCTCCGAAACCTACACCTTCAGCACAACCAAAAGTGTCCCCCCCACCATCAAAGGTTTGTAGGCATGGGCTTTTTGTCATCCTCTCCTATGACAGCAAGGAAATGTTGGAACATAAAGTAGGATGCTCAACTCTAACCTTAAATACTCGATATTTCTGGCAGCATAAGAGAATCAAGAGAGCAGTCTGACAATGGTTAGGGTTAGGGTATTCTGAGAGAAATTAAGAGTCATTAGAAGAGAGGGCTTGCAGGTAATGACTGTTCTCAAGTGTATATGAATGCTTATTGCAGTTCACATAGTAGTGGGGCATTCTCATCCCCACAAATGATAGAACAGATCCATGTGACAGTTTGGATGAGCAGTAAGGTAGGCCTGGTGTTAGAAAATTTATGACAGTTTGCCACGGAAGCTTTGAGGACCTTTCCCAAAGCCATTCAGAGGAGCAGAGGTTGGCATTCATCTTTGGGTAATTTGGGCACCTAGTGATAAAGAACTGATGTGGGCAGCTCCTCTGGGGCCAGCATTCTCGCAGAGATGCTTTTGGAGAACTGCAGTATTATCTTGAGGAGTATGAATGATTCCTTTCCTACTCTGTCCCCTTAACGGGATGAGATACCGCAGAAGTCTTGAGACCCCTACATATCCAGCACTTCTCTCATCTCTAGGAGAGTGGACAAAAGCCATTCTGCCTAGACTTCTTGCCCACAGGTCTGCTGAGCTCTCTCCTCTGTTTCCAGCCAGAGTTGTGCCTGGCTGGCTAGCTAACTTGCCAGGCAAGGCAGATAGCAACCTGAACTGAAGCTTGCTCACAGAGCCTTGAAGCCATGCCCCCTCACCCATTCATCATGGTTCTTCTGGGTCTCTCCTCTTGTCTTTAGCAGCAGACAGCTCCTGTGACTTTATCCAGCTGCTGTTCAAAATGACTGAGGCAAATGAAAGGGGGATGAGTGTCACTTGTGGAAAAGGTCCTCTATGTGTTTGGCCCCATGACTCCTTCCATATGGAGGAGCCAAGCAACTATAATAGGGCTTTATTCATTTACAGCAGGATGGGGGCCTCCAGGATCAGGCTTAGGGTCTGGCTTGGGTTCTGCAAAGGTTTCCCATGGCTCCCTTTAGGCCTAATTTATGGAAGGTGCCTTTGCCCTGCTTCTCTGCCCCTCAGGTTGTTTGGCAGCTCTTTCTCTTCCCCTTCTGTGTGAGGCAGAAACTATTACGGATGTACATGGTGTGGGTCACTATGTCAGTAAATGCCCTGACCCTTTGGTGCAGCTTCATCTTTTAGCTCACAACAGAGACGATTCCTGAGCATGTTGTGGCTGCTTGGTTTGTTAGTGTCAAGAAAAGGTTGACGCATTTACCAGTTACCATTAACTTTGCCTCTCAACCTGGTTCTGGGTAGGAGATTGATTTATGGAAACCAGGAATGGCAAATTGATAGCACTTGCATTTTATGGTACTTATACTTCAGAGAGGCATTTTCCCCACACTGCTAGCTGGTCAAGTTGTTTTCCTCTTTCATAGTCAGGAAATTATTGTCCTATTTAAAAGACGATTTAGTGTTATAAGATGCCTTATTTAGTTTTCTGTAAATTGCTTGGAATTTTGGCCAAGTACTTCCAACATAGGCTTTTTTGGTTTAAGAAAACCTTTGTTTTTCCGAAATGATTTCATATTATCAGAATTGCAAGTAGAAATAACTGCCTCTAAAGAATTAATTTTGTGTAATTAGAAATTAAAGTATGGGTGGGTTCAGAGAGAGAAGTTACACATTCTAGATGAAGAAATAGAAAAATATCAAATACTGAATTAAGCTGTAGATAACATAAGCTATGAGAAAAACATTTTTAAATACATAATATTTTAGGGCCTGGAGGGTGTGCTTAATTGTGAAAGCCTTTCAATGCTGCCATTTTGGGGATTTTACTCAAATGCGACCAGCTCCTCAAAACTTCCTTAGATCCCACCCAAGTGTGTCCCGTCCCTCCCATGTTACCTGCATTATGTTCTATTTCTTTTTGCTGTATATCTGTGGTCCCTTTCACTTACCTAGATCTTAGCTTGCTTGAAAACCAACTCTTATTTATCTTTATTTCTGCATCCCCAAAGTATCTAACACAAGGCTTAAACAATAAAAGGTGCTCAACAACCATAGAAAAACTAAGGAAAATGCAGTCAAGCCAGTCACTCAAGCCAGTGAGACAGGATACAGGACTTGGCTTCCTAGTCCTGAAATAACTTCTCCTTGCCCAAAGGAAAACCAGTTGGGTTACTGGGGTCTGAGCAAGTGAACCCCATCAGGGCAGGTGCACACAGACACGGTCTCGCTCTCCCTGGATCCCCACTGGCAGCACTAGAATATTTTCTACTGATGTGGTACTTTGAATTTTGAACTTAGTTATGTGGCTTTGTATTTCAGCACCCCGAGTAACACAGCTGGAAGGAAATTCATGTGAAATTCTGTGGGAGACGGTACCACCAATGAAAGGCGACCCTGTAAACTACATTCTACAGGTATTGGTTGGAAGAGAATCCGAGTATAAACAGGTAAGAACCAGTGCAAATGGCATGTGTGTGGCTTATCAGGGTCAGGCTGGGTCCTTGGCCTCTGCCCAACTCATGAATGATTGAATAAGCTACATCTTTCTTAAAGATCACTGTTCTAAATGACCTAAAGTACCCGTTACACAACTCATCAAGAGTATATAATCCTTATTTTACACTGTATTTTGTATGTAATGGTACACATCTTGAGTTTTTAGGTCTCAAGAGTAAGCTTGTTTTCCAGAGCATTCTGTGTATTTGTGTTTGATATTAACAGTGATGTTTGTAAGTATCAAAGTCTGCAAATAATCGAAAACCACAGTGCCAATGGTTTTGCTATCGAGGGAAAGTGGTCCCAACCGAACTGTTTGCACCAAAGAATGATTTCCTGTGTCTGCCTTTTTTATCAAAGTTACAGTGAAAAATAGGAGATGACCTTTGGGCCCTTGAGGCTCTAGTTTGTGCTCTAGGTCACCACTTGTCATCCTTTGGTGTGCATAGCAGTCTCCTGGGAACTCTTACAGTGCAGATTCTGTTTGGAGTGGGGAGTCAGACCCCTAGGTAGATGCTGACGTTTGGTGGTCCAGGACCATAATTTGAGTAGCAAATGTAGATAATAAATCACATGAAAACCTAAGAGAATGTAATTTACATATTATATACAGTTTTAAAATTTCATTTAAGCACTTTTCATATCTTGTTGACCCTTTATTCTCCTAAAGTTTACATTCATTGTAAAGGATTCAGATACTTTGTAGATTTCTGTAATATTCTCTGGATTTTACAATATTTTGTAAAATTAGAATATAGTACTGTTTATTTCATTAGAAAGCAGAAGTCCATTCTTAACTTTTAATAATTTATTTCCATTGAACTGGTAAAGTTGAAGATAAATGTCACCTTCTTCTGAAATGTCAGCAAAATTTGTGTAGACCTCTCTTTTTAGAGATTGGGGCTCCAAACACACAAAAGATATAGAAAATAATTTGATTCAGGGTTTTTGATAAATTTCCCATTTGTGTTTCTTGTGTGAAAATGAAGAATACTTCTAAAGAAAATGTGTTTTAAAAAGAAAATGTTGGAAATTTTGTTCTACTTTGTTAAAATGAAGTGTCAGATAAAATTCTGAGTTATCTAAAGCACATTTTGCAGAAAGCTTTATTTTAAATCTGACATTTGCCAGCAGTGATTTGTATCAGTAAGTGATATCACCAAAGCTTTTGCATTCCTGTGAAATCCAAAGATACCACGCTTACCTTTCAGTTTCTGATGTCATTCTGTGTACCAATGGCAGTGGACCTTTTAGAGACGAGGGTCCAAACTGTAACCCAAAGCCTCCTTACTTATCGTAAAGTGCCAACACTGCAATTAAACCTGAATACCGAGGTTTTAGTTTAGGAAAAACAACTCACACATCTTTTGTCTTAAAAGAAAAACAATACATGTGCGATAGCTTCACCTCTACTGCTACCATAGCATATTTCATATCAGAGTAAACAGCAATTTCACCTGTGTCCATTGTTTCATCTGAAAAGAAGACTATGACTAGGTTCTGGGACTCAGCTAATACACAGATAATTCTCCCTACTAGATTTAGTTATCTTTAATGCCAGTAGCTCTGTCTCATCCCGTGGGAATGTAAAAAACAATTAAAATATGAGTGTTAGAAAATTTCATAGCTTGCCATTTAACATTCAACAGTAACTCATTTTCCAGTAGTACATTCATTGCATTATGAGTTCAAAACCTTGCATTCCACATACCATGCTTTTCTCTCTGTTCTTGAAAAAATATTTTGCTTCTCAAAGCAGTGAATGCTATTAAACAGTGAAAAAGTGGTATTATCTATTTGCTGAATATCTATACATGTCTAGACGCATGGGTATATAAATACTAATATGATGTACAGTCATGTATACCGCAAAATATTTTTCTTATAAACAGTGATAAACAACATTTCTCATTGAACACAAATGAAAACTCAGAACTTCAGGGTGTACTCAGGAGAAGGCAGTTAGCATTCCTCATACATCTGTGGGCTTCCCCCGCTTAACCAAGACTGTAGTACTTATGACAAGTTACCACAGGGACAGTTTGTGCTGGTGGGGGAGTTCCATTTGTTTTCTGTTGTTATTTTTGTTTTTACTTCTTCGTATTCACATAGGCATTAACTTAAGTGTGATATTTTGAGGTTTTTGAGACATGAGATAGGGAATGAAGGCTATTGATATTATGTGTGTTGTGGGTTAAAAAAAAATTATAGATGAGGATAATAGGCAATGGGCTTTGAATTTGTAGAGAAGCAAAGCATAGGAAAATGAGAGGTAATCATTGCTGCATATCCAAGGCAGCAGAGCCACGGGCTCTAACGGTACACTATATATATACTTCAATTACAGCTCTAACTAGATAGGGTCTACTAATTGTGGGGTTGAGTTACTCTTCTTTATTTTCCCAGGAGTGACACACAGCCACTCAGCAAATGTTTCTTACATGCACAAAAGAGGCAGTTTCAAAGTAATAGGGTCATTTACACCTGCAGTACTGTTACGAGTAAACTTCAACACAGATAGATACAGCCATATTTATAACTCAGGAGAAAAACATTACCCATAATTGGAGAATGTATTTCTCCTAAAGCTTATATTTGCAGACAACTTTTCGCTTATAGCATTGACTTCTGTTTGCCTTGATTCTACCTGATCAACTTTAATTTGTTCAGTTACCATGATGTAGGACAAGCAGCAGGTTTTAATAATTCAATCTTTTAACTTAAAAGTATGAAGTCCTTACCTAAAATTAGAAGAGACATATATACCCGTTTGGCTTTCCTACCATTTAATAAACGTTCTAAGCACACATTTTGTGTGAAAGCTTGAACTTGTTTTCAGACAGTATTCATTGCAAAGCATTCTTGAAAAGGACGAAAATTGTATGGATGTGGTTGATTCTTTTGCATAGACAGTTTAATGTATACATAAGATAAAAAGTAAAATTCAGATTCATATCCCTATTGAGGCAGCAATAGTTTTTATAGCAAATAGTGAATATGAGCATTGAAGGTGAGAATAGCTTGCAAAAAGCTGCAAGAAATTGTTTCCTCATTGCAGTTGCATTCGTTGCTCAGATTTGTTGCATTAAGAAGAAAACCTTCGGCACATCTGAAGGCTCACTTTTAATGGTATCTCTGTATAAATGTTTTAGTCTTGCATACTTTTTAGACTGTTGAGATGTATATTGATTTTTCATATGATCACCAAAGGTAACATGAGGAAAGATCTTCTCTTAACCAAACCATTTTAAAGTCTTAAGTCTACAACACATCTAGGAACCCTTACCCAATTCAGTAATTCTCAGCATAGAAACAGTGAGGATGTTACTGTATTATGGCATAACTTTTTAATTTTCTGCATGAAAAAAGAAAGGATTTTGAATTCAAAACACAAAAAAGATCAAAATGGAGATCTTTAAAAACCATCTTTTACTTTACTGTTTCTTAAATTTTTTTAGGTGAAAGAGTCCTATCCAGTGAAGGCCATGATCCCTTACAGCAGAACAACTCCCATGTATACATCTACTTAGAATTTCAAATGAAATGAATGTATATTCAATGTAATGGATTCCAGGTGTAGGTCCCCTGTTCAATTGAGAAACCTCTAGGTGCTTTGTATTTTGAGGAGTACCTGGCATAGTCATCACTCTGACAGTTCATAGGCCCTTGAGCTGAAAAACATATACACCCTCAGTAGCTCAGTAACAGCACCCTTGCCTTTCCTCTCCAGCTCAAGAACATAGTTTTCTGTCCAGCATTAATCCACAGGGTGGCACGAGGACAGGTTTGCCTCCCTGGTCTTGTGATTGTGGGGAGATTTATTCACCAGCTCTGTTATAACAGTAGGAACAAACACCCTCACATGCTGTTACTGTGAGTGTCATATCCGTTCATCCGTGAGAAGGAGCTGTGTACCTGATAACAAGGTGCAGTGACATCTCCCTGTCCAGTCCTTGGGGGAGGGGGATCGTAGTAGAGAGGTACAAGTAAGCGTCTAGCAACCCAGCCCACACCCTTCTTGGTGATCCTCCCCCCAAATGCTGTTATTCGAAGGATTTTTACCTCACACCATGCTATTCTGGATTAAGGGTCATGGATCCCTTCATTTCAGTCATCTGAGTATTACTTTCTGTCCTCCTGGTTGGAATAAACATGTCAAAATTATTTTAAAATATATTGTTCATCAAATCAAGAACAGAAATAGTCTTTATATAAATAGTGTTGTGTTTGTACTTATTTACAATATTATGATTGGTGACTTCAATAAAGAAGATTTTAAATGGAGCTCTGCCTTTTAAAATTGGGTTGAGGCAGGAGGAAAAGCCCTTAATGGTGCCGCTGTCAAAATGAATGAAAAGAGAGAAATACACAGCATGGCCAGCTTCCCTGATTTACAGAGCTATACAGTCCCATGGAAAGTCGCCCCAGTGGGGCACAGCTCTGTGGCAGGCGTGATGAGCAGGCAATGTCATGGCAGCATCAGCTCCTAAGTCTCAGGAGCCCACAGTGCCTGTGACATGCTGTGAGCACCAGGCCAGGGTTATTCGGGCTCTCTTCAGTTGATTCCTGCAAATCCTGTGTGGTGTAGGCTCCAAGGTTCCTTGGCGCCGGGTGATTGTACTGGAGTCTATAGGTTTCCTTCCAGGGCATAGGGGAAGTATAATCTAGTAACAGTGTAGTGATAAGTTATATAATGTGGTATTATGCTGCCATCCCTTAGATGCACCGTACATGCCAGGCACTTTCCAGGAAGGTTACTGTACGTTTAATCTTAACAATAATCCCATGAGACTCGGTTTATCTTCATGAGGGAAAGTTGCATCTTAGGAGCATGACACCTTCAAAACACAGATGTTACACAGATTTTGAATTAATTTTCAGTGATTTTTGGCTTCTGAATGGTGTCTGGGGCTTTTGGATCCATATTTTTATTTTAAATAGCCATAGATAGATTTGCAAGCATAATATAGTAACACAAATAATTTGTTTTCATTTAGTCACATAAAATGCAATTGGCTGCTCCCACAGCTATCAATTCAGTTTTTTAAAATTCAGAGAAGACATTTTATTTCATTTTTAAAGTCCATCACCCTTGCTTTTCTTGAACCTGGAAATCCTTAATGTGTTTCTCTGAAAAGTTCTTCACTTCCCTCCTGTGAGAGATGTGGCTCATGTTAATTTGCTGACATAAGACATTATAAATCAGACCAGGATAGAAAAGCTATGAAATGTCCCTTGATAATGATTAATATTTGGAGTACCTCAGAAACTATTCACATTTTCTTTGAGACCGATCTTAAACTACTTCAAACTGATAAAATGAAGATACTTCACACAATTTTTGTATCAGAAAAGAAATGAAATTTTAGTATCCCATGAGCAATTATTAAAATAGTTTCATTGGAAGAGGCCAGAGAAAAACTAACATTAACTGCCTGACCACTAATGGGCAAAATCCTGTGCAAGGTATTCCAAAATTTTGTTGTTTCCTCCTAGTGATTTTGAGTGTTGAGATTTACCACATCATTTTTACAGGTGAGAGTATTAAGGCACAGAATAGTGAGTCTCCCTGGGTCAAACCCAGCTGCAATCCAGCTAATTCCAAATCCGGAGCCCTGTCTGTTATCCAGCCTGCCCAGCTATCCCCTGACCCTGGCAAGTCTGACACACAGCTCCACGTCCACCCTATAAGCAGATGCCTCAGAATCTCCACAGAGGCTGCCTGGTTTACCCTGTTGTTACTTTCTGTTCCATTGGACAGTTGTCCATGCCTGTGCCAGTGTCACCCTGTTCTCATTACATCACTGTAGTTTTCTACTGTGTCTTAACCTTTAAGATAGCCCCCCAACACAGACACACACACTCTGTTTTTTAGGAGCATCCTTCTGTTTCTGGGCCTTAGACATATATTTCTTTAATGGTAACATATTTAAAACATGTCCTCAGACTATGGAACAGTATCATGAGGAATATGGAATAACAAGAAAATGATATCAGTCCCGTGATGGCTGTGATTATCTACACAAAAGCAAGTCAGTATTCATCCAGTTTTATATAATCACAATACTCAGAAAATGGAGTATTCTGAACTTTCAATTTCTGCTATGTAAGAATTCATCTAAGGGCCTAATAAGCATTGTAGACTATTCTGAAATTTATTAGAAATGCCATATTTTCTGTCAACACTGAAAATAATTTCATCATTGTTATTAATTCCATTTTTTGCAGTGGTGGATATGCCTATACTAAAATCTCTGTTTAGTCTGTGGTGGATATGTGTGTGTATGTGTGTGTGTGTGTGTGTGTGTGTGTGTTTGTGTGGTAATGCTTCATATACACATTTACTGATTTCTGGCATTTAATCATTTCAGACTATATGGGATAAGAATATCTTTAGTATTTGGAGGTTCTGATTGGATAACATTTACTGAACTCTATCAAGCCATTGTACTGGTTGCTATGGAAATAATAGTACACAGTCTCACAATGCATTTATCCTAAAGGTTAAAAAAAATAATGTTAAGACTACGTTGGCAGTGTTTGTCAAAGATGAGAGCTATCCAATTAAAGTAACAAGAATGGCTAAAATAAGAAATATAAATTAAAGCCTAAGTTTTCATTGGACTTGTCATCAAGAAATTTCCTTCTGTTAGATAGTCTTAGTTCTTTCACTGTTTTTTTTTTTTTTTTGCTTAATTTCAAGAAAAGCATTCCTTTGCTTTCTGAATACATTTTTCAGAGCTCTTCGCTGTAAGGACTTCAGGTTGAAAGTTTCCATCAAAATTAATATATGAAGTCTCCCGAGATATTCTGAATTAGGTTTTGAGGAAATTAAATACTATACCTTTAGACTAGCTTTCTTAAAAGGATAAAGTTATGCAAATTCTAAAAACTATATAGAAATCATTTAAATTGAAATGTCATTTATATTCACTTTCCAAAGATCTTCTAAAACATTTGTGGGGACAGGTTATTGCAATGTAGTCATCCTTGGACAGCAGAAATTAAGAGGCCACATCACACAAACACTGCCTATGCCTTTGCCTGGCACAGACTCGGTCTATGACTAACATCAGAAAGAAAAGGCAGTGTTTCCTTTAAAGGCAGGGGGACCCAAGCTGGAGCATTATGGAAAGTCTGTAGTTGAGACAACAGGAAAACAGGCCATGTGGGATAACAGGCAGAGGCCAAGAGCCCAGACCTCATGTCACCACATCCTCATCCGATGGACATGAAGGGACGTCACTGCCCAAGGAGCTGGTATAGACAGTGGGGGCCGTTCTCGTGGTGAGCATCTCTGAGTTAGGGATGGGCTCTCATCTGGGATCCATCATCGCCCTTGTTTACTGTGGGATTTCAAGAAATGACCGTCCTCCTTGAACCTGTTTATTACTCTCTAAAATGGAAGTAATGATGTTCACCTGACCTCATCATTAGGAGGCCTCATATCAATGAAGTTGATTTATCTCCAGCATATTCTTTTCCCCAAACATCTTGCACAAACACTTTCCTTGCATTTGGTCTGCTGTGCCACCCCAGGAGTATTGCTAACTGTCCTGTGTTACAGACTGGGAAAACAAAGGTTTATCACTGTTACTAGCCTGGGATCACAAACCAGCTAAGTGGCAGAACAAGGACTTTGGCTATTCAGTTCTTTGAGAGCCTTCCCTGAGGCCTTACAAGACCAAACCTGGTTCCCATCAGCAAGAACTGAAACTGCTCTCACCCTTTGATGAGTGTAAATAAACGTTTCAAGAGGTGTGGCCTCTAAAAGATTTGATGAGAAAGGTGCATAAGAAAATCTTGTAGCTACCTAGGAATCACACAGAGAACCAAAGCAGGAAGGCCCTGCTTTATCAAAGTAATACACTACACCTGGAAGTGATAAATCTTTCATTTAAAAATAGCTTCCTAGAAAAGATTTCTATTAGAAAATACCACCTTGACCATATTAGGTTTAAGAAGTTAATCTAAATTAGAAAGGACAGAACATTAACAATTAAAATGTCTCCTTTAAAGAGGAAATGCATTGTTTTCCTGATATCTCCTACATGTTGGGAAATAGGCTGTTTCAGGAAGGTACTGTATAGATTAAGAAAGAGCTGGCTGTGTGTGGGTAGAAGCCATCACCACGACAACGAGCTCATCTAAAAACGTCATTTAGATTCGTCCTTGGAACAATGAGTGGTGAGGAAGAAATGGTTCCCCAGTACCACAAAGAGTCCTCTTAGAGCCCTTTCCTTCTTAGTTGTTCCAGCCCAACTCTGTAGCTCTAGTTGCTAAGGCGCATTCCACAGTTTGTAAAGAAACAGGTTACTTGACGGGAGGAATGTGTTTACAGTCTTACAAAGGGAATAGCAAAAGCAGTAATAAATTTGGAAAAGTAAAAGCATACTGATGTTCTGGGGCTTAGTCACTTTACAGAAAAGACAAAGTCTGCTTATAAGATTTGAAAATGATGAAGGGAAATCATAAGAAACAAGCTAAATATCAGGTGAATTTTGTAAATCAGGTCCCTTTTCTAACCTTTAAGATCCTTGCTGTCTTTCAGTTTGTTCATCACTCAGTACTTGTCCAGGATGCTCGTGTTCCCTAAGGCATGTCCTGCTTTGGTAGAAGTTTTGCATACATACCAGGCATTAGAAACACATAGAGAGATATTTGAGGTTCCCAGAAACTCTGAATAGCTAGAAAGTGTCAATAACATTGAGTTTGTTGGAATTATTTCATTTCTAGTGGACTCATATTAATTTGAGCAAAAAGTTTTTGGAGTTGTTTTTAAGTTCTAATTAGTAATAGCTGATGATTCCATACCAGACATGTTTAAGCACTTTTACAGGTACTGAGGGCTAATCAGACATTGTTAATTAGTTCTTTTTTTACTCATTAGCCAGATTCTTACTGATTTGGTTTAATTACAGGTAGTTTTTCTGTTTCTAGTCACCGAATCTCATGTAAGCTATAAATTTTTGTGTGATTGTTATTTCCTCTCAGTTTTCTGAGGGCGCTATTGCTGTGATGGGAGAACTTTGTGAGGCCTCCTTCCTACAACCCTTTAGAGAGTCTCGTTAGTTCATTCAGTACAAAGAGTGATTGATCATTTTAAGAAGTTTGCTTAAAACAAACATGTCCCTGATATAATAAATCACTTGCTGATTATATTAAGAAAAAAAAAAATCCCAGATCCTTGCAAGAAACCAGCGTGGTCATACAGCATATGAAATACTCAAGATGGGCTGCTAAATTATTTAAATGTTAATTTGTGATAAATTGGATTACATCAAAAAATTTATTAAAGCAATTAGACAAGCTTCAAAACTGGGAGAAAATATTCACAACATATATATTTGCCAAAGGATTTAAACCTAGATCACACAAAGAACCTCTCATAAATTAACAAAGTTGAACAAATTAAAATGAGAAGACTTGTGCCTCTCTCTGCACAAAAGAAGTTATATGAATGATCAGTAAGCACATGAAAAGATGAGCAGCATCACTGGGCTGAGGTACCTTTCATACCCACTAGCATAACTGAAACACCAAGACTGACAATAACAAATGCTGATGAGTCTGGGGAACAACTCAGACTCTCATGTCTCATAGATGGCTGCTGGGAGTGCAAAGTGATAATAGTCCTTTGGGAAGACTTTCTCATGAAGTTAGTGACCCAACATTTCTAGTCCTAGACATTTGCCCAAGAAAAATGAAAACTTTAGTCCTCAAAGATTTTTACAAAATATTCATAGCATTCTTACTGTGTAAAACCTCTGAACTGGAATGACCCAAATGTTCATCTAAAAGAAAATAGATAACGTGAGGTATAGTATAGCAATATAATGGAACAAGAATCAGCAATAAAAAGAGTGACTACTAACGGAATCGGTCAGTAACATGGAGGAATACCATAGGGGCACAGGAGAATGCATATGCTGTATGATTCCATTTGTATGAGCTTCTAGAATAGGCAAGAGAAATTGCAGGATTAGAAATTAGAATAGTTTTCACACTTAAGGGTTTGTGAGGTATCTTGGGGGCAGGGTTATGTGTCAAACAATCATCCAACCAAAAGCTTTGCATTTATTGTGTGTGCAATTAATTGCTTTTCATTTTTTTAGCATAAAAATGTCAGTTTGAAGACCAATTTAGAGCTATTTGTATTAAGGCCTCTTCCGTTTGACAGCCTAAATTATTAAAATTTGGCTTTATATATCTTTATCAGTTAAAATGTCAACAGCGTTTCTCCTCGATACCCTGATTCCTTCCGTTGAAGTCAGAGTCACTGCATTATATATTGTGCTTTCTTCAAAGTGTATTGGAGCTGAGGATGTAACTGGGTGGCAGTGCACTTGCTTGGCAAGCTCAAGGTCCTGAGTTCAAGCCCCAGTACCAAAAAAAAAAAAAAAAAAAAAAAAAAAAAAAAAAACAACAACAACAACAACAGTGATTTGGAATACCTCTTCTGGGAGAAATTCTTTTTAATTTAATATTTATTGTTATGGAGTGAGTTTTAACCACACCTGTATCCACAAGGCTCCTGAGAGTATATGATGATTACTGTAGAGACCACAGTGTTATAGATTAACTAGGACTTTCCCTGTTCTTACAGGTGTACAAGGGAGAAGAAGCCACATTCCAAATCTCAGGCCTCCAAACCAACACGGACTACCGTTTCCGCGTATGCGTGTGTCGGCGCTGTTTAGACACCTCTCAGGAGCTAAGCGGAGCTTTCAGCCCCTCTGCAGCTTTTGTATTGCAACGAAGTGAGGTCATGCTTACAGGGGACATGGGGAGCCTAGATGATCCCAAAATGAAGAGCATGATGCCTACTGATGAACAGTTTGCTGCCCTCATTGTGCTTGGCTTTGCGACTTTGTCCATTCTATTTGCCTTTATATTACAGTACTTCTTAATGAAGTAAACAACCCCAGCAAAACTAGAGGTATGAATTTAATTGATGCTACACATTTTAATATACACATTCAGATACTCCCCTTTTTAAGCCCTTTTGTTCTTTGATTTATATACTTCTCTTGTTTTACAGATTTAGCTAGGAAAAAAATGTCAGTGTTTTGGTGCACCTTTTTGAAATGCAAAACTAGGAAGAGGTTAAACTGGATTTTTTTTTTTAAAAGAAGAAGAAGAAGTAAAGAAGAAGAAAAGCAAAGCAGATACCAGAAATTAGTTTTCTTATGTTTTCTTTTAAATTTTTCAAATTTGTCTTTATTCTGTTTTCACTGATGTCTTTTACAAGCCTTTGATATTTTTTTATGTTACAGTTTAGTAATTTATATATATTCACCAGTCACTTCTTTTGTCTTGATCATCTATATCTGTGAACAGAATCACTGTGTGTATAGTTACAGGGCTAGGATTTTGATGTTGTCAGAGTATGACCACACAGCCATGACACACAGAAGATGTCTTCACTCAGATAAGGCTGCCCTTAACCATTTTGTCACCCAGTTATTTAACTCTGTTTAGCTCATTTAAATCAAAATGTGTACTTTAATCTAAAATGTTTTAATAGTCTGTATTTCTTATGATTTTAACACTATGAGCTGCCTGTATAAGAAATCAAGTAACCAAAATACACCTATAAATTATGGAGCATTGTAGATTTTACCACATTGATTCATAGCAGTAACTTTAAGAGGGCATTGTGCAATAGTTAGTTGTTTCCTTGTTCAGCTATTTTAAAAGCTGCTTTAACTTGTTTGTCTGTCTTTGTATATAACTACTTCTAATCTAATCACTAGAGTTATTATATTCTGTTACGTTTGACCAGAATTATATGATGAGAACTGGTGACAGTTTAGTGCCTCTGCCCATTGTTCATGATTTACACTAATGTGAGCAGTCTTCTTACATGCCAGCTCATTATTTTTGAAAGATTTGCCTTTAGGCTGTTCTTTGAGGTATCAGTGAAGTGATTGAATTTCAATACTTTAATTCAGTGCCCATAATATTAATGTAACCACAAATGAAAACTTGATAAAACCCAAAGGGGGGGTCATCTGAATTTGTAGTTCCTGTTTCTGTGGGGTTGACCTGCCATGTGTGGAGTGGGAATGGTATTTGGCGGTAAGCACAGGGTGTTGGGGATCAAGGAGCCTAGATTCTCTCCCTGGATCTGTCACTGACTTGCTGCGTGACCTGAACACGTCACTTTACCTCTGTGTGCCTCAGTTTTCCCATGCATGAAAAATAAAATGAAATAAAATGGGGATTCTAATGTTTGTAAGTGCTTTGAGATCTTTGATCAACAGGTGCTATTGGAGTGCAAAGCGTTACTCTTGCATGTTTATTTTGACTCATGAGATAATCAGTTTTAACCCAAAGTCATTGGATTATTTATATGAAGTCCATAATGTTCAAGTACCTCAGGGACACTTAAGAGTTGGAGGTGCAAATATATTCCAAAAGGGTGCAACAGACACAGCATCTTCCCCCACTCCTGTCTTTTGTATATTTGTGCTATTCAGTTTTTCTTGATCATAGCTCTTTTGTGCTTGGTCCATGTTGTCTAAGATGCAGTAAGTATCCTGTGCTAGCTTATAATATTCCCATACCAAAGTCATGGGGAAACCAACATTATTTTGTTTTTGGTTTATTTATACTATATTCTGCATACAGTACTTTAAATGCCAATTACAGTGCAATCTTTATTTATTGTAAAAAAATTTTAAATGTACTTATGTACTAATTTTCCCTTGTAGCATGTTATTTTTCGTGTGTGTTTATACTTTTGTAATTTTAGGTTAGTCTTGTTCCTGGCAACATCTGTAGTATTATTAACCTTCTGATTTTTTCTTGTGTTTTGAAAGATAAGAGCATCTAGTGCATTAAATGCCAAAAAAAAAAAAAATCCATTATCAGAGATTGAAAGGTTTACATGTACCCAAAAAACCATAATCATCTCTTGAAAGAGTGCTAAGATCAACAAATTCTGTGTGCCTATATCGATGTAGTAAGTTCTAGAGAGTTCTGTATTTTGTTATTGACTACAGTTAGTTTAGCCTTGCAACTGATGGCATCAAGGTAAAAATATTTTTGCCAAAGTTCTGACCTTCCAAAACTCATCCCTTATATTTACATATGTGAAATAGTCCACTATGACGTTACACCTGCATTTCTTTTTAGATATTTCATTGATGTGTTTTGAGGAAAAGGCATTTTTTAAGCATTGAAAATCAACTGAGTTTTTGCAAGGGAAACTTTTTTAACACACTTCAGAACTGCTGCTATAAAGAAATTATCTGAATTAGTTGAATTTTTTTAAGTAAGTGATACTTTAGGCCAAAATTACTATGAGTAGTTGATCTTTTGAGATTTTCCTACCCTTTCTTTAACCACCAGAAGCTGAAGTGTGTGAAATACAAGCTGACAGCACTTTATTTTATTGCTCTCCATTATTTGGTATTCATCATAATCCCTTCAGTCAGAAAATCATTACTCTGTGGCACTGTTTTGTATCACAAATTTGTATATGGGATATCAGTATAGAACTATATATATTGCCAATACACATGAACAGTAAAATAAAGTGTTATATTAACCTTATCTCTGTGCCCTTTTGCAATATGTAGGAATGAGTGAGAGGCTTTCTTATACTCTGACACTTCTGTATGTCAAACTCAAACCCAATGCAAGAAATTCCAGTCGTGTGGGGGAAAAAAAAAAAAAAACTGCCCTTTGTCCTCAAAGAAATTGTTTAAAAAGAGAACTTTTTTTAAAGATTTTTTTCATATTATCTGCCTTGTTCTTATCAACTTGAAATGTTGGCATTTTCTAACCTTGTTTTGTTTTCTACAGTAATTCAGTATTCATGTCAAAATTTGAAAAGTGCCCTAATTGAATGTGTTTGAATGTTATCCTTGAACAATTCTTTAAATTTACAGACAAAATGTTTTACCTCACTGTTGGACATACATTCCAAGCTTTTCAACTTTAGGAGAAAAAAAAAATAATCATATGTTTTTCTGTATTGTAAATTTTAGACTATTTCATATGCATTGTATTAAAACTGCCATATCAATTTTAATGTATAGATTTTGCAAATACTATGCTATATGTAATACCTAATTGTATCTGTAGTGTATATGTAATATATTTATGCCCAATAAATGCTTTAATTCTTTCTGACGTAAGTAGGGTTTTTCTGCCATGAATAGGATTGCTTTTGTTGTTGTTGTGCTTTTTAAATACTTCCATAACATCTTCAGAAGTTGCGGATTCAAATGCCATTAGAGGCAGGCAGGAGGCGTAGTATGTGATGCTTGCTGTGCCTTTGAAAGGAATTTGCACCTCAGCTCCTGCTGGTTGAGGTCTTGCAGGACTGCCAGGTGCAATTACACATGCTGATATTTCCAAAGAAGACAGAAGTCCAGCTGTCTCCATCCAGGCTCACTAAAGCATGACTGTGGATTATAAAGAGCCATTGACTGTCTACACTGTCACAGTGTGGACGGCACACCTCTTTGCCAAGCATTTTGTCTACGCCAGAACTCAGGAGGGCATATCTGCCTCTGCTTTGCCAGCACTTTGTATGCTTCCTCTCCATGACAACCTCAGGCAGGGCTAATGTTCCTTCTTCCGCCAGATCTCATTCAACAACAGCAATAAGGCATAGTGTTCCTAATGTGATTGGTTTCATCGTGTTAGGAAATCCTACTATCTTTCTGGGAGGGAAGAAAAAACTGTATAGAAAAAAAAAACTTAATAATTCAAAGCTTTACTTTCTAGTCGGGGGACAGTGGTATGTGCTTGTAATCCCAGCTACTTGGAGACTGAGGCAGGAGGATTGTGAATTCAAGCCCATACTGACAAACAATGAGACCCCCATCACAAAAAAAAAAACAAAAAGTTTTCTTTCTGCTTTAAAGTTTACTTTGTTCCTGTGGATGGAATTAACAAATTGAGCACACATCAGCCTTTGCATGCACATGACTCAAAACATTAACAGCACATATTTTTTAAAGGGATAGTGAAAGGGAAGGGGAGCCTTCTATTGGCTGAAAGAACTTCAACTCTTTGAAATGCTGTTAAGTCCATAAAATCCCTCCACTCCACCCCCCTTTTTTTAATTCCTTTACCATACTTACAGAGTGCGGAAGTGTACCCGCCGGAGAAGTTAAAATAAACTCTCTGGGACTGGGGATTTAGCTCAGTGGTTCCAGTGTCTGCCTTGTAAGCACAAGGACCCAAGTTAGATTCCCAGAACCAAAAAAAAAAAGTCTCTGAACTGAGAGATGCAGTTGAAAATGAAGATACCATAACAAAATGAGATTTAATGAGCAGAGTCATGAATGTTAGAGCAAGTCTTAACCTGAAGAGCTTCATGGGCCAAAAGGAAAGAACTAAAAATCCTCAATGAAATGCTTTATCCAGAGCACCTTTTGTTGGTACTTTACTTTTCACTGTATATCATCACTGGGGCTCTTCAATGTCTCTGTACTCTACACTCATAAAATGAGTATGGCTAGAGCACTGTTGCTTTTTCTGAAACTCCCCCAAAGTGATTCTACTGTGCAGCCCAGAATAAGCACCACTGCTCTAAAGGGAAATCTGTCACTGGTGCCACAGCTCTTTAGTTCTCCATCTTAGTCATGGGCAGCCTGATATCTCATGAAAGCTTCTGGCATGAATGAAAAGCTCACAGCCAACAACATGGAAGAATCAGAGCAAAGGGAGAAGCCTCAAAAAATCATAGTTATATCCAGAGAGATGAAAAAAGGCTAGGCACCTGCAAAATAAAGATAGAATTGACGAACTCTTGAAAAACAAAATGTTCTTGGAAATTAAAATTGGAGGGTTGAAAACAAGCAAATACTACGAAAAGAGCAAGGATCAAACCAAGATATCTAATAGCCACATATTAGGCTCTTCAGAAAGAAAGAAAACATGGGAGGAAATCATCAGACAAGTTTCCAGAATGAAAGGGCACAAGGAATTCATCACAATGAGGAAAGTGGTACTTCCACCAAGGCATGCCACCTTGAAATTTGGAAACACCAGGGCAAGGGAAAAATCCCAAAATGTAGGAAAGCTGGTCACATGGAAGGACTAGAAATCAAGAGTAGCTTTAGACTTCTCCATAGCAACACCGGAAGTAAGATGCTATTGAAGCAGTTACTTGAAGATTTAGAAGAAAGTGGATTTCCAATGTCAGTCAATCAGTAGTAAAATATGCCATCTCAGAAATGTAAAAATCTCAAAATTTACTTCCCATATACTCTTTCCCAGGAAGCTTCTAGAGGATATGCTCTTCCCTGTATGTAAATAAATTAGGAAATATCTGGAATTCCACCTCCAGTACTTTTCATTCAGGTTGGAAGCTGGTTTTTTGGCTCAAAAGGATGAAAACAGTTTTCACTTTCTTACCCTTTCTCTACCTCACTTCACTCTGTGTATAACTATAAAATGACCCTTTAAGCAAATCAGGATATCTTGCTTTGGTCTAAGTAAACCTCACAAATATTCATGGTGATGACAAAAAATTCCTACCTCTATTGCTAGATTAAGTGCCCCAAAGGCTCAGAATATTGTGTACATGAGTGAGGATGAGTCATTTTAACTCAGTAATATATATAGCATATTATATGGCACATAATAAAAACCAAAAAAGGGTTTCCTAAAGGGAAGAAGTTCATGTAGCAGGGATGTGAGCCAATTTTTCCTATTTCAGCCTGTAACATTTTGCTACTGTTGTGTTATTTTTAGGTGCAATATTTTCATTTTTAATAGAAATAGTTGTCAGTATTTTTAAATGTAGAAACTCAAAATATTGAGATTCTAGGTTTTATTGAAATTTAGAAGACTTGACAACTAAGTCTCTTAACAGAGATTTATCACTACAGAGGAATAGTGGATACACTTGTTGGTTGGGAGATTGGACCGACAGTTGACTACCTTTCCAGCTAAGCTGTTGGCCTGGACATGGGTGAAGTTTTTTTAATAAGGGAACGTCTCTTTGTGTCTATGTCTCTGTCAAAAGCGAGTGAACACAGAACATAGTGTCCACAGTTGGTGGAGCAGGTACCTCCATAAATCTATTTCTCCATGAGAACAACGAAACCAGTGAAAGAAACTACCCAGTTAACTTTTTCAGAACTCTGGGAGTCAAAGTTAATCATGGGTTTCTATCCAACCAAATTATAAGAGAAGTGTAATTCCAGTAAACTCTTGTGTGTATAAGCTATGGAATGTATAGACTTTCTACTGTAGCAGTGCTTTCCAACATGAGGATGCAAGATAGTTTTAGGTGGCACATTCTAATGTTTTACATTATGCGGTTTTGATCATCGATATTAAGGGAAAAATGTAACTGGCTTAGAAAAAAACAGGTAAAATTAAAGTAGACATTTAATTTTATAAAAGAAATACTAGTCCAGGTGTTACTCAGGTACGAAATCATAGGGATGAAAAGCAAAGGACTGAAGATCGAGAGAAATGTATCTTAGAGTGCTACCTCCTGAAATAGAAATGGATCAGTGCAACATGGCACACTTATAACACTGGCAAGTACATTCTTTCCCCCAGGTAAAATGTTCTCTTTTAAGACAAAATGAACAAGGGAGTGGAACTAAAAATGAGGATCCACATAAAGCTATGTTAGAACAAATACTATGAGTTTTGGCCACATGTTAAGCATCTGACGTGATCTTGTTTATGCCTGCTAACAACTCTTCAGGTGTGAGTGTGTCTATCCCCTGAACACAGGGTACTGAAAAAACTTGGGCAAAGCATGTGAGTAAGTATTGATGGGGGATTCAAGCCTGGCTCTGATTTATTTCTGAGGCCCACGGAGTTTACCCCTGTGATGTGCTGCCTGCCAAAAAGCCCTCCAAGTGTACCTGCAACAATGGTACCAGCCTTGGACTTTATTTCATATGGTGTCATTCAAATAATTGTAAACACACATTGAAAGACCAGGAGCTATATTGACTTTCAGGCTTTGAGTCCATGCCCTCATTCTCTCCTTTCTTGATAAAAGAAAAGGTCCAAGTCATATATTTGATGAAGGGATGATTGACCTATAAAGAACAGACTGAGTCTCCTTTGAGACAGTGATGTTTGTTGGCTCTATGCCTTGGTTCCTCCAATGTGGGTGAATTGAACTATATCACCTAAAGTCCTTAACCCAGTGACTATGAAGACTGGACTCTTAGATAGAAGGGCTTCAGTTCAAACTATACTTCCTTGATAAGAATAATCAAGAGACAGTCTCCAAAACCCAATTGAATGTGCAGCCTCAAATTAGGCAGAGAGAATTGGCGCCCAGTACTAAAATATATGAATTTTGAATGACAAATCTGCCAGAAAGAGTTGCTGAGTCAACACCAGTTCTCCCACTGCTGAAGGAACACCATTCTAACACACAGCTTAATGCAGATGATACCACACATGTTTAAGGAAATAGACTTGTATAGGAAAGGATAAGCATATGGTAGATGCCAAGGATATAAAAAGAAAGGAAATGCAGGAATGGGTTCTAAAGACTAGCGTTGAAAAGCCAAGAGAGTTTGGCGAGGCATCCGTAAATTCTTGCTAGGTTTCCCCTGTTGATCCCTGATACCCAAGAAATTGCCCTCCTCTCATGTGTGCCTACCCTCAAGGAGGTCTCAACCCTGCCTGTAGCCGGGGCACACTTTCCTTGTATCATCAGTTTTCTCATAAGCATGTTCTCAGCATCATTCTGGAATGGCTTATTTAATTTGCTCAAGGACACGAATTCTGTGTTACTTTACTATGACAACCATGGAAAATAGACTTTTTGTACTTTTAAAATCTGGAATAATCCTATAACTGCTAGGCATGGGGGAAAAAGGCTGGAAAAGAAAATATTGACATACAACTCATTAAAACTAGAGAAAATAATTTCACAACATTATTGGCAAAGTTAATATCCCCAATAACCAAAAGCTCCTATACAAAAGCCACCCAATTTTTCTCTAAGAAATGGGCAATTTAGTAGTTCCTTGAAGGAATATAAATTACAAAAAAATCCAAAGAACCAATGATTAACCCTGGTATATATTAGGAAAATTACACTCACATAATTAGAAACATTTAGCCCTTTAACAAAATTAAAACATCAATATATTGTAAAAAGTACGGGAAAATAATCCTAGCTGGGAAGATATATAAACTACAAAATGATTTTTGGAAAACAATCCAGAAATGCTACAACTTTAAGTGAACATACACTTTAATATAAGCAGTCTTAAAATTTGAAGAAAAATGCATTTGTATTTAAGGATATGTACAACAATGTTTATTAATCATGTTTATTTAAATATCCATCAGTAGAGCAATGCATTTCTAATACTGACTCTTAGGGACTGTGAAAAATGAATTACAAGATCACTACAGATCAACATCCTTATGAATATAGATGCAAAAATCTTCAACAAAATACCAGGAAAGAGTCTAGCAACATATAAAAAAATTATCAATCATGAGAAATGGATTTATCCCAGCATTATTAGGTTGGTTCAGTATATGATAACCAGTCATTGTAATTACTAGTATGAAGGACAAAAACAATGTGTTCATCTCAATACACATGCTAAAAGCATTTGACAAAATCCAGCAATCTTTCGTCAGAAATACTCAACAAAGTTGGAATAGATAGGTTCTTTCTCAACTTGATAAAGACTATACAAATCCCTCAGCAAACTTCATACGTGACAGTTAAGTACTAAAAGCTTTTGTCTCTATGATCAGAAATCTGGGATGTTCATTCTTGCTATTTCTATTCAACATGGTACTGAAGGAAATAACCTAGACACAAAAGACTACATGTTACATGATTCTGTTTATAGAAAATGTCTAGAATGAGCAAGTAATGAGGTTAGGCAGTAAAAAGCCAAAGGGCTAGAGATGTACCTTAGTGGTAGAGTATAAGTTTGGCGTGTTTAAGGCCTGGAATTCAGCAGCAAGCACTACAAAAAGGGTACAAGAAAAACTAGAGAGAGAAATCAGCCTGGATTTAAGGAAATGATATATTTCTTTTACCCATTCATGCTGACAAACAAGTTCAATAATGTTTTAGGATACAAATCAATATAAAAATAAATTATATTTCTATACACTATCAAAACAATATAAAAATTAAATTACATAGCCAATTTCATTTATTATAGCAGGATAACTTTGCAAAAGAAATGCAAGATTTGTACACTGAAAACCACAAGGCATAGATAAATTAAAGACCTAAATAAAAAGATACATTCATAGATTAGAAATCTTAAACTTATAAAGATACCAATTCTTCCAAAATTGAACCACAGATTTAATACAATACCTATGAAAATGCCAGATGCATTTTTTTGAAAATTGACAATCTGATTTTGAACTCTGGATATTCTGGAGCCTCAAATTTGTTAAAACAATCTTGTAAAGGAACAATAAGGTGAAAAGATTCCTAATCTTAAAGCTTAAAAAAAGGTATAATAAAATAATCTGGCACTGTTACGAGGATAAAAGTTTAGATAAATGGACTAGAGTTGAGAGTCCTAAATAAACTCAATTTCGATTCAGTTTTTCTTATTATTGGGACTCTGACCCAATGATGCTTTTTCAGAGCTGTGTCCCTGGCCTCTTTCATTTCTTATTTTGCACCAAGTTCTCATACTGTTGATGTGAATGTAACATGATGCCACTCTTTTGAAAAGTAGCAGTTCTTCAAAAAGTTAAAATTACCACGTGACCCTGCGATTCCTATTCTAGGTTTGTGTTTACCTATGAGAAATGATGACTTATGTCCATATGGAACTTGTTTATGAATCTTCATAGCAGCATTATTCATAATAACCCACTGTCCATCAGCAGATCAGTGGGTAAATAAAATATGACACCCTCATTTTACAAGTGTACATTGCCTGACATAATACTGGCATGTGCTATAACGTGGATGAGCCTGAAAACATGATGCTAAAGCAAATAACCTAGATGCAAAAGACGCCATATTATATGATTCTGTTTATAGAAAACGTCTAGAATGAGCAAATCCATACAAAAAAGATTAGTTTTTGCCAGGAACTGAGGGAAAGACAAAGGGGGAGTGACTGGAAATGGGCAAAGCATTGCTTTTTGGGGTGACAGAAATGTTATGTAATTAAACAACAATGGGGGCCAGGATTTAGCTCAGTGCTTCCGCTGCCTGCCTCGCAAGCACAAGGTCCTGAGTTTGATCCTTGGTACCAAAACAAACCAAAACAAACAAACAGAAACACAACACAGGATTGGCACCACAACTTGTAAATATATTTAAAACTGCAGAATTATATATTTTAAAGGGATAAATTTCATGGTAGCCCAATTATATGTCAGCAAAATGAGAAAATGAATCAGACCATTTTTACTGGCCTGGAAATAATCCCAATTTTTAAAAGATAGAATAAATACTACTACAGAAAATATATAAGGATTATAAAATTGTTAATATGATTACTTCAGATCAAATTGAAAAAGAATAAATATTTGGCTTGACTTGCTATAAACAAGCATTCAATAGTTTACAAAAAAACAAGAAAAAGTATAAACACACGCACCGTTATGGTTTATACCTAGGTGTCTCCCCTGACCCTCATGAGTTCATAGGTGGGGCTTTTGGGAGGTGATGGGACCATGGAAGTGTGTTACTCATCAATGGATCAGTTATAGTTAAATGTGATACTGGGAAGTAAATCCCGAGGGGGCAGGGCCTGGAAGGGTATCTCTCCCTTCTCCTTTGATCTCTCTCCTGCCTTGGAGCTAGTTCATTATGGACTGAAACCTCTACAAACTGAGCTAAATAAACCTTTCCTCCTTTACAGTGTGGGTGTCAGCTGCTGTGACCGAGAAACGATCACACACTCACACACACACAGAGTACAAAATCCCGGCATTTAGCATGTTTGAAGCCTTAGAAAACTCACCTGACCAGTACAGGCCCTAGTTTCCTCTTATGAAAAATTGACAGCTTGAACTGGGATGTAGAGATAGACTTCAAACATCTCTAGCTACCAGGGAGCAAATAAGAAACACTTGGGAGATAGGAGAAGCCAGGCATGGGTGTTATGAAAGACTCCCCAGCTGATTGATTCCATTTGGGGGAGAGGGGAAGCAGCACCTGTCCATTTAATTTTACATAAACATCTTCTTTGAGGCTGAAGCAAATCTCCCTGGTTTTCAATGTGAAAATAAAACACAAAAACTGCTCTCAGAGTTATTTCTAAACAGAATTTGTCTCTAATCCTAATGTAACAGGAATGTATTTGATGGTCAATATTTACTAATTTTTTTTCATGTGGTAAATTTCAGAGCATGGAACAACTCAAGGTGGAATGTCACATTCTGTAATTTGCAAGTCATCTTGGTGTAAATGCTGTAGCCACGAGTGCTGAGAGTGAGTATTCTTGGGGCAAATGCGGAATGGGTTAATATCCTGATTCCCACCCCTCTATACCCACAAAACTCTCGATTTGACTTTTTTACATTAAGGAAAAAAACTGTCTTCTAGATATGCTATGTGACTCCTTCACTTGAAAGTAGAAGCTCCAGGTAATGCGTTGCTCTTACCCTCTGCTACCCCTGAAGTGGAAAAGCAATGGATCACAGGAGTCCAGACACTCGACACTGTGTTAGTTAACCACGACTATAATAAACCTCCTCAGCAGAGCTCAGCCACTTAAAGCAATCAGGAGAACTATGGGCTTTTGTTGTTTTGGGGGTGGGCTTTCGGAACCTGGATAGCACTCAGGACCTTGAGCTTGCCGGGCAGGAACAGTGCCACTGAACTACATCCCCAGTGCTAGGAGGCCTTTGTGAGAATGATTTCCAGAAAGATAGAGCAGGAGACAGATTACAAGGAGTGAAAAAGTGATAATGGTGGAGAATTTGTGGGTGGTGAAAAAAGAACCGTAGTTAAACTGGAAGGCAAGATTAAAGAAAGAGTTTGGGAGGTGGTTGGCCTTTACTCAGTAAACTAGCAAAGGTTCAAGCATTTGCTAGACCCAAGGGAAGGTACTAATTGGGAGGAAGCAACTGAAAGTATAGGAAGAGGTATAATCGGTATATGAGTGTTCCCCAGAAGACAGAATTAATGAGAACTAAATGTATAACAGAAAGATTTAACCACAAGGTTAAATAGAAGAGATATGTTTTTACACAGACAGAAAGGGAAAAAAATCAATGGGTGTCTGTTGGGCCAAGTGTAGAAGTGGTGGAAGGTGTGATGAGAAAAATAATGTTTGGAGGAGACTCTGGTCTTTCAACAAGTGAAAGAATGAGTCATCAAGTCATCTCTAGAGAGTGAATGAATGACCCAGGACAGATTTGAGGGGAGATGGCTCAGAGCTTGGAGAGAAAGAATGAGATTTAAGACAGGAAATAATGCTTAGGAAGGGCTGGGCAGCCTTTGTGGAGATGCCTATCAGCAACAAGCAGTTTCCTGTAGCAAAGACAAGGCTCAAGGAGCAGTGTCAAGAAGTAAAGGACCAGGACCTAATGGGGAATTTATTATCACAGGAAGTCAGACCCCAAGAAGAAAAGGTTCTCTTTGAAATTCTTCAAGAGGAGAGTCAGAGGGACTTTTAACTTGAAGATTACAGATGGACAGTTTTGTATTCAGGCCTGAAATAGAGCTAGGCCCAGTACTCTGTGTTAATAGCAACCAATTATTAAGCTCTTAATGGGTTCCCAGGAACCCAACTCTCTTATAAACATATATAGAACCAAGAATCTTATTAGAGAACCAAGTCTCTTATAAACATTACTTCATTTAGTTATTCCAACAATCCTTATAAAACAGCATTATCATTCTACAGACAAGGATTATTTTTGAAGGTCACACAGACATTTCTCAGGCAAAGAAGTAAAAGCAGCAAGTAAATACATGAAAAAATGTTCCACATCACTGGTCATTCGAGAGATGCAGATGAAAACAACACTGAGATTCCACCTCACCTCACAAAGAATGGCTGCTATCAAGAAATCAACCAATAACAAATGTTGGTGGGGTTATGGGGATAAAGGAACCCATCTCCATTCTTGGTGGGAGTACAGACTACTGTGGCAGATATTTTACAAAGATGACCATACCATGCCTCCCATCCTCTACAACGTGGCCCTACAACTCCCTCTCCAAAAGGAGAGACTAAATCTCCGCCCCTTACATTGTGATTATTTTGACCAATAGAATGTGGACAAAGTATTTATTTGTGGCTTCAAGATTTCATCATAGGGTCGGGGATTTAGCTCAGTGGTTCGGTGGCCTGCCTTGCAAGTGCAAGGACCCGAGTTCAATCCCCGGTACCAAAAAAAAAAAAAAAAAAAAAAAAAAATGTCATCATAAAGTGCTGTGTATCTCCCGCCGGGTTCTATTGGAACACTCGCTCTGACAGAAGATAGATACCATGTAAGGACTGTGACATTCCAGTACATCCAGAACATACCTCAGCTCCCAGCCAACAGCCAACATCATACCCTTCATGGAAGCAAGCCAGTTCGGTCTCATATCTGATTCTACCTCCTTGAGCTTTCAGATGACATCTAACTACAACCTCACGAGAGATTCTTGTCAAAAACCGCCCAGCTGTCGTTTCTGAAATTCTGGCTCAAACATGATGTAGTTGTTGCTTTACAAGATGTTTGGGGGCCGTGTGTTATGCAGCAAATGTGCTCATAATAGCTTCACAGCTATTTACTCATGCAAGCCTGTCGGACTCAGCTTTTAACTGACTTATGCCCCCTCATATTTCTCTCTGTGTATCTCCTGCATCCAGTACAGATCCCACCTCAGCACATGTGCAGAACAAATATTTAGCCACCCTTTAGATGCCTTCTTTTTACCTCTCCTTTCTTTTTTATTCCCTTTCAAAATTACATGATGTAATGTGTCACTGTGCGACATTACAAAAATGATTCATTGATTGTTAAAACTACTATCGCATTATTGCCAAGTAAATCTTCAATGCAATCAGCCACACTCCATATTATTTCTATGCTTTGGTAAGTCAAAAAGCCTCGAATATATAGGCTTTGAGAAAAATACTGTGTCTTCCTCTTGTGCATATTAACCAGAAAAAACAAATGCCTCAGTCTTTTATAGTTCTCTCTTGGATTTTTGCAAAGCATATTAAACTTAAGGAGGCCAAAATGCACAATAGACACTGAGAACACAAATGACATATTATGACTGAAAGAATTATGAATTATATAGGACAGAAAATTTGAATTTGTACAGAACCTACATCTTACAGCCTTTCTGTGCTTTCTCGCAGTATTGCTACCTCTTTAAACAGTAGTCACCTTTTAGATGCTCTGTTCATGTTAAAATCTCACATATCGGCAGACAACAGAATATGTTGGGAATTATAAAGCAAATTAAATTTCAAGGAGTAATGTGTGGATGTGCCCTGTGTTTCATTAGCACCACCCAGTGAAGTCACAGACCCATCTTGAATTGAAATTTAAGCCATACCAAGATCATAGGACCTGTGGCTAGTTCCCTGTGTTTTCCCCCTGGACGCTAAAGGACTGAGTTGTTTTTACTATCAGCTAAAAAAACAAGGGTGTTCTTTAATCACAAGTGTCATTTTAAATAGCATCCAGTCAATAGCTGCCTGTGTTTCTTCTGGTACTCCCTTGTAAGAGCTCAGGTGCAAACTGGGCAGCCTTTCTTCATACCCATGGGGAGCAGGATCTTTTTGCTCTAACACTCCACCACCTGCAGTACTGTCATTGCTAGGTTTCCTCTCTAATATTCCTAAATTATACCCTGAATCTTGACATCGGCAATTGGCCCAACTTTTCTAAAGCACTGTTTAACCATATTACTGACAGGTGGTCACTTCTCGGGAGCTTAACCTGAGGAAAGATGACGTGGTTTTGTTATTGCTTGTTTATTTATTGTTTTTCTTGTTTTTGTTTTTCTTTTCCTGCACCAGCCCCTCTGAGAGGACAAAGGTCTAGAGTCCATGTGAGTCTCCTGAGGCTAAGATGAGGCTTTAGAGTCAGCAGCAGCGGCAGGTCCATATTCCCGCTTTTTCCTTTTCCTGCTCCAATTCATCCTTTGCTTTCTTGAGCCTCCTGAAATAGCAGCAGATTTACAAAAGGGCTATTAGACACATGAGATGTTTTTTTTCCATATTAGAAAACACACATCATTTAATAGTCATGAACAACAGATTTATCCTATGATTGAACATCTCATATTTCATTTTTGATGTACTTTATTCATGATGAGATCAATCTCATTTTACTTTCAATTCTCCAAATATGTCTTCATCTTCTACACACTAGGTTTCCTATCTATTTCCAGAAGTTTAGGGCTTAGAAGAATAGAGCATATTGCTGAAACTTGAATCTTCTCTGCCATTGCTGGCTATTACTTGAGATTATTTAAGAAAGATAGATCGACATCTATCCTGATTCTTTTCTCTGAGCACATAGAAGGCTATTTTATGAGTACACTGGAACCCCTTGACTGGCCAGTTACATGTGAGCAGAAGTTTTATGCGCTACTTTTAAGTCTGGCTATTAAATATCCTATGTAAGCCTATACATTCTCTCTGATGGCCAGTGGAGAAGAACCAGGAGAAGATTCCAAAGAGGGCCTGGGTTGTCATTTAGAGAGGAACAACAGAGGAAAGTCACTGCACCTGGAAAAGCAGCATTGGAACTTTCATGTGGAAAAAGTGAATTTTTACTCCAGTAAGCCATTGAAGCTTATGAGATGTTTAATACTTTTTGACAATTTTATTGAGCATAAATAAAAGCAATTGACACTAGAGCAGATCAAAGTGTTTTGGGGACAATAGAGCCAATAATAATAACAACAACATTTTCCTCTTGAGTAATTATGAGATAGTACATAGAAAGCTCTTGGAGCTGTGTCTGATATACACTAACTTTAATGCTTGGCACTTGGAGAATCCCAGCCATCATTAAAGAAAGACTGGAGGCCTTACAGTTCCTCCTCGTCTTCCACGCTCAGCTGGAGTGCTTATCTCCTATCTGCTCAAGTCGCACACTTGATCTAGATGCCAGGCAATTCTTTTCTTTTCTTTGCCTCATTGCACTGGTTATAACCTCCACTGAAATGTTGAGCAGAAATGGTGAGAGCAGACAATTTTTGCCTTGTTCCGATCTTAGGGAATAATATTCAACATTGCACTCAAAATTATATGAAGTTAGCTGTAGGTTTTTCAAAGATAGGCCCTATCAATTTGAGGGCATTTTCTTATATTCATAGTTTGTTAAGTCTTTATCAGGAATGGGATAGTTTGGTTTTGTTAAGTAATTTCGCATCTATTAAGATGACAGTAGGGTTTTCCTTTTTTAAATTTGTTAATATGGTGAACCGTTCCTGTTAATTTTTAAATGTTTAACTGGTTTTTTAAAAGATGTCGCTTAGTCATGGTAATGTACTGTTGAATTCAACTTGCTGAAACTCTTCAAAGAATGTTGCATTTATATTCATGGTGGATATTAATGTATAGTTTTTCTCTTTCGCATTTAGAATCGCTAGACTCATAAGTAAATGGGTAATTATTCTCTATTAATTTCTTGGAGAAACTGGGTGAAAATGGAATTAAATCTGGTTTGAATATTTGGATGAATTCTCCAGGAAAATCATGTGGACTTAGAAATTCCTTTTTCAGAAGATTTTAATTATAGGTCCATTTTCCTTAATACACGTGGGCTATTTTGCTTATTTATTTCTTCATTAGCAACTTTCGATAAATTGTGTGTTTAAAGCGTATTATCCATTTTATCTAAAATTGAACTTAATGGCATAAAGACATTAATAATACCATATTATTGTCAATCTGTAGTGATGTCACCTCAATCATTCTTAATATAGGTAATCTGTGCCTTTTATTTTTATTTTCTGTTCTAATCAGTTTGGCTAAAAGCATTTCAACTATTTTGATTTTCTCAATGAATCATGATTTCATTGAGTTTATTGTCTTTCTGATTTTTGTTTTATTTATTCTTGTTATGATCTTTAATATTTTATTTCTTCCACTGAGTTTGGATTTAATTTGTCCCTTTTCATAGTTTGTTAGGTGGAAGCTGAGATTATTATTTAAAACTTCATTTTGCCTGATATAAGTACATTAAGGATATAGATTTTACTTTAAGTGTTGCTATCATAGAATCCTACAAATTTTAAAGTGGGCTTGCTATTTAATTTAAAGCACTTTGTAATTTTATTTTTAGTTTCTTTTTTGATAGGTGGGTTATTCAAATCTATATCATTTAGTCTCCAAATATTTGGGGATTTTCCAGATATCTTTATATTATTGATTACTAACAATTCCATTGTAGTTAACAAATATATCTGTGTAACTTAAATTGTTTCATATGTATTCATCTCAAAAATATTTTCTAGTTTCACTTGTGATTTCTTTATTAATATATTGTTTATTTATTATTTAAGAGGAGTAAGAGATGGGTAATGGGAAAGAGGGAGGGTTTGGAAAAAGGATGAGAAAAGGAATTAAGATTTATTATGCATATTACATATGCATATTATGCATATGTACCAACACCCTAAAAGGAATGTAAACATTATGTAGTGTAAACATATACTAATAAAAAAATGTTATTTAATTTCTACATATTTTAGGTTTCACATTTTCTTTTTTTGTGGTTTCTGATTTCTTATTAATTTCAACATGCCAGAGACTATACTTGGTATTATTTTAACCCAGTCTTATTCCCTCTCATAAAATATCTTTTAGAATCCTTTGGGTATTTTACTTTTTTGTCATTATGAGCTACATAATTTTGGATGCTATACTTTATAACTACTGGTATTTTAACCTGTATTAAATTATTCAACCCCTTTAGTTCACTTTTTTGTGTGGTATGAAACAAGTGTCAAGTCTAAATTTTTTGTTTTCCAGTCTAAAAGTCCAGTTGTTCCAGAAACATTTGTTGGAAAGATTGTTCTTTATCCATTGAAACACCTTGGCAGATTTGTTAAAAAATCAATTAGTGTTGCATGGGTCAGTTTTTGAACTTTGCATTCTATGCCCATTTTCTACATCTCCATTTTTCTGACATTATGCTGCTTGATTAATGTCAGTTCATTGTATCCTGCTACTTTGATAAACTTACCTATCAACTCTAGTAGTTTTGTGTGTTTGTTTTATTTTTCAATAAATTTTTGTGATGTTCAGAAGGTTATGCCATTTGGAGATATAGTTTTGCTTTTTTCAAATCTTCATGCCTCATATTTTTTCTTGTCTTATTACACAGGCCAAAATGTCCAACACAATACTAAGTGAAAGTGATGAGAGAAGACATGCTTAGTCTCAGAGTGGAAAATATTATTCTTTTCCCTTCAAGTATGCTATTGCTTATAGATTACTCGCTGATTTCCTTTATAAAGTTGAAAAAGTTCTCTCTATTCTTAGAATCTGAGAGTTTCAATCATGAATGATGTTGAGCTCTGTCAAATGCTTTTACTATGTGTTTAGAAATATAGTCATATGTTTTCTTCTGTTATTCTTTAATTTATATTTAAAAATAACATTTTATGGCAATACAGTTATCTTAAATTGGCTTATTTACTTATCTAATTGTGTGCCTGTTGTTTTCTGACATTGGAGGTAGCACAAGAACACATACTGCTTTTTCTAGAACCTGGAACATAGCAGGTGTTCAGTAATTAATGAATAGAGAAATTTACACATGAACATATGAATAATGTTTGCCATATGATATTCTTTTTATGTATCTAATTATCCACCTTCATTCAGCATTGAGGCTCCTAATGGCTGAGAATGCCCCACTCAGTTTGTTTCATTTCTAACCTAAGATTTTGAATAGAGGTGGCCATCAACACATATGAATTTGAGTCCATTTGTGCTAAAACATCAATTCATTCTTGCTGGATAGAATAGGGGTTCAGGGAATCAGGAGAAAAAGATACTCCGATAGAGTGGCATTAGCTCTCTCTTTGCCCTTGGCTCTTTCATCCTAGTATTCTTCCTGGCAGGGTAGGTCTTAGATATTTTTCCCCGGAGTTCTTTGCTTTGAAGTCAATAAACTAATCCTTAAATGATGAACACATGTCATGACAACTAAACTCTAGTAGCAGATTCTAATCCTGATTTTTTTGGTTACAAGTCTATACAACCCTCTGCAAGTCACCTTGCCCAACGGAACTGTGCTGGGCTTCGCTTTCATCATAAGGAGGGATCCTACTTCATAGGGTCATTATGGGACAGTTAAGATAGAAAGTGTGAAAGTGTTATGAAAAGCATGATGTAAGTAGTAGCAATGTTCAATTTTTAATTAAGAGCTGAAACTAGAGTGTAACAGTGATAGTAAGACATTACAAGTCAGTCTTTTTTAAAAATAAGATTGTTCCACAGATTTCAACAGAGAGACTTCTAATACTGTTATGTGATTTTAAAATCATGGTTTCTGTAATATACATTTCCTGAATCATTGCTCAAATATATGTGCAACACTTTCATTATAGCAAGATCTGTTCTAAGTCCAAAGCAAAAATTAGTAAGGGCTCTATGTCTTACTTACTTTTCTTGTTGCTGAGACAAAATACTCAACATGCACAGTTAAAGGAGAAAAGGTTTATTTTGGCTCATGGTTTTTAGAGTTTGCAGTCCAAAGTTGGCTGACTGTAAGGCAGGGTGGCATGGCAAAGGAGCATTGCAGAAGAGAAAAGAAAGAACAGTTTATGTCCTGGAAGGCAGAAGGCAGGAGGCAACAAAAGCAGCAAGCAGCAAGCAATGACAGCAGCCCTCTTTTTGTCCAGGCGGCACAACCTTAGGGTGGGTTGTCCCATTATCCACACCCAGAACTATGCCAAGCCAATCAATGTATTAAGTTAGTAATCACCACCCTTAATCCCAGCATCACACACTTGTTCTGGCATCACACACTTTTACTCCAGCCACCTCTGAAAACCCCACCTATGATGGAATGAGGCTTTGGAGGGACATCTAGACACGAGCCTAATAGTGTGGATTAGTATTCTCATGGGGGATCCAGATATGTAAACAGATAAGTAATTATCTTTGCTTGAAAAGTACAATGAGAGAGGAATGATCCTGATAGCTTTACTGTAGTATTCATCACTGGAGTTGGGGAGGTGTTGATGGATTTTATGAAGTAATAGATGAAATTAATTGTACAGATTAAGTAAACATGTAGCAAATAATGAGTGAATGATACCACTCTTCTTGGTATTAAAGTTTCCAGAGGGCACAACCCAGCAAGGGAATGAAAAAATGAAAGAAGACATTCTTTAGAGAAATTATCAGCATTCTGAGTTGAGGATGCCAAATAGGAAGCTGGTGAGAGTGAGAAAATTCAGCAGAATTGTTTCAGGGGACAACAGATTGTGAGAGACCATATTTACTTCATTGAGGGGCTTAGAAAATCTTGTAAGAAATGGGGAATCATGAGAGAAAAGGACTGGCATGGAAATTCCTTGCTTAACATGAATCATTCTGGGTGACACCTTTTCCTTGAAATCTTTGAAATGACCATAGATTAACTGGAGATTCATATGTTCTGACTGTATGATTTCAAAGGCCCAGTATTCAGTACCACTGATCCTAATTTCTGAGTTATTAGTTCAATACCTCAAGAGAATTAACCCACATCACCATACTATGAACTATTTTGTTTTTTGTTTTTGTTTTTTGAATTGAGTTTATTAGTACATTTTAGGGATACAGTACAGTTACATTCATTGTTGGGATCTTGTACCTCTACATGACAGGTCTTGGTTCTCATTTTTTCCCCTTTGTCCCTGCCCTGCCTTCACCCCTCCCCTTCTCCCCATTTACAAACACTTTATTTCCATCTTTTCATTTTCTCACATTTTTTTCTTTTCCCTTATTACCCTTTCCCTACTCATCCTACCTTCTCTACACCTTAAGCCCTTCTCTTCCCATTTCACAATGTCAGTTATCTCATTAGGATCTTATGTACTATTACAGTTTATTCACACCAGAGAAACTATTCGGAATTTACACGTGTGACTTATTTATTTCACTTAGGAGTATATCTTCAATATGTATCCATTTTCCTATGAATGAATCTAATTTCTCATTCTTTATGGCTGAGTAGTATTCCATTTTATAGAAAAACCACATCTTTATCCAGTCTCCAACTGATGGGCAAATAGGCTGTTTCCAAGTTTTAGCTATTACAGACTGTGCCGCTATAAACATGGGTGTGCATACATCACTATGATATGATTCTTTTAGTTCTTTTGGAAAGATACCCAGCAGAGGGATGGCTGGGTCAAATGGAACCTCTAGTCCAAGCTCTTTGAGGTATCTCCATATTAATTTCCATAGTTGTTGGACCAGTCTGCACTCCCACCAAATGTGGATAAGGGTTCCTTTCTCCCCACAACCCCGGCAACATTTGTTGTTGTGTGATTTCTTGATTGCAGCCATTCTTTGTGGGGTGAGGAGGAATCTCAGTGCTGTTTTTATCTGCATCTCTTGAATGACCAGTGATGTGGAACATTTGTTCATATATTTACTTGCTGCTTTTACTTCTTTGTCTGAGAAATGTCTGTTCATTTCAGATGCCTATTTTTGAATTGGGTCTTTCTATTTGGCAGGGCTGATTGTTTTGAGTTCTTTATATATTCTTGATAATAGTCCTTTGTCTGAGGAACAGCTGGTAAAAAGTTTTTGCCACATTGTAGGTTGTCTCTTAGTTCTGTTGATGGTTTCTTTTGCAGTGCAGAAGCTTTTCAGTAAGAGGAGATCCCAGTTGTTGATTCTATCTGCTAGTTCTTGTGCTACTGAGGATTTGTTCATAAAGTCTTTTCCTATGCCAATGTCTTCCAGAGTTCTGCCTATCTTCCAGCAAGTTTAGTGTTTCTGTTTTAATATTTAGATCTTTCATCCACTTGGATTTTAATTTAGTGCATGGTGAAAGATAAGGGTCCAGTTTTAATCTTTGGCAGGTTGAAATACAGTTTTTCCAACACCATTTATTGAAGAGGCTATCTTTCCACCAGTGTGGATGGTCAGCTCCTTTGTCAAAGATGAGGTAGCTGAGTACATCTGGATTTGTTTTTGTGTCTTCCAATCTGTTCCACTGATCCTCATACCTGTTTCTTTGCCAGCTTGGAGTGAACAAAATATCCCTGGTTCAATGACTTGTTGCTAGGGAAAACTAGCATATCTCATAGTATAACAATAGCTGCCTAGGTTAAATGTTTAAGAAAGGCATTTGGGAGAAAGGCAAGTCCTCTCTGCTCATGATGCAGAAAGATGCCCCAAGACATGCCTTCTACAGATTTAATTTTACCTGTTTCTTTGCCAGCTTGGAGTGAACAAAATATCCCTGGTTCAATGACTTGTTGCTAGGGAAAACTAGCATATCTCATAGTATAACAATAGCTGCCTAGGTTAAATGTTTAAGAAAGGCATTTGGGAGAAAGGCAAGTCCTCTCTGCTCATGATGCAGAAAGATGCCCCAAGACATGCCTTCTACAGATTTAATTTTAATTATCTTTGGTATGTTTAAAATTTAAAAACTATCTCCCAGGAAAACTATTACTGGTAAACATTGTTTTTTCTGTTTTCTTTTTTGTATTTTTGACTGAAGTAAAATTCACCCAGCAAAAAATTATTACATGGGCCAGGGATTTAGCTCAGTGGTTCTGCTGCCTGCCTCACAAATGCAAGGTCCCAAGTTTGATCTGTGGTATTCCCCCCCAAAAAATTATAAAATATACAATTCAGTGGCATTTAGTACATTCATAAGGTTGTAAGGTAAGCCTTTTTTTTTTTACCATGTAGCATGTAGATTTTCCAATTCTTGATTTTTTTGTTTCTCAAAAAATACGTAATGAATATAGTCTTATAATATAAGCAACAATTAAAATATGTCAATCTTTATTACTGGCTTATAACTGTAAAGAAATTTATATATGAAACTCAGATGAAACACTGGGCAACTAGAAATATTTCTAATCCATCTAGAGCTTAATATTTCTTGGTCCTGGCTGCATATGGAAATCACTGGGGAATGTTAAAACTATCTGGTCTCTTCTTTTAGAAATGTTTAATTGCTTTGGTACATGATGCTCACATCAATGGCTTTGGTAATCTCCTCAGGCAAATTCTGATATGAAGCTGTGGTTGAGACACATGATAGAGGTAAAGATACTATCATAATTGCACACATTTGTGGAAGGTACATTGAAACAATCCCTGACTCAGGGGTAAAAGTCCAGGGAATCAGTTAAGCAGAAAGAGCAGACTTGGAAGTGAAAGAGATGAAGCAATTCAAGAAGCAATGGAGGGCCAGGGATTTAGCTCAGTGGTTCTGCCGCCTGCCTCACAAATGCAAGGCCCAACTTCAATCCCCAGTACCAAAAGAAGACGTTGAAGAAGAAGATGAACACAAGGAGGAGGAGGAGGAATAAGAAGGAGGAGAAAGAGGAGGAGGAGGAGGGCAAAATTAACTGATGGAGATAAGCTTCCTGCTTTTGAAAAGAAGGATGTGTTGAAGACTAAAAAAAATGAGCTATTAGAAGCCCTACTGTCTGTCTCAGCTTCTCCACAACCAGCTTTGTGGACCTTCATATTTCCCTTCATATTTTTTTCAGTCTGAAATGCCCTTTCATTCATAACCATTGTTTGGCTTGTATTCTCGATTTCTTCTGGCCTTTACTTTGACAGAAACAAAATGGGATAAGGGGAACAAGAAGGTGCTACAGAGCACAGGATGCTCATGGAAAGTTTTCCTTTTCTTTTTTAAACTAGATATTGACAAGCTACAGTAGGGCATTGTACAGAGTGGTGCTATGGTATATGTATGCAGTCATCTTTCAGTATCTAAGTGGAATTGATTTTAGGCCTCCTGAGGATACAAAATTCCTTGGATGCTCGAGTCCATGAAATAAAACGGTGCGGTATTCACATATAAGTCATGCATATTCTGCCATATATGTTAGATAATCTCTAGATTACTTATAATTCCAAATACAATATAAATTTTATGTAGTAATTATGCTGTATTATTTAGGGGATAATGAAAAGGAAAAATATGTGTATGCATGTTCAGCACAGACATGATTTTTTTCAAATAATTTTTGACCTATGATTGGTTGAACCCACAGTGTGGGAACTGTGGGTTTGGAGCACTGAGTATATAATGTACAATGGTTGAATTAAGCTCATGAGCATATCTATTACCTCAAATACTTATCATCATTTATTCTTCCTGTTGAGCTGAAACATTATGTCCTTTAACCAGTGTCTGCCCATTTCCCCTAACTTCTGAGCTGCTGATAAACCACCATCCTGCTATTTGCTTCTATGTGCTGGATTTTTTTCAATTTGCACATATATATTCCACATGAAATGGTTGTCATTCTGTGACCAACATATTTAGCATAATGTCCTCCAGGTTCATCCTTTCTGTCACAATGATAAAAATTCCTTCTTTTTTAAGGCTCTGTATATAAACTACCTTTCTTTATCCATTCCTCTGTTGATGGGCACTTAGGTTTGTCATGGATGAGTGACTTCCAACCACAGAGATGTGTCACACTATGCCAGATTCCAGCCTTTTATTATAGCCTGTGGCCAAGAGTGGCTGGCACCCAGAAAGTTTCCTCAGCAACGGGAAGCAGTTTGATTTCTCCTTTTAAATTATGCTTTCAGTTGGGGAGGGCTCAGGGGAGAGAAAGCAGAATCTTACAGAAGCAGAACCATGCCAGATTAGTGGGGGGCACAAGGAAGTTTCACATACGTGAGGCGAGCTACAAAACATCCTGCAACTGCAGCAAGTTTACTGTCAAGAGGGCTGTGGGATTTTGGGTGCTTTGTTCAAGTGCAAGCGCTGTGTTCCAGCACAGGTACACAATGGCATTGAGGCACGGGATGGAGTTGCAATGGCTCTCACAGGTCGATTCCAAAATTTGGATATTAGAAACACTGGTGCAATGAGCAAGAAAGTAACAGATATCTCTTCCACATATCAACTTCAACTCCTTTGGAAATGCATCCAGAAATGGGATTGCTGGATTATGTGCTGAGTATTTCTAGGTTGTTTTTTATTTTTTGAGGAACCTCCAAACTGCTTTCTACAGTGCACTAATTTACACTTCCACCAACAGTGTGCAAAGGTTCTCTTTGTTCCACATCCTCAGAAACACTTACCTTTCACTTTGTTGATAATAACCATCTGATAAGCATAATCTCTCACTGCAGTTTTAATTTGTATTTCAATAATGATTAGTGATGTAGACTGTTTTTTTAATGTAGCTGCTGACCATCTGCCTTTCTTCTTTTTAAAAAATGTCATTTGAGATCCGGGCGTGGTGGCACATGCCTGTAATCCTGGCACTCAGGAGGCTGAGGCAGGAGGATCGCTGTGAGTTCGAGACCAGCCTGGGCTACATAGTGAATTCCAGGTCAGTCTCAACTACATAGTGAGACCCTGTCTCAAAAAAACCCCAAAAAAACAAACAAACAAACAAACAAAAAATGTCATTTTAGGCCTTTTACCCCTTTTTTTCAGTCAGGTTGTTTATTTCAATACTTTTTTTTTTTTTTTTT
>NW_022900924.1:33490284-33563465 GCF_012274545.1 Fukomys damarensis
TTTTTTTTTTTTTTTTTTGTATGGGGGATTGAACTCAGGCCCTTGTGCTTGTAAGGCAGGCATTGGCACTACTGAGCTAAATCCCCAGCCCTATTTTAGTGCTATTGAGCTGTCTTTTCTATACATTTTGAAAGTTATCCCTCATCAGATTATGGCTTGCGAATATTTTCTCCTATAGATTGCCTCTTCATTCTCTTGTTCCCTATGCTTGGCCAACGCTTTTTAGTTTGATGCAATCCTATTTATCTATTTTTGTTTTTGTTGCCTGAGTTTTGGCGACCCAATCCAAAGCATCACTACCCAGAACAATGTCACAAAGTTTGAGGGAAAACTTTTCTTGTATTTGAGCAAATGGCTGATGCAAATAGGGATTCAAGTCATGTGATTATCTGTTCATGAGTGAAAGAGGGTTTCAGGCTGAATAGAGAAAGAATGAAAATAATATAAAGGTCTGTAAGAGAGGATAAAGAAAAATATAATCAACACCTTTAAGAGATAACTTTGCAGATATTAAGAAAGCTGGTGTTTATTGGTTTACTCAGTAGAGTGAAAAGATTTCTTTAAAAAGTTATTGAGTGTGCAACTTTATCTAATTAACATAACAGTGTGTATAGTTGCATGCCTGCATTGTGTGTGTAAGTAATGTATGTATAAGAAAACATCTGGAAATATCACAGACTCTGCACAGTGATGGTTTCCTCAGACATACACAAAACAATGAATGAATTGCTGAAAGACATTATTGCCTCTCTCACCGGAATGTAAACTCGGTGAAAACAGGTAATTTACCAAAGACTTTATCCCTGCTCTCTAGGTACATGGCAAGCACTCAATAAATATTTGTTGTATGAATGAAAGATCGAAAGAAAGAAGAAAATGCTATCTGTACAGGGACCAAATAATATTAGAGTGCTGGAGAGCAGGGCTATGCAGGGCAGCAAAAGAGATACATCAGGCATTGGAGCAGATGTGTTGGGGCAGAACCTTGAATTCCAGCACAAAACCACGTCTTTCTTCAGTAAAGGGGTAGCCATTGCTCACCTAGGCGGAGGTAGAGGGTGATTTCATATCCTGTATAGCACGAGGGAAGCTCTTTTCCACCTCTCATTACAAGAGCAATAGTACTAATAATACTCTCCACGAACAAACAAGACATTCAGACATCTTTCAAGCTCCTAATGGATGGGGAATTTTGAGGCGGCCGAGACTCTGGGGTTTAACATTCACTCGCTGGTTGATGGAGGCCCAGAAAACAAAGTGAAACTGCTTCCGTTTCCCCATTTCAATCTGTGCATCACCATCTGCTGTGCCAATTCCCATGGCAGCTGCCACGGTGAGGACCGAATAAGGATGACCCCGGAAGCCAGAGACTTATGGACGCCAACGCAAAGGACTGAAAAGCCCCAAGGTCATGAGAAGTCTGCTTCCTGGTAGTTTGTCTTCAGGCATGCCAGGACTTCATACTTTTTATACTGAGGCCTTGTGTTGGCAAGCACAGGCCGCGGAGTTAATTCTATTAATCAACCTTTTGGTCATCTTGTATGTGGAAAATCACTCCACTGTTGTCTCAATGACTTTTGTCTTTGAAAAGCTCTTCGTTATTATTGAAGAGGTTTCCTGACACTCACTCCACTCCCTTCAATCCAATCTCACCGAAGACAGAGTAATCTTTCTTTAAATGCAAATGCTATTCCATGACTCTCCTACGGCAAAGTCCTCATTGGTGCCACGTTGTCCTTGGGATAATACCAAAGTCCCTGGCGTTGGCTTCAGGGCTCTGCTTCTCTATCCCTGGGCAAGTGTGGGCTTCAGCTGCATTCTCCACTGCCCACTCTGGCCTACAGCCCTCTGACTATCCTGCAGGCCCCAGGTGTATCCTGCTCTTTCTTTGTTATATTTTATGGAAAAATAAAGCCAAATTTCATAATCAAATAATAAGAGAATAACAATAGTTATTACACTGTGTATCATTATCTTCAAAGTACTCAGAGTAAAAGACATAAATCAAAGGCCGGGGATTTAGCTCAGCGGTTCGGTGGCCTGCCTTGCAAGTGCAAAGAACCGAGTTCAATCCCCGGTAACAAAAAAAACAAAAAACAAACAAACAAATAAAACCAAAAAGACATAAATCAAGGACATTCTTACAAAAAATAAATAGATAATAACTAAAACCTTTCTTTTCAGTGAGCTAAGATAAACTAGTGGTATGAATGAAACCAATCAGCATCAGCATATATCCTGAAATATTTCTAAAATGAGATTTATAATTTTGGAAAGTATTTGAACTCCTTTCTACTTATTTATCTCATGTGTATATGTGTATATATATATATATATATATATATATATATCATATATTTTTTACAAAATGCATATAAACACCATTTCCTTATCTCTTTATGTGTTGATGGATACATACGCTGTTTCCAAGATACAGCTATTATAAATTGTGCTGCTATAAATACGGGTACACTCCATATAATATGATGATTTTGACTCCTCTGGGAAGATATCTAGAAGGGGGGTAGATGGATCAAATGAAATTTCTATTTAGTTTTTTGATGAATCTTCACACTGATTTCCACAGTGGTTGTATTAGTTTTCACTTCCACTAACAATGTGATAGAGGCCCTTTTACCCACATCCTCACCAGCATTTCTTATTTTTAGACTTTTTGATTATAGCCACTCTTACTGGGATAGGATAGAATCTTAGTATAGTTTTAATTTGCATTTCTGTGACGGTCAGTGATAATGAACACTTTCATGTATTTATTGGCCATTTGTACTTCTGAGAAGTATCCTCATTTTGATTGCCCTTTTTTTTTATTGAGTTCTTTGTTGGGGGGATCTAAATGTTTTGAGCTCTATATATATTCTTGATGTTAGTTCTCTGTGAAATTGCTGGCAAAGTTTTGTTCCCATTCTGTAAGTCGTCACTTCACTCTGTTGGCTATTTCCTTTGCCGTGCAGAAGCTTTTTAATTCAATATGATCCCACTTGTTCATTCTTGGTATTAATTCTTGTGCCATTGGTATTCTATTCAGAAAGTCCTTACCTATGCCTATGTCTTCAAGACTTGTGTCTATTTTATTGTCTTCCAGCAGATTGTTTCTGTTTCAACATTTAGACATTTGATCCTTTTTTTTTTTTTTTTTAACTTTTTGAGACAGGGTCTCACTATGTAGTACAGACTGCTCTGGAACTCACTGTGTAGCCTAGGCTGGAACTCACAGTGATCCTCCTGCCTCAGCCTGCTGAGTGCTGGGATTACAGGCATGCACCGCCATGCCTGGCATCCATTTTTATTTTAGCTTAGTATGTGGTGAGATAGATGGGTCTAGATTCAGTCTCCTGCATGTGGATATCCAATTTTTCCAGCACCATTTATGAGAGGCTATGTTTCTTTCAGTGTATGCTTTGGCTCCTTTGTCAAAGATCAAATAGCTGTATGCGCCTGTGCCTAGGGTTGTTTCTGCTTCTTCTATTTTGTTCTACTGATCCACATGTCTGCTTTTATGGCAGTAGCATGCTGTTTTAATCACTGTAGTTTTATAAAATAGCTTCAAGTCTGGGATTATAATGTTACCTGCTTTGCTTTTCTTACTCAGAACTGCTTTTGCTGTTCTGAGTCCCTTCTGATTCCATATACATTTTAGGATTATTTTCTCTAGCTCTGTGAGAAATGATTTTGGAATTTTGATTAAGACAGCATTAAATCTATATATCAGTTTTGGAAGAATAGCATTTTGAGTATGTTGGTTCCTCCTATTCAGGAACAGGAGATAATTTTCTGTTTTCTGATGTCTTCCTCAATTTTTTTTTTTCAGTCTGATGCAATTTTTGTTGTAGAGGTCTTTCACACCCTTATGTTAATACTAAGTTAATACCTAAGTGTGTAATTTTTTATGCTATTTTGAATAGTATTGTTTTTCTAATTTCTCTTTTAAGTGAGTTGATTATTATTGTATAGGAATGCTATTGGTTTTTGTGTGTTTATTTTGTGTCCTGCTACATTGTTGAATTTGGTTATTAATTTCAGGAGTCTTTTGGTGGAGATTTTTTGGATCTTATAAGTAAAAGTTATCTACAAACAATGCCATATATATTGCTATTTTGAATAGTATTGTTTTTCTAATTTCTCTTTTAAGTGAGTTGATTATTATTGTATAGGAATGCTATTGGTTTTTGTGTGTTTATTTTGTGTCCTGCTACATTGTTGAATTTGGTTATTAATTTCAGGAGTCTTTTGGTGGAGATTTTTTGGATCTTATAAGTAAAAGTTATCTACAAACAATGCCATATATATATATACAGGAGTGGTAATAATAGAAATCCTCGTTCTGTTCCTGATTTTAGAGGGAAGGCTTTCAGCTTTTCCTTATTTAATATGATATTGGCAGTAGTTTTGTCATAAATGGCTTTCATCTATTTTCTTCAGGATTTTCTTTGTATTATGAATGGATGTTGTACTTTGTCATAGGCCTTTTCTGCATCAATTGAGATGATTGTGTGATTTTTCCTTTTTCTGTTTATATGATGAATTGTATTTATTCATTCATGTGTATTGAACCATCCTTGAATCCCTGGAATGAAGCCTATTTGTTCATGGTGTATGATCTTTTTGATGGTTTGTCACATTCTGTTTGCTAGTATCTTGTTAAGGGTTTTTGGATCTATGTTCATTAGAGAAATCAGCCTAAATCTTTCTTGGTTGAATTCTTATCTTGTTTGGGGATATTCTGCTCTTTGTAAACACAGACATTTTCTGCATTGTCTGTGATTACACACTTCTCTTCAGCCATCTGATCAGTTCCATTCAGGTTTTGCAGGAGAATCTAATGTCACTGCCCTCCGGACACGCTCCTCAGTCTCAGGTCCCAGACCAGGATAGGAAAATGCAAGAGGATCTCGTGGCATCCAACCAGCACTTCTCTATGATGACACAACACAACCATAGCTAAATAATCAATGGTCAATTTTTTGTTTAATTTAAACAAATTAAAACCAGCATAGGGCTGGTCTTTGTGACTGACTTAAACTTTCCTTTCAGAACTATTATCTATCTTCTTAAAACATTAGTGGGTTACACATGAGTGAAGTCAGTGAAAGTTAAGATGGTATGTTTTAACAAGTCTGGTTATAAAAGGGAGGAGAGAGATAGGGTGACATTTTGAAGGCCTGGTGGGGTTGTCTTAGCCAGCGTATACAGGCAACAAAATACCGAGTGGCTTAAACAACAATAATGATTTTCTCACAGTTCTAGACACTAGACATTCCAGATCAAAGGGCCAGCAACAGTTTTTTGGTTAGAACACTCTCTCTCTGAGTTGTAGACTGCTGCTGCTGTCTCATTGTGTCCTAATCTGGTGAGAAGACAGCAAGTTTTGGAGTCTTAAAAGGCGCTAATCCTCTTTTTGTTTTTTTTTTTGGGGGGGGGTTGAGACAGGGTCTCACTATGTAGTTGAGATTGACCTGGAACTCACTATGTAGCCCAGGCTGGTCTCAAACTCACAGCGATCCTCCTGCCTCAGCCTCCCGAGTGCTGGAATTACAGGCATGCACCACCATGCCTGGCTACTAATCCTATCTTAACATACTTAACCCCATAATCTCATCTAGACCAGACTATTTCCCCAAAGTCCAGTCTCCAAATGTGGTTACACTCGATGTTAGTGCTTTAACATATGGATTGGCAACTGGTTACAATCACAATTCAGTACACAGCAGGGGTTAAGCAAAGGCTTTTTTTGTCATGAGAAATCCTGAGCAGATTTTACTTGCTAATATCAAGAATGCTGTCTTAGCCCTCCTTTCCAACACGTGAAGACCTAACAAGTAGATGCCACCTCTGAGTCAGAAAGCAAACACTCAGCAGATACTGAATCTGCCTTAGTCTTAGATTTTCAGCCTGCAGAACTGTAAGAGACACATTTCTGATGTATGTAAGGTTCCAGCTTATGTTATTTTATTCTCACAACCTGAGCAGACTCAGACTAGAGCTGAACAGAGAGACCCTGGCAGAGTGGATGGACCAGGAGAGCTGGCTCACCTTGATGGGCAGATGTATCATATTGTTATCAGGTGAAGTAGGGACCAGCAGTGCTTTCCAGGTTCTTATTGTTGCACCAATGAATTGGTTAACAATTGGTGATTGTGAAAGATTAACATAGGACAAAAAAAGAAAGGAAAAAGAAGCTCAAAAGAAGTGCCCCGGGAGAAAAAGAGAAGTCCTGCAAACAGAATGGACAAGGGCACTGGTCAACTGCTGCCATCTTTTATATATTCTTTGATAGCCGACCAGGCTGTCCCACTTGATCTCCTGCTGGAAGACAGGCATCAGGTGCTAGGCTCAGCTTATTCTAGGCCAGAAGATTGCTATCACGTGCCAGATCTTGTGTCAGGCTTGGGAGCTCTTGCTCCACACCTGTGGTCAACAGGTTTCTTCAATTTGTTGTGCTCAACTGCTCCAGCCACATTTCATGCCTTACTCTGCTACTTCAAAATGCATGGTGCTGTGAGTTGTTTCTCCAGTTACAATCTAGGGCCGGTTAACATCCATGGAAAAAAAAAAGCAGGCTCGGGAACTGAGAACATTCACTAGACAGTGGCTGGTGTGAGCGCCATGGACTGGATCAGCAGTGCGGAGATGGAGAGGACTGATGGGGAGGGGTTAAATAAACAGATAGAAGAACTCTGCGGAGGGAATAACAGTAGGAAAAGCTGGGATAGTAGAGATCACAGTCACAGAACAGGCTGTCTACATGCAAGAGTTTGGAGCAGGAACAGTTCTTGGTGATTCCATCATCCATCCTGTGACCTTAGGAGTAAGTGAGTAAAGCAGTGGTAAAAGACCTGGAAATGGAGAAGATAAGATTGGAGGTCATAGTGAAGGACCTAGGACTTTGAGTGGGTCAAGCTAGGTAAGTGTGCCTCCCCCACCTTTTACAAAATTACATCTTAAGGCTGATTTCCTAGGGGGAAGTTTTCTCGTTTCACAGCACTGATTCTCCATGCAGCTAGCATAGCCGCCAAGAAAATGGTCATTTGCTCCCTCTCCTTCTTTCTTTACTTATCAATTCTTTACATCTTGAAGCTCTTTGGGAAAGATTAAGAAATAGAAAAAGATATAGGAAGCAGGAAACTGATAAACAAGAGCCACACATGCCACTGAGATGACAGATTTTGGATGACATTGACATTAATCTGATATCTGACTCTTGCTCTTGGCTCCCAAGACCAAATAGAAATCTTTGCCTTTTAAACAAGTCTGTCATGAAAAGCCATTAGGATAATCCTGCTCGAAAGCCAGACATTGCAAAGGCTGCCACATAAGAAATTTTCCTTTGTATGGGGAAAAAGTGAGATTAATAGTGACAATAACTATTCTCCAGAAAGAATAATCAAAATTAGAAAGTAACATTGATAGTTAATTGATGTGTACACTTGCATAAGAAACACCCAACTAAACCGAAGCCTAGTTCTGAGCACTGATGATGGGATTTACTGAAAACAGAAGACCCACCCTAGAGTAGCTGGAGGCCTGACTGGTATAAAGAGGAAATGAAGAAGGAAGCTCCCTTCTGTTTCTTTAGAAGAGCTCCAGTCTTTGCCTTCACCTTGGATGTTGTCTCCTGACTTCCAGCGCAGACCCTGCAGCCTTCCATCCCACACCCTTTGGCTTCCTGAGAAGGAGTTGCAAGAGACACTGCACTGAGCTCCGGGCTTTTGACTGGATCCTTCTTATCTCCAGTGCACAGACAGACCTTTTGTGCTTCTCCACATCTGACTCTGTGGGTGGCCACTGTAAGCCAATCTTGTAAATTCTTACATATTGTATATCTTGCATTAAATCTGTTTCCCTAGTAAGCACTGACTGATACGGTGCCCTATGACTATTTCCCTCACTTTTGGCCAACATCACTAGTAGATCATGATACTTTTTCTACAGAACTCAGATATACCTTTAACAATCAAGACAAAAACATTTATTTTCCAAGCTACAGCACTTGTGCAATTGAAAGGAACTACTAAAAATAATAAAATGCATAAATATTGAAGTTAATGATGCTGTAGGTGTACATGGTTGTTTCTGTGCCTTCTATACCATTCCATTGGTTTACTTGCCTGTTTTTATGTCTTGATCAAAGGTTTAAATTCATTTTAAGAAAAATGCAATCAAATTAGAAAATACAGTCCCACTTTAGGACAGTAATAATAACAAAGTCATTACCTAAAATACGGCATTAGGATAAAAAGCCAACACACAATAATCAGTAGGATTCCTGTACTAACAATGAACTTACCAAGAAAGAAATCATGAGACAAGCCCATTTACAATAGTCTCAAAAACTTGAATACCTAGAAATGAAACTAACCAAGGAGGGTAAAGCATTATATATGAAAAAGGCAGAACTCCAAGGAAAGAAATTGAAGAGGACATTGGATAATGGAAAGACATCCTTTTTCTTGGATCAGAAGAGCTAATATTATGAAAATGACAATATTGCCCCAAAGTCTATAGGTTTAATGTAATCTCTATTAAAATATCAATAACATTCTTTGCAAAATTCACACACAAAAAAATCTAAATTTTATGTGAAATCAGAAAAGATCCAAAATACCACAGCTATCCTGGTCAAAGAGGACAAAATGGATGCATCACATTCCTGGATTTCAAGTTATACTACAAAGCTATAGTTACAAAAACACTATGGCACTGGCATGAAAACGGGGCTGTAACCAAAGGAATGGGACAGAAGGCACAGAAACAACCATGTACACCTACAGCATGACAAAAGGGCCAAAAATATATGTTGGATAACAGACAACCTCTTTAACAAATGATTCTGTGGAAATTGAATATTCACTAGCAAGAGATTGAAATTAGATTCCTATCACTCACCCTATACTAAAATCAAATCTAAATGGACCTCAGATATAAAAAACAGAAACTTTGAAATTACTGAAAGATAACAGAAGAGAAAGATTTGAAGAAGTGGGCACAGGTAAAGACTTCCTGAATAGAAAGAACTAAGTGGCACAGGATATACTATGAGAACCAACAAATGAGATTGTATTGATTCACAGCACAGGAAACAACCCAGTGAGGAGTCAGTATCCACAATGTAAGACAATTTTTGTTAGCTACTTTTCTGGTAGAGGACTGATATCTAATATCGGTAACTCAAAAATTAACCCTCAAAAATCAAATGTCCCAGCTGGGCATGGTGGTGCACACCTGTAATCCCAGCACTTGGGAGGCTGAGGCAGGAGGATCGCTGTGAGTTCCAGCTACATAGTGGGTTCCAGGTCAGTCTCAACTACCTAGTGAGACCTTGCCTCAAAAACAAACAAACAAACAAAAAATCAAATGTCCCCATTAGAAAGAGGGCAAATGAACTGAGGAGATAAATGAGCACAAATGGCTGATAGGTATCTGGAACAAAAATGTCATCTTTAGTCATTAGCAAAACAACTTTGAGATTCCATCTCACTCTAGTCAAAATGGCTGTCATCAAGAATGCAATGGGGCCAGGGATTTAGTTCAAGTGATGTTGCCATCTGTTCCACAAGTGCAAGGTCCTGAGTTTGATCCCCAGTACGGGGTTGGGGGGATGCAATGAATGCTTGTGAGGATGTGGGAGAAAAAGGAACCCTTCTACATTGTTGGTGGGAAGGTGCATTAGTACAACCACTATGGAAATAAGTATGGGGATTCCTCGAAATGCTAAATTCCATTTGACCCATATATTCCTTCAGGAATATACCATGAGTATGATCCAGAAAGAACTGAAGACATTGTAGATAATGACATTGTGAATACCCATATTTACAGAGGCACAATTCACAATAGCTGAGTTCTAGAAACAGCTTAGATATCTGTCAACATGAATAGTTAAAAAAAGTGTATATATACAATGGAATATTATTCAGGTATATAGAATAATAAAATTGTGTCATTTGTAGGTAAACTCAAGGTAAATAAAATAAATAAGCCAGACTCAGAAAGTTAATTTATATTTTTCCTTCTATGATAAACTAAAATATAAATAAATGAATGAATAAAATAGAGATGACAGGAAACTGGACGGTAGGATCTTAGAGATGCAGAAGGAGATAGGGAGAGGGGAAGGGAAGGGAGAGACAGATAAAGAGATTGAAAATGATCAAGATACGTTATATGCATTACTAATTTCTCAAAATGAACATCACTGTTCTGAATCACAAACAACTACTAATTAAAAAAATAGAATATGAAAGAAAGCTGAAAGCACTAATATTCTAGCTGCAAAATACTAATTAAAAAAATAAAACATGAAATAGAGCTGAAAAAGCAGCACTAGTATTCTAACTACAATAAAAATAACAACATAAATTTAAGTTCGTCAAATGTTTAAAAAAATTCACAAGTATTTCTAAAATCTGATTGATAATGGGCAGCAAAGAGAAAGTGGGTACAGTGCTTCCATTCTGAGATATTTTACTTTGTGTTTCAGTTGCTCTGGGTGTGTGTGTGTGTGTGTGTGTACAGTTTATAAGTAATGAGTGATGCTGAATGTCACGTGATCACAACTAAGCCAATTGTTCTCCCCTCTGCCGCAGCCATCTTGCTGCTGGGCCGTGGGTAATCAACTCCCAACAGCAAGAGGTTATGGAGCAGATCTCATTACAAGGAAGGAGCAGTAAAAGAAGGGGAACCGTTCATTTGAAATGAGATTAGGGAGATGTATAAAATGTGGGAAATAGTGCAAATTTTTGTGGAAAATCACCACCTAAAAAAGGCTGTAGCAGTGCAAGCAATGAATCTATGTAATGACGTGGAATGTTGCATTTCCACAAAATCCTCAAAAGGAGGCAAAAGCAAGCATCATTAGTTAAATTCGTTGTTAAAGTTACATGAAAAGAAAAAGATTCCTGGGCCGGGGATTTAGCTCAGCGGTTTGGTGGCCTGCTTTGCAAACGCAGGGACTCGAGTTGAATCCCCGGTACCAAAAAAATAAAACAATAATAATAAAAGAAATAAAAGAAAAAGATTCCCTTGAGTCAATAGCAGTGATTCCGCCAGTGACCGTGAAAGTTATCCTATACAATAACCTCTCCCTCTTTTATCTTCCTCAAACCAGCCAAGGTTTTCAAAGGTAAGTGCAGGTTAATCTGTTTTTCCTTCTCTTTTGTATTTTCTTAGTATCTTATATTACAGTATTGTAATCATTTTCATATGAATATTTTTTGGGTTGTAGAACAAAGCATCTGAATTTCCATTATTTCTTATGGTGGAATTTGCTTTTGTATACAAGTGCTTTGGATTACAAGCATGTTTCCAGAAGAAATTAAGCTTGCAAACCAGGTTTTATTGTGCATGTGTTTTGGCAATTGGTTTTTCTCTTTTAGTTGATGAAATTTAATACTTCTTTGGCTTAATTATGTGGATACTACAATCATGTCCAAACTCTAGTCTCTGTTCTACAAATTTAGTAAGAACATTGTTTTTATCTTGACACTCTGTGCCAACAAAATTGGATTTGTATTATCACCCCAGAATGAATACATCTAGCATCAATGGAGAGTCCTTTAATCAAAATTACAACTAAATTCTCAATAATATAAAATATTTCAGAGCAGTGGAGTGATTTTCAAAAGGCTTATTTCAGTCAGTTCCATCATTTGGATTAGAAAGCCTCAATCCATTAGTAAAATTAGCTTATCTTTCATTTAAAGTGTCTGATGGCATTGATACAAAATTGACTTCATCCAAATGTTTGCCAAGATCTTCTTCCAATGGTGGAGCCAACAGTAAGAGTAATCATGCATTTTTTGCACATGTGTTTGAAACTATAGAACCCCAAAATGAGTAAAATTAATTTGGAAGAACAATCATTTCACTTTGTATACTGAAATATAAATATACTTTCTGCTGTACTGTGTGTTCGATGGTCACCTTTGGACATAGCTTTCTTAAAATAATTACTAAATTGTTCAGATTTTTGGCAAGATTAAAAGTTTGTTGGTAGCGTTTTTAACAAGAATGCTCAAATTATTCTCTTGCATAGCTTGTTCCATCTCTATTTCCTGCACTTATTGCATAGATACCTAGTTTGTAATTTTCTGTTTTCCACTTACTCTGCTGAAAACAGTCTGGAGGCTTCACATGTATGGAAGGCTGCATTGAGAGCACAACTGGAGAGGACAAAAAAGAACCACCAAATATTTATTTTTTACTATCACCTGAGATAAAAGGAGTTGATGTTCTCCACCAGTATGTGTCAGAGACACTTTTTCAACTAATGTTTCTCAAACTTTCTTTGAAAAGGTGGACTTGATTAAATTGCTCCAGAAAACAGAGATAGGTTATAGCTGGTTGTCTTTAAGTTTTGACGTGTGTTAAGGAGAGGACTTTTGGTTGAACAGGAATCTCACATGTTATTAGACAAAGCCATTGCAGAAGCTGGAAAAACCAAATGAAGATGTAACAACCTTGCCATAGCTTACTTCAAGGCAATTCCTAAGAGCGTGTCTTTAAAAAGAAAAAACCCCAGGACAAATGCAAACCAGATGGAATGGCCAGTGCAGTCGCAGGCAGAGGAAACACATTATCACCCTACCAAGGATGTGTTTCAACTCAGTTATGGACACCATAACCAATTGATGGGAGATGGGCCAGGGATGAAATTCCCAGGGCCTCCTGAGATGCAAGAGAGTCTCTGAAGAGTTATCTACTTGGGTTTCACTTTAAAGTCTTTATCTTTGATAATTTTTAAATTGACACATAAAAATTGTACATATTTGTAGAGTACAGCGAGGGAGTTTGATCCATATATACCCCGAAGCACAGGGTCTTTTGGGTGAACAGTGTGATCAGATGATCTGGCAGGCTAGGTAAGAGCCTTGGCAAAATGAATAAGTATATCAGTTAGTTAAGTAAAAACAGACTAAAATATTTCTCTGGGGATTTGTATATATGGAAAAGTGTGTGTGGCATAGTATGCAGACATCTTGCAGGATGATATATATATACATATACATATAATGTGTAATGGTCAAATCAATGTAATTAGCATTTGCCTCTCTTTAAACACATCATTTTGTGTGTGCTGGGAAGCTTCAAATTCCTGTCTCCTAATCCTTTCTGAAATACATAATAAATTAATGTGCACTTGGATTTATTCTGTTTTGAGGGAACAAATGATTCTCTATATTCTGAGTGCTTTTAGGCAGTGCTCAAGTGCTCCTCAATTGATTACTGGTGTCCAGTGCTCTCTGGAGGATCCTGAATGACTGCCAGGCCACAGCAAGTGTGCTCTGTACTAGGAGGCCAGAAGCTAGCTAGCACAGCCCTGCCCTTCTGCTCTATCAACTGAGTTGCTTTTCTGTTCCCACATCTGTGTAGGCCAAATTGCCTTTGCTATTGAAATTACTTGACTAAAAATTGCATCAAGTGATGAAATGTGATTCCAAAAAAAGAAAATCATGGTTTCTTTGAAAACTATCCAGCATCTTCTGGAAAGACCCAACAAAGGAAAGTCATTAAAAAACTCACATTAGATGGGGTTAAAACTATTAAAATTGATGTGAGAAGTTTCTTAAAACCACTGAAGAATCCTGCATTCAGGGTTCTTCCCACATTACTTTGTTTTTTGCTCTGCCTTAAACTTGAAATCATAGGTTGTAAACAACCTAATCATTGCAATAATAAACGTATGTGCTGGGCTCTATATAAAATTTTTTTATGTAGAGATAAGGCCTCACTAAATTGCTCAGGCTTGGCTCAAACTTGTAATCTTCCTGCCTCAGCCCTTCCACAGAGCTAAATTACAGGTGCCCACCACCACGCATGGTAATTGTTAACTTTTGTAATTACTGTAATTTATTTAATGAATTCTTTATTCTTAGACATTTGGGGTTTTCGGATTTTCAAATTATAAATAAGATGCAGTGAACACTATTGCTTCGTCTGTACATAAGCCTTCCCGCTTCCCCATAATCATGTTTCCCCATGAATTTATCAAACCAATGGCTATGCAAAAGTGTGCAAGTGTTTCGTGTTTACTGTCAACCTGTTCTTCAGGATATGTGTATTGATTGATAATTAACTTGATGGCCTCTTGATGAAAGCTGGTTATGAAATCAGGAAACTGTGAGTCAGGATTGCTCAGGGTCTGCTGTGGGTGGATGAATCTGAATACAGGCTCTGGACATTAGCTGGGTAGTGGAATATTGTAAAGTCCATTCATTAGCAAATAAATTTTGAGAACTTTATCGTTCCTCTACTTTTAGTTTTAAATTTTGTTGACCCCTTTCATCCATTATCTAGAAGCAAATGTCCAGGTGAGATACATAACCTAGTTTTAAACTTCTCTTCCTCCGACCAACATCAGTGAGCAGCTACTGAGTGCTACTGAACAGGAATCTTCCCCAGAGCCAAAGGTAGCGATCACTGGAAGAGGAGCGTTGGGTCTGGGCAGGACAGTCTGGAAGGGTCAGAAAATGGTGAGAACATGGGATCATAATCCATTACAGAGTTCCCTGCTCTTATTACTTACAGGAATTGACTCACTCTTTATTAAATATTGGAGCACTTAAAGAAAATAAAATCCCCCAATACAAAGATCCCCTTATAATTTTAAAATACCACATTTCAGAAATTTAGAAAACAGAATAGAACTAAATCTATAACCCAAAGAGAGGTAAGACTTCCCAGATAACAAGGTTTATAAAATACAAGTGAAAAAAGTCAGTAATATGCTTTTAGAAAGGTATTTATTAAGCAACTACTTAGTTCAAAAGAAGGAAAAGCAATGCCAAATTTCAGGTACATGACAGCTACAGTAAACAAACAAAAAAAATTTATCAAATCTTATAAGAATAAAAAAATCAAAATATCATAACATTTCTGATTTTTGGCAACATAAATCAACCAAGCACAACATTAAGCTCTGTACAGAATACACCTTACATCAGTGAAGCAATACAATGTTTGGGTACATATACAGGATAAATTGTTTTCTACTATACTAAACTGCCACAAGTAAAAAATATAAATGGTGATGTCGTTAGGGCTAGAGATATGTTTTGGATTTGCGATGTTAAAACCTAAGTAAATAACTCAAACGGTTCTTCCCCAATACTTTCTCAGTGGCTGGGGGAAGAGGAAGTCTTTTGGAAAGAACATTTGTAAACATTTTTGGCAGAACTTTCTGAGCATTTATATGATGCATGCTTGGGGAATGTGTTAGTATTTTGCCAGTTTTGTGGGTAATTGGCAGTGTTTAAGCAAAGGTATATACAACAGTAAGCAAAAACTAATAATTGGAATTCCAATAAATAGCCAAACAATTAGTGGAGGGGGGGGTCATAACCATGGTAGCTTTTTTTCCTGAAGTGCAATAATTCTCGTGGCCAAAATAGCTAAGCTTCTACCATCCTGCAAGTGTCTGACTTCAAAAGGAAAAACAAAAACAAATCTCATCCAAATCTTCCTCCTCATACACTTTAAACTTAGACTATTGGCAGGAATTGACATGACTGAATTCATTTAATCTGAATAAATAAGTCACATTAGCTTACAGCAGGGAGCCTCTGTCACCAGCATATTTTCTACTGATTTGACCAGGAGGTTATTTTCTGAGTTAAAAAAAAAATTATTATCAATTCACTGAATTAACATTTGTCACTGATGACAGAAGTAAATTGTGACTATAGCCATTCTGACCAGTGTTGCAATTTAAATTGAAAAAAAAATAATAAGAGGAAACTCATTAGCTAAGGAACAGTGTCAAACATAATTTATCTTTTAATGACATTTTTCAGTTCTAGTATGTACAAGAGATGCAGTGCTTCTGAAAACAGAATGCTCTATTTTATTCACTTAGACATTGTGACTAGAAATTTTTATGTATGTAAATATGTATGTCACATTTTAAAGATATACACACTGTTGCTTAAAAGACAAAAGAGTGTTTTCAGGCACCAGTCTTGCAAAAAAAAATCTCACAGCTTTGTTTTTTAATATGAAATTCAAGTATGTGGATAAATGAAAAAGAAAAAATTAGCTAAAACCGTTAATGTTAAACTAAGACTTGCAAATTGTAATGATTTCAGGGTTTTGATAAAAGCATTTGCATGAAAAAAATTGGAAGTTTAAGTCAAATCTTATCCCAACAACCTTCATTGCAATAAAAAATTGACTATAAAATGGTATTTAAGATGTAGCATAAGAAGTGTTTCTAAATTTCATTACTAAAAAGCCTCCCATTTTAGGTAACCCATAGAATAAATGTTTTCTTTAATTATTAGAAAATTCTTGCTCAGGCAACAGTTACTTCCTGGAAAACAAAAACAAAAACAAAAAAACAGTCCAACCCTTGATAATGAGACAGTATAAGGTGGTATAAGGGGACAGAAAGTGGTATGTAACCAGGAAAATGGAAACACAGACAGATTTTTTAAAAGAAACTTACTTTCCCTACATTCGTGAGAATGCTCTTAAGTGTGCCTACAAATTTTACTGGCTCACATAAGAACGGTCCAGTTCAAATTCATTTGGAGACAAACACACAACGTTTTAGGATGAACAGGCCTTTGAAACACTGGGGACCCATTTCATACCATTCCAACTAGAGACGTTTACCTCATAATTTAAAGATATTTATCAGTTAACTACCACAACATAACATTCAAATAATTGGGGGTTCACTAAGGATAAAGAAAATCACTGGCTTATGAAATAGCAGACATATACTAAATTTTTATGAAATGATAAACTTTTAGAAACAATTTCCCTCAGAGTGATTTTTCTCTTTTCCCTGAGTCTTAACAGAAGTTACAAGCAGTGTGTGAAATAACAGTAGTTTGAGAGGGCAAATGTCAAGATCCTTTTCTCTAAATATATCCTTTGAGCTCCCAGACTGACCAGCGAAGGACAATGTTGGCCCTTGCCAAACAAAGTATTCCCTCAAAGTGAGTTTGGCCAAGACTACAGGCACACACCCACAAAAGCGGGAGGATTGGCCAATGAGGAAAATAAGCAGCTCAGTAAAAGCTGGATTTGTTCTCACAGAACTAAATGTATCAGTGTACTTTTAAAAAACATTGATGTACTCCTAAGAATTAACTGAGTAATCAACTTGTTAAAGTTCTGCCTTTAGATCAAATAGACGGTGCAGTTCTAGTGTTCAAATGGATTTCAGAAGTATTTCTCTGGAGAAATAATTCTTTATTGTTTTGATGTTTTTAAAGTAAATTATATCACTTAGTTATTTCACCACGATAATCTTTCTTTTTGGTGGATGAAAGATAATCATGGCAGTCATTTCCTAAAATGGTTTATTTAATTTCATAGTTAAACCAATAAATTTTTGTAGAAACTGCTTATATTGCTTAGTATTGCACAGGATCATAAAGAAATCAATTTTAGGACAGTATATTTAAAGGCAAAGGACTGACTACATAGGGAGAAAAGCCAATGGAAATGGAAATTTTATCTTTCGAACCAGATGTACAATATTTAGTTGAAGCTACCTACTCATTAATTATGATTAAAAGGGAGACTGGGTATTCAAGTAAACATATCTATCAGATAAGCAGTGGAATGTAAACAGCAAAACTAGTTTTCAGACAAGACTTAGCATAGACATTTTGAAATAAATGACTACAAGACTTAAAAGAGTTTTGAATGCCAATAAGCAGTAGCGCTTGTGGGGTTCTAAGTCTTCCACATGGACCTGCCTTAACCATTTGAAACATTTCTGTGTTCATTAAGTGTCCTGTCATAATTATTCTTTTATTCACAAACCAAAGTCTTATAATTGGCTTAAGTATTTTTGTTAAGCCAAATAAGATGGTTTGAGATTGTCTATGGTTTTTATGAAATATCACTTCCTGAATGCTTAATATTGTAATTAGATACCTTTAATTGTGTGTTATACTTTCTATCCCGTTCCATTCAAAGCATGAACAATAGGGCATTTGAGTGTGATTTTTAGAATTCATCATTCAAACTTCTGCAATGGTAATTCACTGTAGAGCAAGGTAAAGTGTATTTATTTTCAAACACTGTGTGTAAGACTGCTGATAATTTTGTGTATACACTAGAGCTGCTCTGTTCAGGACAGTCACTTCTAAACACATTAGGCTGCTGAACTGTGCTTGATACAACTGAAGAACTGAATTTTTAATTAAACTAATTCTAAGTTCAAAAATCTGTTTAACTATGAGGACTTTGAATTTAAATAGTTGAATCCACTCTTAACGAGTTGTTGCATCTACTTTTCTACCCTTAAACTTTATGAAATCTAAATATAGTAAGTATTGCTGATAAAACTTAAAATCCAACTTGACCTCAAGTTGATTGTTCCAAGAATCACCGTGAAAAAAAAGGTCAAGTTCTCGCTCATCACTTCATAGTGATTACTTATGTGCTTTGCATTGTGTCTCTCTTAGGCAGCACTACTCTAGAGCTTTTTAAAAGTTGTTAGGTTTAAAAAATTGTGTTTTGAATTGTTTTATTTCAGTGTTACTCTTTTAGTTAAATAATTCTCGTCAGTGTGGAAAAGCAAATCATATTTATCGTAGACCCACCAAGCGGGCACCTAAATGCCCCCTCTGCAGCTCCCCCTTTCTCTAAATTGCAAAGTCCTCACAAGCACCACCAGCAGAAGGTGAAATCATAGTCGGTGGAAGTGTAGGAAGAGTGTACGAAGGAAGTGAAAGTGCGCAGTTGAATCAAACTGCTCATACCCTACAGGTTCGTTCTTTTCATTCCCCTGGGTGCTTCTAGATCAATGTGTCCCTAATTCCCAAACTGACCTTCAGCTTCTTCCCAAGCTCTGCTGTGTGATGGCTTCCGTTGAGAGTGATCAGCGATGACTGTGTTCAGCAGAAGTTTGGTCATGTGCTCGACTTTGTCCAGGCCCGAGAGCTTTCATCTTTCAGAGTGGAGAGCTTTCTCTGGGAGAAGGATTCAAATCCCAGAAGTTTGAATACTGCCACGCGGTACTTCTTGGACATGATGTTGTACAGGATGGGATTGATGGCAGCACTGAGGTAGAAGAGGACAAATGACACGAGGTTGCAGTACTGGCTGATCTGTGCAATTTCCAGGGAGCCAGGCTCAAAAGATTTGGAAAATAAATATCTTCCTACATGGAAAGGTAGCCAGCAGAGGATGAAAGCAAACACCACTACCGCTAAAAGGACAATGGGCGAAAGATTGTTAGTTCAAGACATGTGCATCCAAAGACATTCTATCTTCAAGACTTAGTTTTAATTACATATGTCATGACCACTGAGAAACTATGTCCTGTTCTTGTCATAGAGCAATAGTAGGCTCACTCTTGCCCATTCCTTCATTTTAACAAAGGCTGAGACTTTCCGAATCAAGTTCTACAATTTTTACTGTTGTTTTATTCCAGTCATTTCTATTTAAGAATTTGTTTACTTATTTTATGATGGAGGTGACACATTGACTCAACTGACAGCCCATTTGTTCACAATAATGCACCATTTTACCTGTGTCAGACACAACATAAAATTGTATGCATTAAAGTTGTATTGTGAATTAGAGTTTCCTGGGGCACTTTATTTTTTATAAATGCAAATTTCTTAGATACAACATAGACTTAGTAAAATTTACAAAAAGAAGATGAGGATATCTTCCTTCTCTCTCTGTCTTTGTCTGTCTCTCCCTGTCTCCCTGGTCTTTTTCTCTTTTTTATTCTTTCTTATTGACTTCTTTTTAATTGACTTCTTTCATATTTCATTCATATTATTTTTGGTTATGGTCTTGCTATGTTGCTCAAGTTGGCCTTGAGCTTTTGGGCTTCAATGATGCTATGACTTTAGCCTCCCAAGCAGCTGGGTCTACAGGTATGTGCCACTATACCATTTTTTAAAATTTTACAGTTGATTAGATATGTAGTTAGGATTAAGAATTGATCAGATGGGTGATTCTATGTCATTTACAATAGATATAAGTAAGATATAAAAGGTCAGTCAACCAATCAACATTGATTATCATCCAGCCAAGGCTTTACATTTTTAAAAGACCTGTATATTTTACAATTAAATTTTTAAAATTCAGACATCAGAGGAAGGGTAATCAAAGTGTTTTAGCCCTGCTACCACACTCCTTTAAATTGTCAAGGAAGAAAAGTAACATTGATGAGGAATTTAATGGGTTTAAAAATTGGAGGAAATCATTAAACTTATCCCCAAAACTAAGCCACTTAGTAACAATTTAACTGCCAAATAACAGTGTGAACTCATATGCAAGAGTTTAGAGTCCCCTGGAGAACCTAAAGCTTTATAGTTTATGAGTCATACTGGAAGAAGCATCAGTCTAGAAAATAAGACCTGACATTCCTTGAATAAACAGCATAACTTTAATATGCAGGATCTAGGAATTAAAAAATTGTAAATATGAAATCATCCTAGAATAACTTCTAAGAGACATTAAATATGTCAATAAGTATAAAATGCTGATCATAATGTTCAAATAATAAAACATACAGATTTTAGCTTTTAAAAAGTGAGTGGAATTAGTATTTTGCTTGCCTAAAAACACATTTGTATTACTTCATTTGTATGAAACATATCCTTAAAGTTGATTTCATGCAATAAATGTTCAGCTCACTTCACTTGTGGCCCTGCCTACAGGTGTTCCTGGCAGTCCATGTGAGGAGGGGTGGTCCTACCAGCTTTCAGGGTCTACTTTTCTTCTGCTGGGGTTCTGCCTGTCTTAGCTTGCCCTGCCTTACCATAGCCTACACCTCATGAAAAGACAGGTAATCACAAAAATAAACAAAAGGAGACCCAGTACTGATTTTCTCTGACATTTCCAGAAAGCCACATAAACAGCAGCTGAATAAATGGAGTTGATACAGTTATCTGAAAAAATCCAAGGCAGAAAACAAATCATAACATCCAAATAAAATGAATGCTATCTAACCAAATCATGTTTTGAGTTACGCTCACCACTGAATACTTTAGCCATCTAACGACCTTGTGCTTGCAAAGCAGGTGGTGGAACCACTGAGCTAAAGCCCCGGCCCAATGACTGTTTTCTTAATGTAACTTTCTATCCACTAACTCAGTTTGAAATAGGAAGCTTATTTTCATCTTTAACACTTAAGAGTCTACAAGGCTTTCATAAACTATCTTAGTGTCAAAGCAAGTTTTGGGGTAATATAAAATTCACCAGAGGGCAAATAACAAAACCATTATGGAGAGGAAGAAGATAGAGGAAGAGACACAGAGAGACTAAAGATATATGAAAGAGTCAACACAAAGCAACAGTGGGGTGGGGGAGAGAACAGAGACATTGATACCCAGAGAAAGAGGAGAGAGACTTAAGAAGAAATAGACTGGAGCTCAGCGGGAAGGGGAAGGGGCCCCTGCTGCAGGCCCCAGGACGCTCCACGACTCACCCAGCATCTTCACGGTTTGCTTGTGGTTCTGGTCCCGGAGTGAGGCGCCCACCGCCGCATCGCCGCGCCTTCTCCGCCACAGCTTCCTGCCGATGAGGCTGTAGAGGACAGTGAGGCAGAAGACCGGCAGGAAGAAGAAGACGCTGGACACCCACACCATGACGGTGAGCAGCCCAGAGCGCACCGCGAACTCCGTGGCGCGGCACTCATTGGTGTCCCGGGGGTCGGTGCCATTCTCGTGTTCCACCCCGACGAGCACGAAGATGGGCCCGGCGCTGCAGAAGGCCACGGCCCAAATGACCAGGATGACCAGCTTCACCCGGCCCTTGGTGACCACCACCTTGGCCCTCAGCGGGAAGCAGATGGCGAAGTAGCGCTCGACGCTCAGCGCGGTGATGGTGAGCACCGTGGCATAGGTGCTGCTCTCGCTGACGAACTGGAAGAGTTTGCAGAGCAGGTCACCAAAGTTCCAGGGACGGTACTGCCAGAGGCGGACGAGGTCGAGGGGCAAGCAAAGGAAGATGAGCAGGTCGGAGAAGGCCATGCTGGACAGGTAGAGGTTGGTGGTCGTGCGCAACTCGCGAAAGCGCGACACCACCAGCATGGTGAGCAGGTTGCCTGCGACGCCCACCACGAACAGGGCCACGCAGGTGGCTGTGACGCCCGCCAGCAGCGGCGCGGGGAAGAGCGGCAGCAGTTCGGAGGCCAGGGAGTCGTTGTTGGCCGGAACGTCCCAGTCTGGGTCCGCCAGCGTGCGGTTGGGCTCCGGCTCCTCGCTGGGCGTCGCGTTCCACATGCTGCGGGCTCCGAGACGCGACCGCGCTGGAAGGCTGGACAGAGCCGATCCCAAGATGTGGTTCCCTAGGGAGCTGCAGAGAGCGAGGAAAGAGCTGCGCGGGCCGGTAGAGGGAAGTAGGGAGAAGAGCCCTGGAGGTGTGATGACGGGGAGAGAGGAGAGAGAGGGAGAGAGAGGGACCCACCGCTCTCTGACGCCGCCCCTTTCAGCCCCCCTCTTCTCCACAGCCCCTTTCCCCAACCTGCCTCCCACCGCAGCTCGCTGGCCTGCCGCTCCCGGAGCAGCCCTGCCTGGCTTCCGCGACGCTGCCCCAGCTGCTACCCCTCGCACTTACGGACGCGTGTCCCCGTGGGCTCCGCACAGGGAGGCGCTGTGACGCTGGCGCGCCAGAAGCTCTCTCCTGAGCTCAGGGCGTCAGTGTGCCCGGGAAGGGCAGGGGGACCCGAGTCCGTCTTCAAGAAGGGGTAGGGCTGGCTGTGAACCTGGTGGAGAGAAAAAGTGAGCGAGGGAGGGAGAGAGGGAAGGAGGGAGGGAGGGAGGGAGGGAGAGAGAGAGAGAGAGAGAGGGAGAGCGTACCTGGGAAGAGCCTCACTCAGCGTGGAATGCACCATTTTGTTCAGAGGAGTAAGTTAGGAGACGTGAGATCCTGCAGTGAGTTGAGTTAGGGGCTAGGAGACCAGAGCAGAATCACCCAAGCAGTTTGGACTTCTGAGTGCCCAGGGGCAAGAAGTATGAATAATCCCGCCTTAAATCCCAGTCCTCCGTAGCTCCTCCACCTTGACCTTGGCCGGGAACGAGCTATAGGGGAGATTTCCTCTGTCTGATGCAAAGGTGGAGTGGGCGGCAGAGATAGGCGGGGAACCTGAGAGAGAAGGTTGTAGCAGACAAAGGGGGAGCAGCAGAAGCTGAGAGGAGGACTCACGTCGGGGATGCTCAGTGTCTCTCCCTCCCTCTCTCTCCCTCTCTCAGTTAAGCTAGATGAGCTATTGAGTTGCTTTGTTCCCTTGGGCAAGCTCTTCACCTTCTGAGTGTACTGAGGACCACTTTGAGTGAATTTCAAGGGTCGGGCATACACTAGGCACTCAGTTAATGAATACTCGCTGCCTTGCTGTTATTAAGGTGCTGCTGAGAGGTAGCAGGGGGTGGAAAGGAGTGGGAGGCAACCCCTGCACTCACAAGGTGACTCCTCTGTCTGCAGCTTGTGACTGATCTACTAGCTAAGACCCAGAGAACTCACAAACCTGGCAGGACCTGTGGGGGGATCAGGACCACGGCCAGCTCCCGGTCCCTGGAGCCCAGCCCCGCGGTGAGCTTCTGTCTCGCTGTCAGTTTCCGGGCTTTCTCTCCTGCCGGACCAAAGCACAGATCCGTGTTTTAACCACACCTTTCCGCGTTCATCCGCCGCTGGTTTAAATAAGAATCCGTTCACGGTGTGTGAGACCTGTGAACCTTCCGGAGTGCGCACGTGACAGACTGCTCACAAGATTGCTTCTACTACCTACATTGTTAATCCTTCACAGTCCATAAGGCTCAAGACTGGGTTTTGTGCACAAATGAAAGAAGATTCCACTCAGTGAGGCACTGCGTGGGACAAGGTTGATAAACACAGTTTACTAATGCATACAGTGTGTAGTGACTTGGCTGCACTGATGTGTTATAGACGTTGGGCCAAACTGACCTTTTAAAAACTTTATGTCAAACCAGTATTTTTAAATATTACAACTAAGTCAAACTACCGATAACAAGATTTAAAAAATTAATAATTGGGCTGGGAATTTAGCTCAGTGGTGACACCATCTGCCTCCCAAGCACAAGGTCCTGAGTTCAATCCCTGGTATCAAAATTGATTTTGCTTATCCCTTGCCTATTACCAATAGGTTTATGTGTATGAACAAAGAGATAATGCTGATGGAAGTTATTGTCTAGGAACAAAAACAGGAAGACATTATGGGAACTAGTTTCAGTATATTCAATGCTGAAGCTCTGGCTGATAGGTGGAAAAGAAAGAAAAGCTACTAAAATATTATTATAATAAAATTTGTACTCCAAGTTTCTCTTAGTTCATTGAAAAGAGGTTTTGTGCTAATATCAATTTCTTCGTAAGAATCTTTTGTCTTATACTCTCAGTAACTACTTTGAAGATGATGTACAGTGTATTAACTATTGTTATTCTCTCATTACACTGTTATGAAGTTTTGTTTTATTTTTCATAAAATTTTAAAAAGAAAACAAAAGTTTCATGTTAACTAAAATTGCCAGCTATTTAACTGCACTCAACTATTTCCTAAAATATTAACAAATTTGCACTGTGTGATAAAGAAGTAGAGATTACTATGAAATTGATCTATTCATTCTTGGTAAATAATAATACTTTAAAATATATAAAATTGTTCTTAATATGTGATGAGGACTAGGAATAACAGATAAGTAAAACTCGGACATGTCAAGTATTTATAAACTTACAGTATGGAGAGAAAAATACAGATACACAAATCATTCTAGTACAGTTTTGATAGGAACATTTAAAGATACCTGTACACTGAGCTCTACTGGAGTAAAGAGAATTGAAGAACTTCATAGAGATTATAGGGCAGGCTTCTCAGAGGAAGTGGCATCTGTGCTGGATATTAAAAACTCTGAGTTCTGTCCCAGGAAGAAAATTTGCTCGACTGTTCAGAAAAAGGACACAGAGCACTTCGGAGTGTGTGTGTGGGGGAACCAATATGTCTTGTGCTCTAAAAGGTGAAAGAGGTATTGCTATGGACTCAGATTTTTACACACTCAATGCCTAATAATAATTTTTTTTTCTTTTTGATACTTACAATGTTCCACATTTGGCCAAAGAGATCCCTTCAAGCTGGCTACAGAGTCCTTTAGACATGACTCGGACTTTGAGAATTCCCTTGTTTTGTGGCACAAAGAAATGCCCAGAACTAGTACATTTCAAATGCTGAACCTAGAGGGAAGCTATTATTTCAAGACTCTCTGGTACCTGAGGGGTTGGAATTTAGAGACCTATATTTGGGCAGCAGGGGGTAGTTGTTATTGCTCCTGGAGCAAATGGATTCGGTGCTTTCTGTGGAAATAGCTAGGATATATATTTGCATTTGATTTGCTTTTTGAAATCATGAGATGATTATGATGACACAGTAGACAAATCAGGCACACGGTGAGCAGATTATAAAATCAATATTATCAATGTGATACCTTAGCAAGAACACAGTTACACAGTATTCCCTCTAGTATGCAAATCCTTAATCTAATCACAGAGAAGCACCAGAAAACTCAAAATGAGGATTAGTTCATTAAAAATTTCCTTAAAATAAGTTAACGTTGAGGGGATGAAGGGAGGGCAGAGGTATGGGGAAACAATGAGAACAAAAACCTGTCATGTAAAGGTACAAGATCCCAGTGGTGAATGTAACTTACTGTATATTTTTAAAGTACCAATAAACTCAGTAAGATTTTGAAAAATAAGTAAATATTGTATAAGAAAAAAAATACTGAGAAAATGTTCCAAACTAAAGGGGACTGAAGACACATGACAACTGATAAAGTCTAAGACTGTATTCTAATCTCCTAGAAGTAAGTTATTGTGTTGACATGATTAGAATATAGATAGTAGATTAGCTATAAATATTGACTCAGTGTTAAGTTTGATAATTGTGTGCTGAAGAATTTATTTTTATTTTTAGAAATACACTCAACCATGATTTATGGAAGTTATCCTCAATTACTTTGGGAAAATAATGTAGGGGATGGGTAGATAGAATAAATGACAAGCAAATGGGGAAATTTTAAAATAAAAGATTAATCTGGAAAAATGGTGAAATGATTTTCCTCTTACTATTGTTGTAACTTTTGTGTAAGTTTGAATTTTCAAATAAAAAGCTTGAGTCATAAATTTATATAAATACTTTCAGTTCAATTTCCATAATTTATTTAACTTCTTTGATTTTGGAATTAAACTGAACATCTTTTTAAAAAAACATAAGCATAATTTTTTATCTTACAATATATACTAAATTATTTCAAATCAACAACATCAGTTTTACCACGAATATTAAAATTGACAATTGAAGTTTGAGATTTTCTTGCATTTCTCTTGGGTTCTCAAAATATGTTCTAGTGTTTGTTCAACTTTTGTGATAAAAAATTACTTGAAATAATACCTCTTATGTGTGACAATATTACCAATTTAGTGTGTGGTTCATTAGTTTGTTATTTTTGTTTAAAGAATTATTTTAGAATTTACTTTTGAATATAAAAAACATTACATTATTTGAAGACCTTTAAAGAATGCATGGTTCTGAATTTAAAACTAAACCAAAGTATATTCAGGAAAATGTTACTCTCTTTTCATATTCCCAAGTACATGTCATTTGAAAATTTTAGCTTCTCAGGAAAGTTGCAGGATAGAAAATCAAAAATGTAAATAAAAAATGTAATATTTTCTTATATGAATAGTTAACTTGCTGAAAAAGAAATCAAGAAAGCAATCCCATCTATAAGATCTAAAAATAAGGAATAAACTTAACCTAGAAAGCCAAAGAACTCTACAATGAAAATTATAAAAAGCTGGTGAAAGAAATTATAGAGGACATACAGAAAATTGAAATACAGGCCATGTTCATGGATTGGAAAAATTAATATCGTAAACATGACCATACTACCCAAAGTGACCAATACACAGTCCATTAGAAAAATGGGCAAAAGTCCACTCTGGCGAACCTGCACAGCACTCAGTAGCCATTCCCATGCCCATGACCGCGCAGCACTCAGGCAGGGATTTTCTGCAGAATCCTTTACCTTCGCAAGTAAATCCCAGTTCTCCCAGGTAAACATTTTAGGACAAACTCTCTGGAGTGGTGGCTGTGATTGTTGCCAATTTGCAATTATCTTAGCACCAAATCTGTTGCTTACTCCCTTCCCCTTCAATTAATTCTATCTGTAGCTTAAAAGGTGAAGTGCCACACTTCTCTCTGCTGCTCTTTTCTTCTTTCGCTTTTGCATGAATGTATTTCTATACTGATGTCAGTGCCAGGTCAGATGAAAGAAGGCTGCAAGCTATTTGGTGATTTCCACATAAAATTTTACTCACGATGAAGTAATTTCATGAGTCTTCGTGGGTGTAAGTCAGAATTATGTCCACAAAAATCTTTTCCATGTATGTAGCTCTTTATACAGAGAAAGACTCTTTCCAGTCATAATATTTCATTGCTATAAATAGTGTTACAAATGATATTTATGCACATACATGTATAATATAAAATACATAATATGAAGAATAAGTATAATGTACATGGCAGTACATAATTCATCGAATGACTGAAGAAAGCATGGAGCGTGTTCAGTTGAGCTCTGAAGTATATATAGAAATTTAGTGTACAGTAACAAGTGTAACAACATATTAGAAATAGACTTGTTGAATCAACGGATAAAAGTACATTATGTGTAATTTTGTTATAAATTGCCACATTCCTCTGCAGGGGCTTGTATTAAATTTTCTCTCCATCAGCACTGGACCAGAATGCCAGATTTCTCCTAACCTCTTGGAACATAGGGCTGTTAATCTTTTGATTTTTGTCAGCTTGTTAGATGAAAGACTGCTTTCTGTGTTTTTAATTTGCTGTCTTTTATTTTGAATAAGGCTAGTATCATTTCATATTTGCCTTTCTTTTCCTGTGAAAAATTGGGCTATGACTTTTGTCCACTTTTCTATTGTGTTGTTGTTCTGCTCCCCTGTTCCTTTTACTTATTTTTTCTCTTTTGGTACTGGGAATTGAATCTCAGTCTCCCTCATGCTAAGCACATGCTGTGTCACCGAGCTATATAACCTATCTTGTGCTATTTTCTAAAATGCATTTTTAGGAAGCCCTTTTATGTTAGGCACATTTACTTTTGCAATAATAAAAATTGAAAATGTTTTCCTCCAGCTGTTTATTTGTACTTTCATTTTTTTGCTCATGGGTTTTCTTCCTTTTTTTTTTTTTGGTACTGAGGATTGAACTCAGGCCCTTGTACTTCTAAAGCAGGCAGTGGAACCACTGAGCCAAACCCCTGGCCCATGGGTTTTCTTTCTTTACTCTGACATGAAAAAGCTTTAAATTGTGTGTCATTGTCAGTCTTTTTTGTTATCATTCCTGGATTTTGAGTCATATGTATATAGGTTTTACTCTTTGTTAAGTTATAAAGGAATTCTTCCAAGTGTTGTCCTATTATTTTATGGTTTGTTTTTTACATTCTTATTTTTGTTTCCATTTGCAGTTTATCTTGGTACATGAAGTGATGGATAAACCTAATTTTATTTATTTTCTTCCTAATAGAGATTCAATCATTTCAATACCATTTATTTAAACATGCACTTTCCCCTAATATATTGAGATGATTCTTTTGTCACCTATCAAATTTCTATTCTTATTTTCAGAGCTCAGATTCAACACTTTAGGTCTATATACTATTTTTCCAGGATTTAAAAAATATTTTTCAGTAAATCATATACTGACGAGTGCCATTTTTTCTACTACACTAAAAAATCACATTTTCATATTATTCTTTAATTCTTTTTATACCTTATTTTCTGTATTAATTAGGACTGAGATTGAATACATACATCATAAAATCTAAAAAAGAGACTGAGACAAGGCAAAGGTTTATAGATTCATTTTTCTTTTGAAAGAAACCAAGGCACAGCATGCCCTGGGCTGGTGTCCAGGAAAGTGTGTTCCCCTGCCTTTCTGTCCCATTGTCCTTTATGAGTGGCTTCCAATCTCAAGGTTGCTTCCCTCAAAGTTGATGCTGGGATTCTCATCATTCAAATGAGCTTTAGGTAAGAAGAAACAGAAAAGGAAAACAAAAAGGACTTTCTTAAAATTTCAACTCAAAATGTTCAGCCATATTACAATGCCTACTCACACCTGCAAGAGTTACCAGGACATGTGCTTTTGTAAAAGGGCATATTGCCACTCCCAGGCAGGAGGGTAGCAAGTTCAAGCCCAGCCTGGACATTTAGCATCTTAGTGAGACCCTGTTTTAAAATAAAAAATAAAAGAGCTGGGGATGTAGCCCAGTGGTGGAGTGTTTGCCCAGCATGTGAGAGGTCTTGGTTCAATCCATAGTACCAAAATAAACAAACCAAATTAAACAGTAAAATAATATCTCATATATAGACAGAGAATGTAAGAGGCCTCCTGGGAAATTTAAGCAGTGTGTTATGCCATCCATAAAATACATCATTTAATTTAATGTTCCTTTCAAGCTTTGTACATAATGTATGAATACATTTGGCTTCACTTTTATTCTTTCTACCACATCTTGTAACATCATTTAAATAATACCAACACATATTTCAAAGTAAGAGATGCACTTCACTCTTTCCAGACCATCAAGCTGTAAGAATCCAGAACATCAGTCAAGGAAGAGAAAAATTATACTTTTAGAAAAACTTTAATTTTATCATTGAGGTACCTAAAACAAATTTTATAATTATCAAGTGAGATATGTTAACATAAGTGATCATTATAGATTATTAAATAAAGTTTAGAAAGTCATCTAAATATCTGATTTTTTAAAATTAGAGAACTAACATCTGTTTTTTAAACACTCAGCATGTTAGGTGTTATGGCTTAGGTCTAAAAGTACCCTCAGAGCCTCACACGGTCATAGATGAAGCTTTTCAGAGGTGGCTGGATCCAGAGTGTGTGACCCTGGCACCAAGGGTGAGAAGAGTCAGAATTCAACTAATTATATCTTGATGTTATCATTCTGGCTGCTGTTTTAGAGAAAGACTGAAAGAAGGCAAGGGTAGAGGCAGAGAGGCTAATTAGGAAGTTTTCTCAACAGTCGTGGCAAGACATTATGGTGATAAGAGTTGTTGGTGACTTGGATCAGAGCACTGCTATGAAGTGGTGAGACATCTGATCTTCTGAAAGGTAGAGCCTCATGCTCTGTTTGTGTACCGGGCATACACGTCTTTTGGGCAACTTAAAGTGTGAAGTGCCATTAACTAATGTGGGAAGGATTAGAAGTAGGAAACATTTTGAAAGAAAGATTAAGAATTTAATTTCAGATATATTAGAAAGACATACATATTAGAAATTTAAGTGGATAATTTAAGAGGGCAATTGAATATAGTGGCATGGAGCTCAAGGATATGGATAAAATATGGAAGAAAACCAGTTGAAAAACCCTGGGAAGTGAGTGGAACTAGAAAAGAGAAGATTAAGATTTGAAGTCCTCTGAAGTTTCCAGGTTAGAGTCATTATAAGGAACTCATAAGTGGTCAGAGCAGTAGGACTACAACCAGGAGAGTGTGCTGTTTTATAAAACAGCGATGAAAGGGTAGTGAGGGAGAGAAAGGTTCTGTTATGGGTTCTCAGGTTCTATTACGGGTCAAGTAAGATGAGAACTGATTTTTCCGATAGCATTTTGAGGGTGAATCTGTTTGGTTCAAATGAACACGGATGTAGATCATTTGAAGAAAATGTCTACAGATAATTCAAACAGTTTTATTACAAAGGAAAGGAAAACAATGGGGTTAGAGGAGCCTGTGGGGTAGAAGGAGTTTTTGTACTAAAGGTGTGAGAAATAACAATGGTTGTATGCTGCTGGGAATGAGATGCTATAAAGGGGAAAGCAGGGGATGTAGAAATAGTGTTGGCATGATAGAAATAGAGAATGACTGGATTCATGTTCCAGACAAAAGTTGGAGCTAGAAAGGTTGGCTTTGGGGGGAACAGGATAAAATGAAGACTATGCTGGCAGATGTAGAGAGCATCAGTCTTGAGGGAATTCTTGATGGCTTTGGCTTTCTTAGCAGTATAAAAAGTGGAAAATGAAGCTGAGTATTTGAGACTAAAGGAGAGAGACACAAAGGTAAAATAGTTACCCAGGAGCATGGGAAGGAAGGGCAATATCTTCTGATTGCTGGGCAGCAGTAAGAATCCACTTGAAATTAATGATTGTGTATTTAATATCACACAAGTAAATATGACTGATTTCTCAATTTTATGTTCACTTGCACCAGTGCAGAAATGCAATGAAAGGAAAATTTACTTTAACCAAGGTTGTGATTTTGCACAGAGCAGATAAAGTACAAGAAAGACAGAGATATTGAAATTCTATCCAAGGAATTAATTAGGATTGTTGACCACTGAGTTTAAAGTAGAAGAAAGGAAAGAGGACACAAGGAGGTAAAGGACTGCAAAAGATGACTAGGTCCATAGATCTTTCCTTGTTTTCCAAGGTTCCAAAATCTCTCAAGATAACCTTAGGGTCTCTTTCCATTCACCCTGTTTGGTGCTCTTCTGGCTTTCCAATAGATATCTTTCAGTTACAGGAAATTTTATTAAATTATTTTTTGTTGCTTGCTCTCCTTTCCATTTTCTTGATTCTCTCTTTTTGTGACCCCATTTTTTCTTATGTTGGACTTCCAAATGGATTTTCTATTGTTTTTTTTTTTTTTTCCTTTCTGGATCCCATTCTTGTTTCAGGAAAGTGATGTCATCTCACAGTGCTCAGGAAATATTATTTGTAACTTTTTTGGAATTTTTTTCCCCAGCATGGCCTCTGTTTTTTCAAAGCTCTTTTCTAGTAAAATGAAATCCTTTGTATCCCACCCCCCAGCTTTAACTGTTAGTTAATATTTTGTAAATTTGTTTCATCTACTGTATTAACTTCTGCTAATATATTTTTAATACATTACTTGAATTGGAATTATGTATTTTGACATGCATCTTCTCTAAATGTTGAAAGTTGATTGAAAGGTTGATTTAGGGTGCTGCTCACACTTCCTTCTAACCTGTCATGATTTCTCTCATTTTTCTCTGTTTGCAGCTTAGATTTCTTGCTTTAGTATTTTAATAACACTCATTAATATCCAAAACTTCCTAGTTTCCTAATTTTTCTTCTTTGGCAAAGTACCAACTCTCAGTAAACCCAGAAATCTCTTCTTTCTTTGCTTATATCCTTTTCTGCCCTTTCTCTGCTGAATTAACTCTTCTGTGTCTCTCACAGCTGACCTCAGCCACCATTTCCACAGAAGACCTCTCTATACAGGTCAAAGAAGTTTGTGCTTTTGGTACAGTTGCTTCATCTGTGTGGTTCTTCGATCAATACCTGTCTTGCATTAAGGGCCTACTGAATTCCCAGCCTCTGAATCGTGCCTTACAGATTTTATACTATGTGTTCAGCATCTGTTATCTGAAGGAATCAAGGAATAGTAATACATTTTATAAGAATTCAATATAGATGGCATAATCTTTAAGCAAAACTGTGTCTTATCCTCTGAACTTACTGATTGTGAGGAAGGATATAATTAAATAGACTGAATAAATGTTCTTAAGAGAACTTCCATGAGAATGTTAGACTTTGGCAATTTTAGCCTCCATTTTCATATATTTTTTAAAGATAATCATTTTGAAATTCAATACCTTTGGCTGCTTAAACACTATTTAATATAATATAGTATGAAATATTCAAATAGTTCTTAATCATTTGAATACTCACTGTTTTGTCAAAACCAGTTGATATCATCCTTTCACTTTTCATTTGAGTCACAGAAATATAAGCACAAAGATGACCATTGTATCATTTAGATAAATTTTAAAAAATGATAACAGTTCTACCAGGCAAGTTTTTATGTGCAAACAAGGGTAAGTAATTGTGACTAAAACAATTCAAGGAGGAATTTATAGCCAGATATGGTGGTGTACACCTGTAATCCCAGTGGCTTGGGAGGCTGAGACAGCATGAAAACAGATTAGAGGGCATCATGGGCACCTTAGCAAGACCCTGTCTCAAAATAAAAAAAATAAAAGGAAGTTGGGGTATCAGTCAGTGGTACTGTGTGCCCAGTACAACAAAAAGGGGGAAGAGGATTTATTGAAAAAACAGTAGAGAAATCATAGGATTTCCGGGAATACAGGGAAACCAGACATGGGAAACAGGGTAGAGGAGGGCAGATGGGCAGCAGGGAATACTGTGGTCAAAACTAGACCTTGGAAAGCAAGGCATGTTGGTGCATGCTTATAAAGCCACAACTCAGGAAGCTGAGGCAGGGAGAGCAATGAAAGCTCGAGGCCAGCCTGGGCTACAAAGTCAGTTCAAGACCAGTTTGAAATACATAGTGAGACCCTATCTCAAAAAATTTTTTTAAAGATCCTGGAATTGAGTGGGTGAGGACACTGCTGCTACTCCACGGTATCTGACACCCCAGAGGGTACCTTCTGGCAGCACTGAGTGGCTGCTGGACTTGCCCTGGAAGCTGATGTGGCTGCAGATCCAATGCCACAGCCAGAACAGGTTCTCCATGGTCACAACTTCTCCAGGTCACAAACTCCAGAGTGAATGTGTCTCTGTGTCTTGCATACCAAAGCTTCGTCTTCTGTTCTCCTCTATCTCCAGGGAAGCTGGCAAGCAAAGTTTGTCCTCTTGGGCTTGTAGGAGGAAGAGAGTTTGTCTTCTTATCACAATTCAGATGAGTGTTTTCACTAATATAGAATAGATTCAGATTATACATAGCCTCCCCCCATCAAATCACAATAGGGGAGGTGTTGAAGTAATTACAAAATTATAACTGTGCAACTGTGCAAGGAAATACTGAGTGATCAGTAAAAGAGTTTTGATCAATGTTTAATAATATAGACTATGCTTTTTGCTTAAAATGGAATATTCAACTTGATACTGATTACTTTTACATATTATATAACTTTCATATATTATATCCATTCATCTGAAAGTGAATCTGTGGGTTGCTTCTACCTTTGGCTGCTGTGAATAATGTTGCTTTAAATATTGTATAAATATCTGTTTTAGTCCCTACTTTCATTTTTTTGGGGGTATAGACTCAGAATTGGAATTGCTGATCATATGGTAATTTTATTTTTAATTTTTAGAAACTGCCATATGGTATTCCATAGCAGCATAATTTTACATTTCAACCAGTACTGCACAAGAGCTCAGATTTCTGGACAACCCCACCAACACTTGTTATTTTCTGTTTTTTTCATTTGTTTGTTTTTACTTCTGTTTTTAAATAATAGTAATTTAATGGATGTGAAATGGTACCTCATTGTGGTCTTAACTGCATTTACACAGTGACAAGAGACCTTGACCACTCAGGTATTTTTTTAGGAGAAATTTTTACTCAAGTTCTTTGCCCATTTGAAAATCAGGTTGTTTGGTTCTTTTGTTGTTGAAGTTTCCCTATCACTCAATGTTTTCTTCTTCCCAATTCATCTTCTAATGACTTTGAAAACATTAGAAAATAAATGCAAAGAAGAAAAGAGTTAAAAAGTGGTATTCTGTTTTACTGGATACGATTATTACATCTGGTTCTACATAGGCAATGCAGTTTCAAAGTGTCTCAACAGATGGTACACAGGAAATGAGCTTTGTTGATAGGGTTACAACAAATTCCATTAAATTAAAAATTCCACTTAGCAGATGTCTTCAACAGTTGGTGTCCTCTCTGAAGCTAATCTATAGTAAAGACATTGTTCTTTTAGTATTTGTCATTTGTAGTGTGTGTGGATCTGGAAACCTGAGATTTTCTATAAAATACTACACTGGCATATTGGCAGTAGTTTTTCTTAGGAGAGTTGAGGGCAGAGAAGATGGTGAAACAGAGTACCTTCATCTGACAGAAGCCACAAGGGAGAGTAGTTCATTTATAAATAAAAAAGTTTTGCAAAGAGAACATGCATGTACAAGTTTCGCTTATAAAAATGAGCAGTGTACCTTAAGGCTATTTTGCTATATAGATTACAATATATTAATTTTAGTGAAAGTTAAGTATTATCAATTTTTTTTAGCTCACCAACACCACTAAAATGGGACTCGACTTATAGTTGTTAAAATTACAGTTGTCAGATTTTCTGATAATCGGTAGCTCTCAGAACAGGTAAAGAATACAAACAAGCCTATGACTTTGGGGAATTCAATTTTATTGTGTGAAAATATTATGTAATGTGAGATTGTGATTTCATATCAAAATATTTCATTCCAAAAAGCCTTTCCAAGTGCTTGAGAAACCAGAATTTTGCCTTTTAATGAATTAGGGAATATTCTTTGCAGGAAGGCTAATGAGAAAAGACAACAGGGAATTACAAACAGTGCAGATGAATGCAAATAAAATCATCCAGTCTACATTGCATATTGGATATTAGTTACTGGAAGATTCATTGTCATTTCAAGCTCTTCATAGGTTTAAAGCAAATTCATCTTCTCCATCCTGTTGGATGCTCCAAATATTTGTATCTTATCCCCATTCCTAATCGCAGCCATCTAATTCTAGTCCCTGCTCAACAATCATGCAGATGACATTCTTAACCACAAAAGTCTAGCAAAATTTAACTTCCTAAATCTTGCTTTCAAGTGCATTCTTCCTATGTAAAACATTTCTGATGACTCGTTCTTTAAACTCTTATCAAGCCTATTAAATTTGACTATTCCTTCATTCTCACAATGTGGTCTCACCTTTCATGTCTAGTTGTCTTTGTTCCTCCCTCTTTTACAGGCAAGCTCTGCCCCACAAGTGGCTTTCTCTACTCTTCTTGCTGCCTGTGGCCAGCTCTGACCTCTGCATCCAAATCCTAACCATGGAAACCCTGACCCATTTCCTACTCTAAATTGCTGTGGTACTCATAGTGTGAACTTCTCAGTTTACTTGCAGATTATACATTGTTTCTGTAATTTTATACCTTGTGTCACTTTTTCAACTACAGCACGACCTCCTTGAAGACAGTTTAAACATTTCACTGGAAGCCCACTCAGTTCACCTGGGGATCTGCTACTTCTCACCAGATTCACTGTGTATGTCTGCCCCCAGATCCTGAGCAGAACTGCTACAATAGCCAAGGGACTGGTCTCCCTCTGTCTTTTCTGCCTGTTCCACAATCTCCTTGCCATTCTGGAGCCAATGATCTTTTGAAAACAGGAATCTAATGCCGACACTTTCTTGTATAAAAATCAGATCTCTCAGTGGCCCTTTCTTTTTGTTTTATTTTATTTTATTTCTTTTTGGTACCAGGGATTGAACTTGGGTCGTTGGGCTTGCAAGGCAGGTGCTGGACCCACTGAGCTAAATCCCTGGCCCTCAGTGGCCCTTTCTTGTTCTTAGGCCCAGGAGTGCTGTTGTGTTTTGCAGGATCTTCTGGAAAAAATGAGTTCTCTAGGCCTTGGGATTTCAACTCAGAGCTCTCTCCCTCTTACTGTGCAACCAAAATCCAGTGGTTTTCTTTCCATTTTTCCCAGGTTGGGTCAGTGTCCCATAAGAGTAAAGATTTGGATTTGTATACATTTATGTGGTTGTTTAATGTCTATCTCCCCAACTAGAGAGTAAGGCTCATGTGAGTAGTGTTTAAGTATTTTTTAAAGTTCATTATCATCTATGACTTAATCAATGTTTGACAAATAAATGAATACAATTTTTATATTAAAAAAAACTAAAGCTTCCCTTCAGATCTCTGTAAAGATTGCTCCCTATCCCCAGGACAATGTGAGAATTCAAAACAATTGACTCATGTTTAGTGATAGATAAATGGTTTATGTGAATTATGTAATATAAATGTGATATTTTCGTCTCATTGATTTCATCCATAAAATATAAAACAAATAGTTACTGAGAGAAAAACCTACATAAACCAAAAACTGCAGAATATGAAATAGCCTACACTATTTCAGTACAAGATGGATTTAACTGACTGATCATTTCAGACTACAAATTCATTTAAAATTATAAATGTATTGATAATGGCCTGATTGCACACAGACATTTTTGGCATGCAGTTATATAACAAACTAGGTATGCAGCATGTATTAATACTTTTTGGAGCCTAGGTGTGCCGGTAAATGTTTAACAATCAAATATTCAAGGAGAAAAATAAATTTGTAAGGTTTTGCTCATTTCTGAGGTATCCACTTCCTCTGTGGTCAATTTCACACTGAAGGCAGAATTTGAAAGCAATGTGAACAGTTGTCTTTTGCAAGTAAGTATGAACTGGGTCTGGCACACCCTTTGCTGGAGTAATCTGAGCAGCACGAATCTGTTGGGGAAAAGGACTTGCTTTTATGTAGCTATCCTTTACAAGCTAGGTTTCTTCAGTTTGGAAAATTTTCCAGAGATATGGGTAAAATATTATTATACAAAAATGACAAGTTTCCCTCCTTTCTAGAATAATAAAATTAAAAGATACTACTCTCAGAAGGTAGGGTAAAACAAATAAAAGGAAGTACTACACTTTAACCGTAGATTAGAATGGGCAAAATTTTCTGTAAAGGACCAGACAGAACATATTTTAGTCTTGGCAAGCCTTACAGTCTCTGCTAGTGCTACTCCACTCTGCTATTGTTGCTTGAAAGCAGCTATTCATGATCCATTAAGAAACTGACAGAGCTGTTAAAATAAAACTTTATTTATAGAACTATGTAGTCTTCCAGATTAGTTTGCAACTTCTGATCTAGATTAGTTCGAGTTATAGAGGCAAGGGGAAATTGATTATCTTCATTACAATGAAGACAAACCTGCTTTCAGAATTCTTACATCCTAGAGGTTTACCAAGCCAATTCTCCAGGCAGGGATTAACTCAAGATTGGACATCTGACCCCACTCTGGCCAGTAAAACAGGAGAGGAAGTACATGGAGGGACATTTTGGGAAAGTCTTTCTTGTGAAGGACAGCTGCTGACCCATCCCTTTTATGCAGTGTCTTGAGTGGCTATGAAAATTGGAGTTCGCATGGTCACCAGTCTGAGAATAAAGCCAAGAAGGCAGGGCCAGGAGATGGAAAGAGCCAAATGAAGCCTGCAGGCAGCCTTACCTCTGAATTTCCTGTGGTGAGTGATGAATTTTTCTTTTGTATAGCTCTTCAGAGATTGGGTTTCTGTAAAACGGAGACTGAAAGTGTCTTAATTAACTCATTCATATTTGCTCCAAAATTTTCTTCAAGTTACAAATATGGAACCACTGGCTTCTCCAAATAGGGACTTTCTTACCTCTTTGAAGAGAAAGGATGTTGTATTTAATCTTTCCCTGAACAGTCATTGGAGTTGGGGCTGTCACATCAAATTTTTTAAAAAGCCAAGTTATTTTTAAGTTTATTTTTTCCCCAAAAGTAAATATCCTGGAAATAGTAAATAGCTTTGCTTTTGGACCAATTCCTTTTAGTCTCCTCCTTTGACTCAAAGTAGCAGACACTGCCAAACACCTGTTCTGCAGCTATTCTGTCTGCTCATGTTTCCTGCAATCAGAACCTTGATTTTTTTGAGCTCTCAGTAGACAACATACTTTAGAAAAGACTGGACCTTTCCTCAGCCCTGGGGAAGATTATTCTGATTAATTAATCTAAGTCAATCACGGACATGCCATTTCCCTTGCCAGAGAATGACTAAGTATGAGCTTGTCTAAAATTCTGAACTGTAACTGTAGGGGAGTTTTTCTCTGTCTCAGAAACGGGACTCTTCTCATAGAGAGTTGCTCGAAGCTGCTTCAGCCTTCCTGTGAATCTGCAGTCAAAAGCCAACAAGCAGAGCCAAATGCCATGTAAGGATATAGTGAACCTTCCTCAGTGGTGGCAAAGAGCTACTCGTGTAGCTAAGCTCCAAATCATCCATCCCGTATGTTTCATGATACTGAAGCTGATCTGATTGGTCTTCTGTTCAAGAATCATACCACTGGGACACTCACTGATGAGCTGCTATGAACAGATTGCATCTGGGCTCTTCTACTTGTCCGAAGAAACAGTGTGATGTTTCTATGCACTGGTCTCTCTCTGAGCCAGTCTGTATACTACAGATGGGTAAGTGATTTTATGGAAACCATGAAGAGATTGGCTTTAGATTAAAGTAGTGGGCAAACTTGATGAGTAAGCCAAGGTGTCTTACATATGTATACACATCAAATTAGAATTTGTATGTGCTTTAGGTTATAGATTGTTAAGTCAATCAATTTAAAATTAAACTAAGGTAAAATAGGTTTCAATATGTTTAGAACAGGTCTTTTGTTTTTTTTATTTTGTTTTTTTTGTTTTGGTACAGGGGATTGAACTCTGGACCTTGTGCTTACAAAGCAGGTGTCAGAACCACTGAGCTAAATCCCTGGGGCCTAGAAAAGTTATTTTGAAATAATTTGAATTTTTGTCAGGTTTCACTCAGATTATCACATCATTTGCTGGTAATAAAAATTGGTATTCTGAGCTTATTTTTTTAATTTGATGTGACAGCCCCAATTCTGATGACTGTTCAGGGAAAGACTGAATGCAATATTCTATCTTTTCAGAGATAAGAAAGTCCCTACTTGGAGAAGCCAGTGGTTCCATATTTGTAATTTAAAGAAAATTTTGGAGCAAATATAAATGAGTCATTTAAGACATTTTCAGTTTCAATTTTATAGAAACCCAGTCTCTGAAGAGCTACACAAAAGAAAAATTCATCACTCACCACAGGAAATCTAGAGGCAGGGCTGACTATAGGCTGCAAACCAAGACATGAGAATCGGTTTTAAGTAAAGCAATTTACTCTTTGTGCCCAGTCTTCAGAAGCAGAAAATATTTAAAGTTTGTTAAAAAGCCTCTGATGGTGTATATTTTTCCCCCCTTTTGTCATTGAAAGTCACATTTTTATTCTTTTTTAAAATCACATATTAAAACCCTTAAAATGTGGTGATTATGACTTCTTATTGTATTATTGTAAAGATAATACAACTAATTAGGTCCCATTAATAATATAGAAAGTCATTCTTTAAAAATTTCCAATGAATGATAAAATTTTTACATTTCTTTTAGATGTAATTCACGAAAAATTAAAGATCAGATAGCATGCTTTTATATTCATTTGGTTTGGTTCTTTAGTGAAGCAGTACAGAAGAACACATAAATATCATGTGCTTTTAAAGTTAAGTGGAGTAATTCATTATTGACAAGATGTACAATTTCTCCTGCTTTTTATTTTTAGAGCGAACCTGTTTGAGAAAAGATCAGCATAATACGAGAAACAACTCAGCCATCATTTCCCTAATGAAGTAGCATTCATTTTCATGTACAAGTATTATCTATACTAATTTTCTTTTTGAAGTGTGTGGTCAATGCAACATGCGAACGGAAAATGAACCACACTGATTCTTGACCCTTTTCTGAGTCCCTGTCACTTCAGGCACCATAGTCGTCAGTCTATTGGGTTAAAAATGCAAATCACAGTCTTAAGTAGAGAAGCAAGAGGAAAAGCTTTTGCTAATATTCCAAGCATGAATATGTTGCTCACCTTAAAGTCTTCCACCTGAAAATAATGTGAAATTCCCATAATGAGGTCATTACCTCTTTTCTTCTATTCAAGTTTTTGCCCACTCAAAATTCTACAGGAAAAAATACCCCTTCGTAATACATTGAGAACATTTATATAACATGGTTTTAAAGAAACTTCGCATATGTTATCTCTTTTGATAACCTTGTGAAGAACACAAAACATGTTCAAAATAGCACAGCCCTGAGCTTCCAGCCCGACTCGGGTTCCACCGCACCAATGGTCATGTCACAGTGGTAATAAAGAAATTGATGGATGTCGGCCACGTACAGGAGTCAAAATAAGACAGGAAACACTCTGATAGCGGTAGAAGTTGCTGGAGTCTTTGAAGGGAAAGGAAATAGCATCAGGGAACATGGTCTGGAGCAGGAGAACACCAGGGATCATGGATGAGGTATAGGTTGGATGAGAGCTCTCTCACAGCTGTTACCCAACCCCAACTTTAGGGCAAGAAGTCAACAGAGCCAGCTCAGGATAATGTATGAGAGTAGGATGGTGGCTGGCTGGAGGATTCCATTGCTCCGGCTGGAAGGAAAAAATGATGTTTCATTAAAGTCCAAATAAGCAATGGCTTAACAAAAGCAACAAAAATCAGTATAATCCAGTACTAAAACTTCAGGTGATATAAACATTGATACAGAGATGGTACACTGAAAAATAAGAAACATGCTAAAATCCTTAACAAATTGAGGATAGGTGGATAAGGTTCAGGTATGTAAATATTAAAAACATTTAAACTTCATTGAGAAATAAATATAACTATTGGTCTTATAAAGTAGAGCTAATTACCATACATTAATAGACATTGCCTCAGAGCAGGCAAGGAGAAGGGAAAAAGCAGACTTTACATAAACTTAAAACTATTAGAAAAGCACTTAATCTATTCAATAGAAATTAGGAGAATGAAAAAAGGTAGGAAAATATATGGAAAAAAGGAACAAAGAACTAAAGACACAGGAATAAGTTCTAATAAAAGGAAATGGGTTGAACTCATTGATCAAAAGCAGAGATGCTCAGGTTGATAGCAAAACAAGTTTCAGCTCTATATAATTTATGAAACATACATTAAAAGGTAGGTATAGGGAAGAGTTGAAACTAAGAGAATGGAAAAAATATAACAGGAAAATATGAAGCAAAAGAAATTAGAACTATCTTATCAAACAAAAAATGTGGAGGACTAAAAAGCTAGTTAACTGATTAATGGAATAAGAGATAAAGTATAGTAAATATATACATATGTATGTATGCATGCAATTCACACAAATGGTTTTTACATATATATATTTTGGCTCTGGAGATCGAACTTGGGTCCTTCTGCTTGTAAGGCAGGCACTGGCACCACTGAGCTATATCCCCAGGCTTAAATTCCCTAACATTCACAAAAGTTAGCATGATTTTAGCCCAAAGAGGGGCCTCAATTAATTTGTAACAATTAATAGCATAAGGAATATGCTTTCTTATTTCAATGCAATAAATTTTGAAGTCAATCCCAAAAAAATCACTCAAAATTTTCATATGTCTCACAGCTATATAACATCTATATAACCCTTAGGGCTAGGGATTTAGCTCAGTGGTTCTGCCACCTGCCTTGTAAGCACAAGGTCCTGAGTTTGATCCCTGGTACCAACAAACCAACAAACAAATCTATATAGCCCTTTAGTTTCAAGGGTAAATCATAAGGTAATTTATATGAAATTTGAGTCATTGACAACAAAATTGTTTTAGGTCAAAATGTATGGTGAGCCATTAAAATAATGTTTAGAAAAAAATTATAGAATTTGGTTCAACTGCCAAAAAAGAATATTTTAAAACAAATGAGTCAATTAATTTCTAGAAGATAGAATAAGCTGTAGGAAATGCAATACAGGGAAAAAACACGGTTATGGGACAAAAACAGTGGATTAGACAATAGCAAAACAACTCAAAATTGAAATATTATCTAAAATGACAAATCAGGTGGACAAACCAGTGACAAAAAGGAACAAAATAAAATGAGAGAAGATGAAAATATAGAATACAAAATTCTCTCAGTCTCAAATAGTTAATGACAGAAGTGAAAATGATTAAAGACTCTGGGATCTGCTTGTGTGCTTTGCAATAAAGTTAGTGTCATACATGATGGCTTTTCACCAAGGCTTTACATATCTCATTATCACTTCCAAGATCATATTTTAAATTGTCAACAAAAAGGATGATCCTTACAGTTACTCATGAGCTAATGCGGCCCATAGAGTAAAAAAATCTCAGTGAGTAATCGTGTTTGTACTGAAAGAAGTCCTTCAATCATTAAAGCAAGTGGACATAGTGGACAAAAGCTCATTGTTACTGAACAGAGTTATATGGCTCCGGAATAGCTCCAGGATGTAGTACCTGGGGACTCAGGACACTAAACATCTTGCAAAGAGAGAGGCAGCCCTATTAGCCTGAGAATACCTTACCTAATGTGCCAACAAGTTGCCGTTGGAGACAAGTTGCAACTGTTCCCAGGCATTCTATTGTCTGGTTTCTGGTTTAGACTTTTTTCCTACTACATCATTGTCAGTGTGAAGGGATGTGATTTTTATAGATGAAGCTTCTACCAAAACCTGACGGGCAATAGGAATTTAAAGGAGGAAACTGATATGTCTGGAGACAGCTTGTTGAAGAAGGGTATACAAAATGGTCAGAAATATAAGAATCTAGGAAACTGACATTTATGTGCATACTAGCTCTTCTGTCAGGCTATGGGCCAGGAGCCGTGCACACATACCCTGATTATTTTTAAAGAGTACTAAATTTTAAGAAAATTCTGTCTTCAGCTTATAAGCCTTGCTCCTTCCCCACACCTATTCCCTTTGCTGGACTGTAAGATGCAGAATCAGGGCAAGAAATAAGATTGGAGATGTGTGTACAGGCAGAGTGATCAAATTTTTCTCAGACTAGAGAAGGAAGAAAAAGGGGGAGAAAGGGAAGAAATGAGCTTAGGTTTTCAGGGAAATTCTTTTGGATATGGGAGCATTGCTTTGGGAAAGTTGTATGCTGACAGAATGAAGGGACAGGAAAGGATTTTAAGAGCTGTTGCCTTGGGTTTTGAATTCGTTTCCCAACATAACGTTCTGTAAAAGATGAACATAAAGATTGGAATGATTTTTATGTACTTTTGGATACTGGATTATATTCATGTGTATATGACATGGAGGCTGAAAAAAGAATGACAGAAACTGGATGATATATGTTACCTCATTTAGTTCTGACAGCACCAAGAAGTAGAGAAGTAGCATTCTCGTTTTATGTGTGAGAAACTCAAGGATGAGAGCTATAGAGTGCTTTCCCCCACATTTCTGAGATTTTAAGTGGTGAAGTGAGATTCTAACACACATCTGATGCCAAAGTACACGCCAGGGCATTGCACTAAGTGTCTCTCCTCAAAGAGATAATATGGAAAGGCCTTCAGTTTTGATTAGGGGCACAGATGTTCCAGAAGTAGGTCATGTTCATACCTGGGTTGGTAGAGTTTATGCTGGGAATTTTTGTTTTGTCCCAGAATTGGGTGAGATGAACCCAATCCCTTAATACTGTTCTGATATATTCCATTCAACACTTGAGCTGTAAGACCTCACCCTTCATCAGTGCTGTCACCTCAATTTCTCCATACATCAATGAATGACTTATCCATACCCCTAGGTCCTGAGATTCTATGGACATTAATTGAACATTCAGACAAGAGTACCTGGAATAAAGAGGTTTTGACAAACTTTTTTTTCCCTTCTCCAACATTATTATCTCCTTAGAGTCAAAGGTGCCCCTCAACCAGAAGTCTGCCAAGAGCAAAGAGCACCGTACCCAGGGCATTCTGTAGCTTTGCAGTCCTGTGGTAGCTTCTTGGGAAAAAAGGAGAGAGGCCGCCTTTTGCTCCTTCATCTGCACAACGGAATGTTTTATACCTCCTTCCAGTCTGTACCCATTGTCTGTGCCCCATCGGAGGGAGGGGATTTAGAGACAAAGGAGGGTGTACCAATGCAGGCAGCAAGTAGAAGCTTGTAGGGAAGGGGAAATCTTCAAAAAAAGGAAGGCAGAGGGTGCAAAGGCCAAAGTACAAGCTTCATGGTTTGTCCTACTGATAATTTCATCTCACTTTACCGAGCAGCTAGGAGAAAACTAAATTCAATAAGTTGAATTAAATTCATAATGCAGAGTGCAAACTTACCTTTCCAGGAAGTTGGTGATGAATCTGCTTGAAAATATTCTTTTGAAAAATCTTGAATTTATCGGTTTTGTAAACTTGGGGGTTTGTACATTCATTTTTCACCTAACAAGAAGTTCTTGAGTTGTATTTTCTACTAACATGTCTAACTAGGTCATTTTCAGTTTTGACATCAATATGACATACTGGAGGATTTCAGGAATAAAGAAGACTCTAAAGTGAAATCCTAAAGGCAACTAAAGCCACAGGTCTTCCTAATTTTCTTTTCATGTTTTTTAAAAAGCATACCGAAGGGCCGGAGATTTAGCTCAGTTGTTTTCCTGCCTGCTTCGCAAGCTCAAGGACCCGAGTTTGATCCTCAGTACCAAAAGAAAAACATACTGAGTGCTTGGAACTTACCAGGCGTTGTCTCAGCACACATATATGAGTCACGTGTAGTCACACATTATACATTCACATACATTATTTCCTTGCAAGGTGAGTCCCACTAATGTCCCCATTGTAGTGAAGAAGGTCCTGAGTCTGTAAACCAAGGAAGGGAAGCTGAGGGCAATGCCCCTCATACCCCCAGCCTCAACGTCGTGCTCATAAGAACTCAGCTAGGGCACATATCTGTACTCTGATTATTTTCTCTACCGTCCAACACAGAAATTGACATCATTTTCCTCTTCCCTTTAAGACTTTGGGCTTTGAGAAAATTAAGGGAACCTCGCCACCTGGTGGCTGCTTCCAATGTGGAACTATCTGGTGGCCTCTTTCTGGTCTGAGGCAAACCAAAAGAAAGCATTTTCAGCGTTGGCTAATCAGCCTGCCAAGATGCTTCATCTCTCCAAAAGCTGATCTGACCAATCCTCAGGAGCTGTTGTCTTTAAAAACTCCTGCTTTAGGGTCGGGGATTTAGATCAGCAGTTCTGCTGCCTACCTAGCAAGCACAAGGACCCAAGTTCAATCCCTGGTACCAGAACTCCTGCTTTTCCCAAACCTAGCCTGATAAAAACAGAAGTATGTTTCTTTTGTATTGTTCAAGTGAGGAGGTTTGGTTGGATAAAGGCTAGTTTATCCTTTAAAGTTGGAACGCTCCTGACCTTATTTCTTTTTCAGAAACATTAGTATTCGTACTTATAAGAAGAGAATCAAAGTTGGCCAGAATATTGTCATTTCAGAATATTCTTTCATAGTTGCCTCCCATTCGTTTTTGAAGCAGAAGGGCCGGAACGCGTAGGCCACCCTTGTTTACACAATTCATGGAATTAAAATGTTGCATTTGCACATTATTGGCATATTATTCAGCCAAAAAGAAAATCATGTCACTTATAGGAAAATGGATGGAACTGGAGATCATGTTGAGAGAACTAGTGACTCAGAAAGACAAGGGTGTGTGTTTTCTGTAATATGTGGGATCCAGAGAAAAGATGATGTGAAAGCACAAAGGAGACACACAAGAGGAAGGGAGTCGGGGAAGGGGGAGAGTAGCACAGGATTGGATATGATCACGCTACATCATCTGGGAAAATGCCACCGTGAAACCCAGTTTCAACAATGTTGCACATGAGTTGAAGTTTTCAGCATCTAATCATATGTTATTTTTTAAATAGTGTATTGACAAATCACAGCTTTTCAATTTTAGCGACTATGTACTCCTGTAGCTGTATCAGAATCACTTGCAAACATTAAAATATAAGCAAAAAAAAAAAAAATCCCTGGGCCATGCTTTCAAAACACTGACTCTGTGGGTTTGTGGTGACGTCCAGGCATCAACATTTTGAAACGCTTCCCAGGAGACACTGATAAGCGGAGACCTTGGGGAACCTCTGCCCCTGAACCACCCCTGCTGAGCATAACAAAAGACAATAAGGAATAAGAAGACAAGGAATCTTGGCAGTTGACACAAAAAACTTGGATACTGTTTCACTCATCAGGTTGGCATACAGGAAGAAAAATGGTAAATCTTTCTTTCCCCCTGGGGCCGATACGGGGTGCAGGACATTGTCATAATGTGCCACTAGCATGAAGTACTGGGGGACAGCTCAGTGAACAACAACCTGCACAGCATGTGCAAATCCCTGAGTTCATTCGCCAGCAGTGAAGTAAAGGAGAACAAAGAGAAAAGAAAAGAAAAGAAAAGAAAAGAAAAGAAAGGAAAAGGTAAGGTAAATTAGCACAGAAATCTCAATCTAGAATCCAGAATATAAGGATTAAGGACTAAAACACTTACTGTGGCATTACAGGTAGTGACAAACCACTGGTGACAAGTTAATGATCTCATTTCACTCGTTAGAGTAGTATGCAATATTTTAGAAGAATTAACTAAATATGAACATTTTGATATGGAAAGTGTTCTACTTATAATTAAACTGCTGACTTGCTAAGGCTTATATATGTACATATATTCTTCTACATGTATGAGCATATATACATATTCCTATTTATCAAAAGAAAAAAAGTTGGAATATTGGGAGCAAGGATAAAAATGAGAAAGAATACACATTGTGACACTTGATCTTTCATGTCCTTCATGGAGAAGGAGTGGAGAGGGATCATTGCTTTTTAAATTTTTCTTCAGATATTTCTACTTTTCACTCATCACAAACAGCACACATTTCTTTTGCAATTTATATTTTTCTACAAAGTTTTAATTAACTATATAGATGGAGCAAAGAGTCGTGAATTTCTCCCACTATCCCTAGTTTATCATGTTTATCGACATCATTCAGATAATATTGGAACTATACAGTACCAAGAATGTACACGTAAGGTATAAAAATGGGTGTGAAAGAGAACCAAGATTGACACTGTGAACTCTTTTCCAGATAAAGAATCAGAATCTAACCAGCTCCTCAAAACTCTTATGAGATCCTCAACATACACCCTTTCCCTTCACCCTGCAACTGTGTGTTTATCATACTAAAGACTTTCTTAGACATATGTGTCCCTGCATAATTGGTGAATCACTGTAGATTTGTTTTGTTTTGTTTATTCGAGACAGGGTCTCACTATGTAGTTGAGACTGACCTGGAACTCACTGTGTAGCCCAGGCTGGTCTCAAACTCACAGTGATCCTCCTGCTTCAGCCTCCCGAGTGCTGGGATTACAGGTGTGTGCCACCACGCCTGGCCACTGTAGATTTATTAACACAAACTTTAAAGGCCAGGAGGGTTTAGAAGGAAATTCTTCAAGCACTAAATGAAAACAACTTTCAACTCAGATGAAAAACTAGCTTTCAAAATTCTTGGAGAAATTAGGACCCTACATGACAAAGACCACCTTTAGAAATCCATGATTATCAAGCCTGCACCACAAAAATACTCATGAATATCCTAAACAGAGGCAATGAAGTCATTAATGCCAAAGGAGCTAATGGAATGAATACAAGCAGGGAGAGCAGTTAAGCAAAATGGAAATGTGGGCTGGGGATTTATCACAGTGGTTCAGGTGCCTGCATCACAACCTCAGGGACTGGAGTTTGATACCTGGCACGTGGGTGGGGGGATGGAAAAATAAAGGAATCAACAACAGAAAAATAATGCAATGATAGGAATCGGTCAACACCTTTCATTAACAACTCTCAAAGCAAATGATTTCAACTCTAATTAAGAATCAGATTAAGGGGCTGGGGATTTACCTCATAAGCACAAAATCCCAAATTTGATCCTCGGTACTAAAAAGAAGGAAGAGGAGGAGGAGAAGAAGATTGGCAGATTGGATCAAAAATCAAAACCCAGTGATGGGCTACATTAAGAAACGCAATCCTTAAAGAAGTCCATGGAGTAAAAGTTAAAGGATAGAAAATAATACCCTATACAACACATGCTTCCAAAGCAAAAAGAAGTAGCTATCCTATTTTCAGATAAAGTGAGGTTCAAGCCAAAACTGATCAGAAGAGACAAAGGTCACTACATACTGGTAAAAGTATACATATAGGAGAGATAATAATTGTAAACATATATGCACTGAATACTAGTGTACCCAACTTCATATAGCAAATTTCACTGGACATAAAGACCAGATTATGATCAACATGATCATAATAGGGGACCTCATAACTCCATAACTATCATAAATAAATAAAATAGACAAACTGATCAGCAAAGAAATATGTGAATTAAACCACACCCTGGAATAAATGAACTTAATAGATATCCAAAGAATGATCAACACAACAAAAACAGACTATACATCCTTCTCAGCACTACACAAAACTTTCTCTATTAGTCCAGAAAAGTTGCTTAAATAAACTAAAAAGAATTAGCTGGGCATGGTGGTGCATTCCTGTAATCCCAGCACTCGGGAGGCTGAGGCAGGAGGATTGTTGTGAATTCAAGACCAGCCTGGGCTACATAGTTCCAGGGCAGTCTCAACTACATAGTGAGACCTTGTCTAAAAAAAAAAAAAAAGAAAAGAAAAAAGAATTGTCATAACCCCATGTACATTATGAGATCATAGTGTAATGAAGCTAGAAATGAATGGCAAAACAAACCATAGAAATTATATAAACACACAGGGATTAAATAATATACTCTTGAATAATCAATGGTTCACAGAAGAAATCAAACAGTTCCTAGAATCATGTAGAAAGTGCCAGCACAACATACTAGACTCTATGGGACACAGTGAAAGCAGTCTAAAGAGGAAAGTTTACAGCTGTGAATGCTTGCATAAGAACAGAGTGGTCACAAATAAATCATCTTATCCTAGGACTTTAAGGAAAACAAGAACAATCCAAATCTATAACTTGCACAGGGAATAAATCACAGTAAAGAAATATATAGTATAGGAATGGACAGCTTTCTAGACACATATGAATCACTCAACTTGAACAAAGAAGATACAGAAATACTGGGCAGTCCAATGACAGACCATGAAATTGAGACAGTAAGAAGAAGAGAAACCCAGGGCCTGATGGATTCACCACCAAATTCTACAACAACCTCAGGGGATACCTAATATCAGCACTTCTCAAACTCTTCAATGAAGGTGTAAGGAAAGGAGTACTGTCAAACTCATTCCTGGAAGCTGGCATTACTCTAATACCAAAACCACACAAGAATTTTTTTGAAAGAGCAAATTGTAGCCCGTAATAAACAGATGCAAAAATCATTGACGAGATACTGGCAAACAGAATGCAACAAATAATTAAGAAGCTAATATATCATGATCAAGTGTGCTTCGTTCCTGGGATGCGAGGATGGTACAAAATACACACAAAAAAAAGCAGAAAAAAAAATCATATGATCATCTCAGAAGACACAGAAGAAGAATTTGATGAAATCCAACATCTATTCATGATAAAAACCTTAAAATACAGCCATAGAAGGACCTTATCTCACTATGATAAAAGCTATTTATGACAAACCTTGTGCCAATATCATATTAAATGAAGAAAAACTAAAATCTTTTCCTCTAAATGAGAAATTGAGACCATTCCTGTTAAATATAGTACTCAAAACACCAGCCAGAGAAATCAGGCAAGAGAAAGAGATGAAATCTACAGGCATAGAAAATAGAGAAATCAAATTATTCTATTTACAGATTAAATGATCATTTCAATAGAAGATGCAAAAAACTCCACCAAGACTTCTACAACTAATAAACAAATTCAGCAAGGTAACAGGATACAAAATCAACACACAAAAATCAGTAGAGTTCCTATACATCAAAAATGAACACCCTGGGCCAGGGATTTGACTCATTGGTTCCTCCACCTGCCTGGCAAGCTCCTGTACCAAAAAAAACAAAAAACAAAAAACAAAACAAAAAAAAAAACCACCCTGAGAAAGAAATCAAGAAAATACTACTATTTACAATACCTTCAAAAATTAAATACTTAAGAATTAACCTAACAAAGAAAGTGAACAATCAATTATAGTACTCCAAAAAAGGAAATCTAAGAAGACATAATCAGAAAATAGAAAGATATCTCCTATTCTTCAATAGGCAAAACCAATATTATCAGAATGGCCATAATACTATAGAAACCTTTCTATATTGTGGGTGGGAATGCAAACTTGTACAACTACTAGGAAAATCAGTATGGAGATTCCTTTAAAAATTAAATATAGTAATCTCATTTGACTCAGGTATTCCCCTTATGAGAATCTTCCTGAAAGAGTTAAATACAACATACTGTAGTGATACACACATACCTATGTTTATAGCAGCACAACTCATAATAGCTAGAAACAGCCTATATGTCCATCAACAGATAAATGGATAAAGAAAATGTGGTATATATGCACAATGGGCACTACTAATTTATAATTATAAAGAAAGATAAACTTGAGGCATTCATAGGAAAATGGATGCACCTTGAGACAATAAGTTAAGTGAAATAAATCAGACACAAGCTAAGAGTAGCATAACTTCTCTTCTATGAGAAACCCAAAGTATTAAAATTTAAAAAGCAAAATAAAAGACAATAGGAAACAAGGAGATAGTCCTTTCCCAGATGACAACTTACCAGAGATGAAAGTAGAGAGGAGGGTGGGAAGAGGATGCGGAAAGTGAAAAAAGATTAAGATGTGATATGTGCATGTACCAACTCACCGTAAGGAATGTATTCACTACGTATGGCAAACATGCACTAATAAAAAATAAATGAGAAATGCTCTGTGGTCTAGAGACATCAGGGTCATCCGGGAATGTGTTAGAAATGCAGGCTTTCAGGCTATAGCACAGACTTACTGAATCATACACTTCTGGTGAATTTGAGAAATCTGTGTTTTAGCAAGCTCTGCAGGTGATTCTGATGTTCACTGAAGTTGGAGAAACACTAGCAAGCTTGGTCTTAGCGCTTAAAGGAGGACTGTGTCCACCAGGGGGCATAGTGAGAGGTCCCCTGAATTGGAAGATAGCACTGTAATTTCATGTTCTTCAGGATTTGGTGAACAAGATTTTTTTGCTTATTTAAAAAATTAAAATGTAGCAAAGTTCAGATCACAAAACAACTAATGTAATGTTTAAGAAATAGTTTCTTTGTATGTAATATCATGTACATTTTGTATACAGGATCCAAAACTCTACTTTTCTTCTTAGTACTATGTGCGGTACATAGTTGTTATATTCTTGTGGGGAGTAGGTATGTGTACATATTGTATCTTAATTATTTTTATTCCCCTCCCTTCCCCCCTCCCTTCTCCATGTTTGGATCCCCTTCTCAGTTGCAAAAGACCTATCCCCCATTTCCTACTGTCTATCTCTTATTTTGCTCTTTAAATTATTTACACCTTGGGTTTCTCATAGAAGAGAGGTTAATGCTACTGAAATTTGTGTGTCTGATTTATGTCACTTAACATATTAAACAATATTTGCATTTTTAATATAGCTCAACAAATAAGATACAAAATAAATGTCTACTAAAAATGAAGATAGACTGGGGACTTAGCTCAGTGGCACCATACCTGCCTTTCAGTGTCCTGGGTTTGATTCTCCATACCACACACACAAAAAAAAAAGAGAGAGAAAAAAGGTACCATATATTCACAATCTGAAGTGGAAATTGAAAGTAGGTAAAGCTGAGGAAAAACAGATCAGTGAGTGTGTGCAGATCTCAGTGAGAACAGATCTGCGTGAACCACAGCTGTGTTGGTGTGGGCAGGTCCCAGCCAGGACCCCACCCCAACCCCAGCAACTGGGGCCCTCAGACCTCAGCCAAAGGCCCACCTGGAAAAGAGCTTCACAGGCACAAGCAACACCCACCCATATTCCATCTGAAAATGCTCAGAGACCCCAGTGAGAAGCCCATGTGGACCAGCATTGGGTGGAGGCCTACAGATCCCAGCCAGGGCCCTGCCCTGAAAAGAGCTGCACAGGCACACAAGCAATAGCCAGAGGCCCAACCATATACTATCAGTAAGTGCCTGGAACCCAACGAGAAGGCTGAGTAGAACAGAGTCAAGAGGATGCACATGGGTCCCAGTCATGGCCCTGCCCAGACACCAGCAGCTTGGGCCCATTGGCCCCAGCCAAAGGCCTGCCTAGATAATAGCTATGCAGGTGGACAAGCAACAGCCAGAGGCCTACCCAGACACCACTGGTAAGTGCATGCAGGCTCCAGCCAGAAGCTTGCTCAGACAGCAGCAATTCAGGTGCATGGCCTCCAGCCAAAGGCCCTCCTGGGCAGCAGCTACACAGGGGGCAGGCTCCAGCCAGAGGAATGACCAGATACCATCCCAAGTGTGCACTGGCCCCAGCAAGAACCCCGATTTTCTGTACATGAGCAAGAGGAAAAGCCAACATAGTGAAAATGGCCAAGCTTCCAAAACTGCTATATAGATTCAATGCAATCCCAAATGAAACTACAACAGCATACTTCAGAGACCTTGAGAAGACAATCCAAAAATTCATTTGGAACAAGAAGAGACCTGAAATAGCAAAAGCAATTTGAGGCAACAAAGACAAGGGTAGGGGGTATCACAAGCCCCAACTTGAAACTATACTACAAAGCTACTGTGATACAAACAGCATGGTACTGGAAAGAAACAGACTCGCAGATCAGCAGAACAGATTAGAAGATATAGAAGCAACTCCAGAAATACTCAGCCACCTCATATTTAACAATGGAGCCAAATAAACTCACTGGGGGATAGATAGCCTCTTTAGTAAATGGTGCTGGAAAAATTAAGTTTCAACTTGCCAAAGATTAAAACTAGACCTATATCTCTCACCATGCACTAAACTAAAATCAAAATGGATTAAAGATCTAAATATTAAAACAGAAACACTAAACCGGCTGGAAGAAAGGTTAGGTAGAACTCTTGAAGACATTGGCATAGGAAAAGATTTCATGAATAAAACCTCACTTGCATATGAACTAGCACAAACAATCAACAAGTAGGATCTCTTCTTATTAAAAAGCTTCTGCACAGCAAAAGAAACCACTAACAGTGAGAAGAGACAATCCACAATGTGAGAAAAAATTTTCACCAGCTGTTCCTCAGACTAAGGTCTACTATCTAGAATATATAAAGAACTTTAAAAAATCAGACCTCCCATATTTAAAGATCCAATCGAAAAATGGGCATCTGAAATGAACAGACATTTCTCAGACAAAGAAGTAGAAATGGCAAAGAAACATATGAAAAAATGTTCAACATCACTGGTCATTCGAGAGATGCAAATAAAAACAATGCTGAGATTCCACCCCACCCCAGAAAGAATGTTACTATCAAGAAATCAACCAATAACAAATGCTGGAGGGACTGTAGGGAAAAAGGAACCCTGCTCCATTGTTGGTGGGAGTGCAGACTGGTGTAACCTCTATGGAAATCAGTACGGAGATACCTCAGAGAAATAGGACTAGAGGTCCCATTTGACCCAGCTATTCCCCTACTGGATATCTTCCCAAAAGAATTAAAAGAATCATACCACAGTGATATATGTGCACTCATGTTCATAATGGCACAGTTTGTAATAGCTAAAACTTTGAAACAGCCCAATTACCCATTAAATGGATAAAGAAAACTTTTTTAAAAATGGAGCGCTACTCAGCCATAAAGAATGAGAAATTAGAAACATCTATAGCTAAATGGATCCAGATTGAGGCCATACTTATAAGTTAAATAAATAGGACACACGTGTAAATACCAAATAGTTTCTCTGGCATGAGAAACTAGAAGCCTAAATAAGGTTCAAAAGGCATAATGAATATTGTGAAATAGGAAGAAACAGTCCAAAGGGGAAGGGGAAATGGGAGGTATTGGAGAAAGGAAAGAAGGAAATGGAATCAATATGAGAAAAATAATGGAAACAAAGTGTGTAAAGAGGGAGGGGTGGAGGGATTGAAGGGAAGGCAGGGAATGGGCAAAAAAATAAGAACCAAGATACATTATGTACATGTAGAAACTTCCAATGATGAGTGTCATTATATTGTATACCTAGAATGCACCAGTAAAATTAATTTTTAAAAAACGTTGGAGAGAGGCATCAGAAGACTGTTGAAGCTATTGTTTTTATGACTAATTATGTCAGATAATGATGCTGAGGAATGAGGTGTTGCAGGTTAGTGTTAGGACTTGGTAGGTTGTCTTCATCATTTTGGTGTCATTATATTCTTATCAGCAAATGTGATCTGATACTTTTGGGTGAACAGGAGAAATTTTCTCTTCTTTAGCTTCATAAATGTATTTGTATTGCTCCAAAGAGACATTGGTCTATTTTTTAAAGCCTTTGTCCTATTGCCATCATGGTTAAGGACCTCATTTACATTTGCATTTTACATTGCCAAAACTTTCTTTAAGTTGGTGTCATCTAATGGGTTGGCTGGCTGATCTCTAGATTTTTTTATCTGCAAACTCTTCCTCAGATTGGCACTGCACATCCAGCTATGGAAATTTGGTGGTTGTCATTGTTTAGCCTGAGATTGCAGAACTCTCCATTTCATTAAATGGAATTTTATTCAGACTTTGAAAGGAGGGAAATTCTAACAGATGAGACAACACAGATGAACCTTGAAGATATGCTACAAGAAAAATAAGCAAAATGCAAAAGGACAAATTATATACTTCCAATTATATGAAGTATTTAAGGTAGTTGAAGTAATAGAGAAATTATCAGGGGCTGAGTGAAGGGAGTAATGGAGTGTAATTATAGAATTTCAGCTTAGGATAATGAAAACACTCTGAAGGTGAATAGTAGTGATGGCTGCAAAATAATGTCAGAGTATTTAATGGCACTGAATTATACAATGACAAAGATTAAAATAGCAAATTTTCTGTTACATGTACTTGACACAATTTTTAAAGAAAGGATACCATTTGTATAAGATGGATAAATAGCCCACTAGAGGAAAGAACAAAGGAACATAATCATGCAAACATGGTATTTGAAGAGACACAAAAATCTGTAGGAAAAAGGGTGAACTATACAAAAGAAAAATGATGCCCAAGTGGATTTTTCTATGGTAAAAGGTAAAAGTAGATTCCCACGTCACATCCCACACAAAGTGAACTGCAGATGAGTGACACTATTAAACCATGAAGGCCAAACTTTAAAAAAGTATAATGATAGCTATATGATTATCTGTGGAAAAGATTTCTTCCTAGAGCTGCTGAAACAAAGTATTACAATCCAAAGGTGGCTTTAAACAACAGAAATTCATCATCTTACACTTCTGGAGCCAGATGTCTAAGTTAATCAGGGCCCTTGTAGGATTATACCTCATCTGAGATTCTGGGTGGAATCTTTCTTTGTGTCCTCCTAGCTGCTGCTGCTGATCAACCATCCTTGGTTCTTTAGTTTACACCTGCACACTTTAATCTCTGTCTGTTGGCCCTGATGTTCTATCTGTGTGTCTGTTCTCTGCATCTGATTTTCTCTCTTCTTGGAAGGCCAACTTTCGTACTGCATTAAGGAGCCATCCAATTCCACTGTGACTTCATCTTAATCAATTACAACCCTTTGCATTTATTTTTAAATGACATGCTCGTATTTCTAGTACCATTTCTTTTCCACAAAATTGAAGTGTGTGAGAAAATCCCTCAAAGCACTGTACAATATGGACTCCCATTTGTACAGTGTGTATGTGTGTGTGTGTGTGTGTGTGTGTCTGTGTGTGGTCTTCAGTGGAGATCTCTACTACGTTGCTTAGGTTGGTCTCAAACTTCTCAATTTCTCAGCTTGCTGAGTGCTGATTTGCAACAGCGGCACTTCCAAATAAAGTTATATTCTGAGGTACTGTGAAGGAGAACTTCACTTTATCTCTTTTGGGAGACACAGTTCAACCCACAATAAAAACATGAACCTTGAGGGGAATAATTAATGCATCTGAGCATAACAAGCAAAAAACAATTTCTTTCTCCTGTAGGATGTATCAGAGAAAAGATATACCAAACAAGAGATCAGAAATCTCTCCCCCATTTCAGTAGTGATATTGTAAAATAAACATGCATACATGCAAACAAAAACAATATATTTAATATATTCATTTTATTGAAAAGCTCATATATACCTTACAATTGCAGTATAAAAAATAAGTAAAAATTAGTTCTTAATTTTTTTTTTTTTTTTTTTTTTTTTTTAGACAGGGTCTCACTATGTAGTTAAGAATGACCTGGAACTCACTATGTAGCCCAGGCTGGTCTCGAATTCACAGCGAATCCTCCTGCCTCAGCCTCCCAAGTGCTGGGATTAGAGGCATACGCCACCACGCCCAACTAATTAGTTCTTAGTTTTAAATCTTACTTTAAAACATTCTTCTCTGCTTTGAATTCTTAAAACTCAATATATTCCTTCTCTGTTATTTCCATAATGATTGGTAGTTATTCATTTGGACATTATTTACAAATACGTTTTGTGTATTTTTGTATTTACAAATATATTTTACACAAATTATATTTTGTACATAATACATTCAGGTACTGGAAATACAGTTGTAATCAAGATTAAGTCTGTCCTGGTATCAAAATGTTCTCCTGAGAGAAGACAGTCTTTCAATAACAGGGTGACAATTTTTTAGTATGTACATTTTTTTTGGGGGGGGATCGAACTCAGATCCTTGTGCTTGTGAGGCAGGCCACCGAACCACTTAGCTAAATCCCCGGCCCTAGTATGTACATTTTATTAATGTTATGGAAAAATAAAGTAGAGGGAAAGGCATTCGGAAGAGGCCAGCTGTCTGTAGTAGTACTTTGTAAAATTAAATTCAAATGAACCTTTTTAAAAAAACATGTAGGTGGGCCAGGGATTTAGCTCAGTGGCACCAGGCCTGGCTGGCAAGTGTAAGGTCCTGAGTTTGATCCTTCTTACCCCCACAAAATAAAAAATTAAAAAATAATAAAAAATTTAAAAAGACCTAGGTGACCAAAGCATATTATAGCTGCTTTGCACCTATAATGAAAGACCTGACACAGGCTACGTAAGAGGTGAAGGGAGGTATATTTTGGCTTATGGCTCTGGTGTTCCAGTTCAAAGTCTAGAGGTCTTATAGCTGTGGGTTCTGGCATAGGTGTCACATCATGGCAGGAGCGAGTAGTCACTTTTAGAGCCAGGAAAGGCTGGAAGAGAGACACTGGGGTCCCCCCAGCGCCGAAAGACTTCCCAATACCACCACCCTGGGAAACAAGCCTTTGCCTATAGACTTTTGGAAAATATTCATTTAAACAATAGCACACATTTAAATGACCCTCTTGGCAGACAACCATGGATAAATTATGCTGTGGCACAGAGTTTCATTTTGGGGTGATAGAAGTGGATGGTGGTGGCAGGTTCCCAACAGTGGGAAATACTTAATGCCACTGAGCTGTGCATTTCAAATGGCAAAAATAGGGGCTGGGATTTAGCTCAGTGGTTCTGCCACCTGCCTTGCAAGCACAAGGACCTGAGTTTGATCCCAGGGATCAAAACAAAACAAAGCAAAACGAAAAAAATGAAATGGCGAAAATGGCAAATGTTATGCACATTTTACCACAATAGACCCTGTTTAATGCCTGCTTAACTTTTGGAATGAGAATACACAAAAAATGAACAGCAATTAGAGGTTAGACAACTCCACCTCCCAACATGCTAGACTAAATATAGGAGCAAAAAATGCCTTGTATTCTGATTTGGGAAGATAAAAATAATTAATGTTTTTTGGTCTGATCAAAATAAATGATACAACTTTAAGCCAATAAATATGAAGTATTGATGTTCAGTGTGGGGAGAATCACAACATTTGGTTCTTTTCTGCTCATGTGATCATCTTTTCCACTTTCCCACTTCTTCCCCTGCTCAGATGAGGCTAATCAGATGTGATGATTAGCTGACCACTCATCACAGAATCGTTTAGCAAAAATATTTCCGGTGCTTTTGGCCAGCCTGAAGTTTGGAAGTGAGAAGCTCAAAGCCCTTCAGAATTAGCTCTTCCTGGATCCCTGAACATAACCTTGTTATTTATTTCTTGAATTAGATGAAAGTACTTTGAAGAAGGCAATTTTCTTATTTCCACCAAATCCAGGTGTAGGAGAAAATCCTACAAGGTATCGCACAGTATAGGTTCCCCTGTGGACATGCATATCTTCTTTTTTGGTCTTGAGATGATGTCTTTTCGTATTGCTCAGCCTGATCTCAAACTCCTGGACGCCTATTTCAGCCTCCCAAGTGCACACCAGCACAATGCGGTGGCTACACTGGACGCCTCGATGGAGGATCTCCTCCTGGATGGGGCTATTTTAGGGGTGCTCTTTTTCTTTCAACGTGCGAACATTCCTGAAGCTACACCACTGTGGTGACTGTTTAAGAGATAGGTTATTGCTCAGTCCCTGGAATTCTGTTGCATAAATGTTTGAAATCTGTGAATCGTTTCTATTTCTGCTATAAACTGTTACCTTGAGAGGTCTTTTGGCAATTTCATTGTCTTGGAATCAGAGATAGTAAATGTGTTTTTCCGACACATTTAGTTGTGGCTGCTCTGCTTTGCAAAATCTATAGATTTTCATAGTATTTCATCCTAAAGGATGAATTGTCATTTTGAAGTTATTACTTTTTATTTGTAGCCAGGTGTGGCCATGCATGCCTGTAATCTCAGCACTCAGGAGGCTGAGACAGGAGGATCATCGCAAGTTCGAGGCCAACTTGGGCTATACAGTGAGTTCAGGGCCAGTCTGAACTGTAAAGGGAGACCCTGCCTCAGAAAAAAAGAAAAACAAAAAACAACAATTAAAACAACCTTTTTCTTTGCAGATCACTCAGCTAATTAAAAAGGTGCCAAAAAAGCTGGCTTCTTGGTCCCAGTCAATCAAACTTTCATTACTTACAGAGACAAAAATTTTGTCATTTTCCTTAAGTTCAAACAGACCCCCTTGATAGATGGAGTACAGTCCGTACTCTGAATCTTTGGACCAACAACTATTTCTTGCACTCTTCATCAGCAGTATAGGTTCAGGATAGCTTGTTAATTTGTAAATATATTGTACCATTTGTTTGTTTCTCCTTTTGTTCTCTTCCTTTGAAACTTTTCCTGAAATTTCTTCGTCTTCTTGAAATCGAAAGTACGTTTGCGAATAGATGTAATAAAGCCCTGTTTGATGAATAACCAGTTCTCCATTCCTCAAGTGCAAATTATTCAGGAACGAATGTCCTTTCCTTGATGACTCCCAGTATTGTAGCTTGTGGCCCAAGGCCTTTTCATGCTTGGAGGCTGGATAAAGATTGGAAAAGGAAAGTTAACAGAAGAGAATTTGTAGCAAAGTAAGGAGTTCCTTGGCAGCTCTGTGCACAGCCTATATTTTTGGTCTTGTAATAGACTTCATTCTAATATTAAACTTCTTGCCCCTTCAATCTTACATGAATTATAAACTCTATTTATATAAAATCAGGAGGCTCCTGTATCTTTGTGAATTGCTGGGCATCCCTGGCCTTTCAGTACCACATGTACCAATTATGCCAATGCCTGCCACATTCAGCTCTGAATGGTAGCACATGGTACAGTCCATATGAGTGACAATTTTTAGCCCTGGGCAGAGCTTGTGTTCTTTACCCTATGCTTCCTTCCTGTGGTGGTGAAATAGAATGGAAATTCTAGAAGGAAAGCAAACAAAATATATATTTCCTTAGGCCTATATCTCAGGACTTTTTTGCTATTTCTATGGGACTTTTGAGTTCATACTTGGTCTTTCTCAGCTCTCCAGAGGCAAAGATTCCATTTGAATAGAAGGTATCTTTAGTGCAAAATAAGATGGGGACAAAGTTTGGCAAAGTAGCAACCTTAATTTAAGGATCCTCAGATCCTTGAATCTTAACTCCCAAACATTTTGAATGCAAAATGACCCTACACAAATATAATATTCTTTTAAACTTTGGGTTCAATTCCATGAGTGATACAAAATTTAGTTTTTCAAGGCTTTTGAACAGTGATCTTATTTGTTGATGAGCAGCAAAGAGTAATATTGCAATAATCATCTTGCTTTTGAGCAGAGAATGTCAATCATTTCTAAAACATATATTCAGGAACCCAAGAAATTGACTTTCTGTAAAAAACAAAAACAAACAAAACAAAAAAAGAGCCAGACAATAACCTTTTTACTTAACTGATACTTCTGAAATTTCTTTAACTTGGAACAAAATCTTTTATAATTATAAAGGGTTGACTAATTATTGAGTCCATATTTTAGAAAACCAGACAATTTGCATGAGCTACTGTTAATCTTCATCATTTTATGAGTTGATGATTATCCTACTTTGTATGTGAAGAAACTGAAGCTTGATTTGTTTAAATTGTTTGCTTTAAACATAAAAGGAGTGGTCAAAGTATACAATGAGCATTTACATTTATTATCATTATTATTATTATTATTATTATTATTATTATTTTGGTACTGGGGATTGAACTAGCATTTAAACTAAAAAAAGTTATTATTGTAAAAGTCACATCATTAATCCTCCTCAAAATATTCCTCTTCCTTTGAACACACTTGCCCCATTATCCCTATCACCCTGAAGCAGGTCTGGAAGTTGTCTTTTGTGAGTGTCTTTCTAAAGCATGATTTAAAAATGTGGTGAATGATGCTGCCCAAAGCAGAGGCAGGCTCGTAAAACCAAACTGCGGTGCCCTCAACCACTTACCCACCAGATCCGGCACCAGAAGACTTCTGGCTCTCTCCAGTGTCAAAATGACCAAGGTAAACATTTTGAATGGATTCAGGACATCAAGGAAGTCATGGCAGTGCAACTAAGAACAGCCAAAAAAGGATTCCAGAACTGTTTCATAAAGCAGCAAGAATAACAGCATCCATGTGTTCAAAGCAGGAGGGAGTATTTTGGGGGAAATGGAGGGCAGTGTGTCTTTTACTGTAATAAACGGCTTTCGAATTCACTGTATTTTCTGATCGCAGCACTCATGTAGGTAAAGAGGAGCTGGAGTTCCAACTTGAGCACCTACAGTCAGACTCATGTGCTGTACCGCAGTACTCTGTTGACGTCTGGTTCTACATACAAAAATTAGACTTGATGTATTTGGTGAAACGGACATCTTTGTAAGTGAAAAGCGGTCAAACGCTGGCAGTTTCCTGTGGTTTAACTTAATATAACAGCCAATAGGAGCTGCTAGTGGTTCATAGTGAAAGGAAATGATTTTTAAAACCTTTGAAGAGAAGATTTGATGCAAGTGCAGAAAAAGAAGAGTACTAAGTGACAGAACAAGTAATCGTGAGGGAGAGAGAAGGAATCTGAAGAAGAAAAAGTCATAATGAAAGCGCAGGACCCTTAAAGACAAAATTTTCCTACTTCATACTTTTCCTGAGGCCAGTTATGTTATGGCAGTAATTGAGCTATTTTTTCTGGAATTTTGCTTCTGAAAAATCAATCTGAGATGTGATTATTGCTGACCATTTTGTAGATAGCCACATAAATACTGCAGGTACAGGTTTAAATTCATAAATTCATTGCAACTATCCTTCCACTGGCTTCCTCTAAGTCATATTAAAAAACCAATGTTTTTCTTTTCACTGTTGGGGGTTGAACCCAATGGCTGTGCAGGTTGACCCAGGGCCCTGTCACAGACCTGTATTTCTGCCCCAAAGCAGACATTCACTGTTTCTCTTACCTAAATCTAAGGATCTGGTGCTTTTCTGCCTGTTCCCTGTTATGTGAGCTGCTGTTCTCTGAGGTCTTCTGTCTTTCTCTAGGGTAAAACCATTTTCTATTCTTTCTGAAAGAGAAATGATACAGCATTACCAGCACTTATTAAGCTAGGTTTCCAAATACATTGCTGTTCATAGCTGTTATCATGCAGGCATTGTAAACACACTGAATTTCCAGTTAATCCCATAAGTATTCAGAAAAACAGCCCATATATATATTTTATACCGGGGATCAAGCTTGGGTCCTTGCACTTGGGAGGCAGGTGGCAGTACCACTGAGCTAAATCCCCGGCCCCAAACAACCCATATTTGAACATGAAAATCAACTTCAATTATATTTAATTTTAAAAGTATGTTAGATGAAAAGATTAAGCCGGGACATGAATTAGAACATATCAGCATCTCAGAGGAAAGGTCCAAATAAAATATAAAAAAGTACAAATTCAGACTTCTTTAAAAAACAAAATAGAACAAAACAAAACAAAAACAAAAACTGTGGACTTGTAATAATCCTGCTGAGAGATATAATGTGTCCAAATAACCAGACATTGGCAAATTTCTACTTTGAGTTATATATAGAAAAAGTTGGAGTGGTACTAGTTTTTGTCATCTCAATCATGTTTTCTTTTTTTTTCCTTTTTTTTGCCAGTAGCTACTAGTGATTCCAAAGGAGTAGCAATGATAAAAATTGCTCATAGACTATAATCTGGTATTCAATAGTCTTTCCAAATCCTCTGTCCCAACACCAAAAAGAGATAGGAATGGACATACGGGCCACAATATTCAAAGTATAAGCATATAAATTATTGATTCACTAGGTCACAGTAAATAAGATTTCATTGACCACCATCCAGAGTACTTAGGGCAGCCTAAAAAGAAAAAAATAGAAATCCAATAAATTTCTGTCTAAAATATCAGCTCAAATTTCCCAAGTGCCCTTAAGTGGGTTATTAAAATAAATTATATTCTTTTATTAAATAAATATTACCGAGATACTATACTATGAAGTATAGGACTACACAGATTAATCTTTGATTCAGCAGGCCAAGCCCCTAGGACTTACAGTGCCCTTTGTGCGATAAGCATTAATCAATGAAAATTTATCTATGCTGAACAGAAATGAACGGTGACAGGCATACAGGGGAGGGAAGGATCTCTATTTATTGGAGAGCTGAGGTCAGGGGTGGGTTTGTGGAGGAGACGGTGCCAAGAATTTTTTCATTCACTTTCTCCAGTAAAGCAAAATACCCGTTACCTCTGCGCCTGGCACTCCTCTAGGTTAGGGACAAAGAGTCACAAGAAAATGTTAGGGGTGCAGAGATAAATGTCGGAACAGGATGAAAATGCGAGAAAAAGACCCTAAGAGCTGAACCAGCGGCCTGAGGCAGGAAGTATAAAGCATCCATGAGACGTGGGCCTAGGAGCTGTCCGGTCTCAGAGTTGAATGAAGAGCTGAAGTATAGAAGAGGTGATGTCAGGTTAAGAAGTTTGGACTTTGCAGGACACAGGGAGACTGAAAGGGGTTGTTCAGGGAGGTGTTGTGATTCGGGCTACCTGTCACATTAAAGTTTTGATGACCAGAAGATGAGAGGGCTGGAGACTAGCAGGAAGTTACCAGATGATTATAATCGATCAGAATGAGAACAATAGGCCTCACCTAGTCTGGTAGCAAAGGGAATTTGGAAAAAGAAGATGATAAAATTTCTTAGAGGAGGCATGAATAGAAGATGAAAAATTTCTCGCAACTCTCTGGTGTGAGCTGTAAATTATCCAGGATGGGTGAGCATTTACACCATACTGACGTCAGAAAGTAGCATGGAGATGCATAGTCAGTTGCGTGCCAGTTTCAGAACGCTCAGCTTTCAAGGTTGACGTGTCCATTTACCTTTAACCTGGACTGTTGCATAATTCATGGTGCCTTGCCTCACTCTCACCCTTAACACTTTAGGTATTCAGTAACTGAATTCAAGTTGCACTTGAGGTCATTGGAAGGGTATGGAAAAGCCTAGATTTGAAAGCAAATTTGAAAGAGAAAATTTCCTATTGGTTATGGAAAACAATTCACAGAAAAGAAACATGTATATGTGTATTTGGGTGTCATGGTTGCATCCTGATATCCAGAGTAGAACATAATTTGTACACCTTACAGGGGTGAATAAAAAAGAAAATGATTCTTTGACATGGAAAATAGTATGCATATCTACTGTGGGCAATAGCTCTGATATATCTTATCAGAACAAGTAGTGTGTTCAACATTCTCACTGGGGTTTTGATCTTAGGGGAAGCAAACATAAAGAATGTGTGGACCTCGCGAGCAGATCTTGCCTTCATATTTAATAAAGGAAAATAGAGGTTTTCAAGTGATGAACATGAAGAGATTAAAAACAGTTTCTTTCCTGCTACGTTTCTGGCATATGTATTCAGACTTGTATGACCATTAGCATGGGGAAATGGAATATGGTGAATTTTTTGGAAAGATATTTTATTCATTACAAAAATATAATTAAGAACCTTCCAGGTAGAGAAGTGGTATTGTTACATTATGAATGTACCAATTATATGGAATCATTCACTTTTATTTTATTTTATTTGTTTTTTTGTTTTTGTTTTTTGGTATTGGAATCGAACTCGGGTCCTTGCACTTGAGAGGCAGGCACTGGAACCACTGAACTAAATCCCTGGCCCTACACTTTTACTTTTTATGCACTTTTAAATGATTGATTATGTGATATGTGAATTTCACCTCAGCAACAGAATAGACATATATGGGCACGTGCGTGCACACATACAGAGAGAGAGAGAGAGAGAGGGAGAGTAGGACATGGGAGAAAAAGAACCTAGTAGGCCTGAGTCACAGAGTTAGACGCTGGGCATTAAGAGGTTAAAAAAAAAAAAGACATGCTTCCCATCTTTGAAGATCTTTGATTTCATAGAGAAGCAGAACGAATGTGTGTGTGTGTGTGTGTGTGTGTGTGTGTGTGTGTGCGTATTTATAGGTAAGTGTGATTGAAATACCAAGATTTAAGGAACTTATTTAGAAAGATGACCAGGAAAGGCCTCTGTGAAGGAAGAGGGGACAGTTAGGGGAGCCATAAAGGAGCAGGAGGAGCCAGGAACAGAAGAAGCCAGAAAGAGGCTGAAGAAACCAACTGAGGCAACTGTCCTGAAGGGGGTGTGGCTCGAGAGAAGGCCACCGTCCTGTATACAAAAGTAGGCACATGTGGAGACCACAGGCAGAAGATGACAAGTAGCCAGGAAAGTCGTTGAGGAAGGCATAATGCAGCAAAAAGTTTTTGTGTGAAAGAGGCAGCCTGGTTGTGGTCAGAAGAACAGAAGATGAGTCATTTTGGGGGATTTTATCAGTTTTATTTCTACAAAAGAGTCCAAGTGGCTTATGTATAGCACATTAGGTTAAAAAAATAAATAAGTGAGGAAATAGAGGTAAAGGAAAAATTCATATGGAAAAGTAAAATTAAGAAGAAATGAAGTTCGACCATGGGTGTTGTCACAGATTCAGTTCTGAGCTTTCCAGCAGCCAGCGCAGAGCTTCAGCGGAATCAGCAAGCAGCTTGAGACACCAAACAGCAGGTCAGAGGCAGGATGCATGGATGGAAGCAGAGAGGAGAATAGAGCACTATTCAGCCTCTTACGAAGTTAACACAACAAGTTAAATAACAAAAAATTACTACCTTGAGATGCAGGAATGGTTTCCGGAAAGTGTGTCAAAATCATCTGCAAATAGTATTGAACAAAGCTGGTTAGTGTCCTTAAACATTTTTAACTGAGTACAGAAAGTCTATGGCTCTTCTTGCTCAGACCAAGCAGGACATCTCTACATAAGGCATCCATGGAGGGAGCTTGAAGTTGTTTAAGCATAAGGTTTGTATAGAGGGAGGGAGCAGGGTGAATGTTGAATAACTGCCTTCGAACAATGATTAAAGAACCAGACATACTCTTCCTGGGAACATTCGGAATCTGGATAAAGCCTTTGAAAGGTCTCAATATGGAACAGTGCAAGAGGAAGGAGACATCTGACAAGTTAGGTCAGCCTAATGTCCCCAGGTTACCATGGGGCCAGCAAAGGTGGCAGTCATAGTGCATTGCTATCTCCGCGCATGCTTGTGTGTGTGCAAGAATGCCGTGTATCAGAGCCCACATTTGAAATATGGACAGACCCAAGCCTTATGATAAAAAGCACACCTGTCTCTTACGATGCCCACAGACACAAAGCCCACCAAGCTATGGCTGGGCAGCACTGAGGATGGGGCTGAGGCATTTGTGCTCGTGGGAAGGATATGACATCAAGTTCCTACACCCTTGCTAACCATTTGGTGAATTTCCCCAAACCAGCAAAAAAGTGAAAACTAAGCCTTTCTGGAAAATGAACTTTTTAATAGCTTTTTTTGTATGGAGTCTCATTATGTAGCACAGCCTGCCCCCAACCTCACAAGTCTTGCCTCAGACTCCCAAGTACTAGGCCTACAGTTATCCCCATGACACCCAGCATCCGTGGCTTCTGAACTCCCTTTGCTCAGCTCTGTTACTCCTGAGTGCTCGAGCTGTCCTTATCCTCCTTTCCCTGTCATTGTTGTTCATGTTGCAGCTGCCAGAACTTGGGTTCTCTTGCTCCCAAACAAGCTGTGTTCTCCCACAAGCCCTGACCTAGGAGGGGACTGACTGGAGTCTGTGTGAAGGGCTATGGTGTGGAAAAGGAGAGCAAGAGCGAGAGGGACTGTGAGCGGCCTCCCCCCACCCAATTCTCTGTCGGTCTCTTGGTCTTCCCCATTCTTGCTCTTTCCTTCTCTCATTTTGGGACCGAAAGGAAGGAAGGGAGCGGAGCAGGGGAAGGAGAGAAAGGTCATTCTTCATTCTTTTTGCTGTGTTAGAAGCAGCACGAAGGGAGATGACGAGCAGGCTCAGAGAGTCTGGAGTCTCGTCTTTCCATTCCTAGCTTCGTGGGACAGCTCAAGCTACTTAGCTGATCTGAATTTCCACTTCCTCATTAATTTAATAGCATATGTATAAAGGTAACAATGCTGTTTCCAGGATTTGATGAGATCATATACAAAAATTGAAGTAGGGTGTTTAGGGAATAGACTATTTAACTGACGTGCCTGAGCACAATGGAAAATTCTTGTTTCCTCTCGTCCAGCCCCTCCACGTCCTCTCCTGGATTCTCTCTACTCTAGTTGGTGTCTGGATGTGATGATGGGAGGGAGAGAGAGAACTGCAGGAAAATGATACGCTACTCCTCTGATCTCCCAGCATGCAACCAGCTCTTGGACTGCAGATTTCTGCCCCAGTTCTGAGGGCAGTTTTCCCTGCAGCTGGGTCACTTCCCCAACCTCTGACGCCCGGAACTTCAGGGTTTCACTTCTGAGGGTCTTCAGAAAACCCCCATTCTGGGCTTTTCCTGTTTCTCATGTCCCGAGCAATCACAGCCGCTTCAGTACAGCTGTGTGCAGTGGGTTTCCCAGGTCCACGTCATGTTTCCAGGGAAGTCAGGGAACAGGTGTGTTCCTGGGATGCCAAAGAGGAAATGCAATTTCGTTTGCATAGAAACAGCATCACAGGTCATGTCCAGACCTGTGAGGACTCACAGTCGTGTACCAGAATTCTATAACTATAATAAAACACTGCTTCTAAGGGGAAAGTAAGTACCAAATAATAGATTTAACAAACAAGTCTAAAACACACCCTCCTCTCACCCTGGAAGATCCCCCAGTGTATCCTTAGACAATGTTAGTATACACAGGGCTTTTTAATACTCTTTTTAAACAGAGTATTTTTAACATCCGTGTTCTCATCTGACCTTTCAGGAAGGCTAAAGACAAACATTTCTGAATGCCATCTTACAAAGGAGGGATCTGCCAGAGAAGATATTAAATTGACCTATCACATTGCTCAGAGTAAATTCAGTTAACCACATTAGTAAAATTAACTGTTAGCTAACACAGTGCTTTTGCTAGAGATCCTGTTCCAGCAACTTCCATAAATAGATAATTTTATAATTATGCACTGACTATGAATAAAAATATCATCACCTTTTACTTCTTAAAGTATCTCTTTTCCTCCATTTGTCATTTCTGTATGCATACAAAACAATAAATAAATATATATTTAGTTTTGGTTATCAACAATATGGGAAGAAGATAAAACATCACTATTCGGCTTATTTTATCTTCTGAAAGTAAAAACAACCCATATCTTATTACTTTGTGACCGTGAATACCTGGCCCTGCCTCTGCCTCAGTTCACACCAAGTGCAATAAAAAGGTTAGACCAGAGAAGGAGGCTCTTTGGGGTGGAAGAGTAAGTGCTAGACCAGGGGTCAGCCAGGATCTGCTGTTTTTCCTAGCTTTATGAATTTGGGGAAAATCATTTAAATGCACTGGGCCTCATTTTCCTCATTTGCACAATCTAGACTTTTTGCACAATGCACAATCTAGACTTGATGATCTTAAAGGTTCCTTGTCTTCTGACCTTTTATGCCTGCTTCTGCAGTTACCTACCTTTCTAACGAACTGACGTAGTTGCCACTTGACTTGCCAGCAGGGACTGTTCATACTGTCTTCATCATGAAGATCCCAAGAACTATCGTCTTCCTTTAAGAAACACTCAATGCCACTTTTGAAGTACTTGTCCTGCATCTGGGGTGAGATGGAATATAGCACAATATTACGCACAAAAGTTTTTTTTAACCATCTGGAAGTTAAAACAACAGAAATTGATGATGGATTTGGGGAATTTTATACCTTGGATAAGCTCATGCTTTAAATGAAGTAGGCAGGTTGTCCTTTGCCTTTTGAGTAAAGTTGAATATGGTGAGATGGATGCAAGGGGGGGTGATACCATTATTAGTTCTTTGGATAGCAACATTTGAACCACTTTTACCAGTAGAAATCTGTGTGACGCCTCATTAAATGCCCACACCAGCCAGATACCTACCTGCAGAGACTTTAAACATCATGTGAATGTTTGCTTCCTCCTTCTGATTGAGGAAGAAGGATCATAGACTACAAAGTCCGCTCCTTTGTCAACAAGTCCTTGCTTGATGTTATAAACACACACATACTACCTATAACACTTCAGGCTGTTATCACAGTTAAGAAAAACAGAAAGATCCCACAGGCCAAGAGTTTTTCCTTTTCTTTCCCATTAAATTTTGTTTTACTAATAATCTATCAAGTCTTGAGTTGCTTTTATCTGGGGGAAATAGATGAGATAATTTTGCCTGTTATTTGAAGGTAAGGTACTGCACAGTTTAGTAAAGGGCTCAAACTTAAAGGTGATCCATTCCTGCTTACAGAAAAATAATCTCATTTTAAATAAAAACAACCTTGCTCTTGATGAAAAGTCTTGGCAAGACTCATGCAGTCCTGTGTATGTAGCCATGAGTCCCTTGAACTTTTGATCAAGATGCCTTGAGTGCAAAAGTGTAAACCTGGGTTCGTGAGTGTTCCATGTACCCTAGTATTTATTTACTTTAAAACAAATGAGTCTTGATTTTCAGTCTTCCTTTTTAAAATGACAAGAGTAGCACATTCCCCTGAGAGATGTGGTTGAGGGCAGCTGGACCCACTTGCACTGAGCCGTGACTCACCATGGAATTGGATGGCACGTGCCTCTGCCCACTCCAAGAGATTCTACTACAGACAGATAGTTGTCTGTCCAATTTACTTACAGCTGAAAAGCCTTTCCAAGGAAGTTTAGGTTCAGATGGTTCAAAAATAGGAGAGCATTTCCAGCAAACTGAGTAAGAGGAAACAGAGAAGACAGGAAGAGCTGCAATCACTAACATGTTTCCAAGAAGAGAAAATTTTCTTGGCTCTATTCCCAATCAGCCAGTATGAAGAAGCTGATTAAACCAAACGGGCAGGCTCACTAACCCCTGTCACATTTTGGGACACAAAGGTGTACATAGCAGAGAAGAGGGGTTCCAGGAACTGAAAAATATCCCACCAGGAAAGTTTTAAGAGCCTTTAGGCTAAGGTCGTGGACAGAAGTGGTTGAAGTAACTGCCGCTGGGGTCAGGCAGTCCCGTCTACAACCTGACACAGGAGGTAGGCAAACAATTTCACTCCTTTATTGCTCAAAACTTGATAAAGACTGGGTGCATTCAGGATACACAGACAACAAGGAAAACATGAGAAAGTAAATTACACTTTTTAAAAACAGTAAAACAACAATTCTGAAATCTAAAAAAAAAGCAAAGCAAAAAACAAACAAACAAAAGCAAAATAAAAATCAGTTCATGGAAAGCATGAAACACACAATCCAGTCCCACCTCCTTGTTAACCTTTGGATAAGCTCTTTTATTCACAGGGTAGAGATCAGACACTGCAATTTGGTGAATGGCTATTTTCTCTTAAGACTGTATGCAAATGTCATATTCTTTAAATCTGTATAAAAGGCATACATGTTAGCATAGTTTTATTATAGTCACAGTAGAAAATTCATAAAACATAAAGAAAAAAAAAGGCACCCATTATGTTGCTACCTAGAGATCATAGTCTTGATATTTTGATGTTTTTCTTTTTAGACATTTTTATGCATAAATACTGATTTCTGACCAAAAGAAGCCTGAAGAGGAAGCCTCAGTCATTCTCATTAGCTCTCATGTTACCTTCATCTTCATTATAAGGATACTTGGCAGTTTGTTCTGCAGACTCTGGCCAGTGCTGACTGAATATGTGGGAATTGCATGTTGTGGTTATTCCAAGAGTGATAAATGATGACTAATGTGATGTGTCTCTCCCTGTTCTTTTCCACATCCTTTTTCTCTCAGAACATCACAAACTGGGGCTATGGTCTAGCTAACCACATGTGAGTGCTAGCAGTAGGCAGGTGTGAGAGTGCTATTCTCATTTGCACACCTCTGGGAGGAGAGTCAGCTCTTGCAAGGGAAATCTGCTCTTCAACTCCATAAGTCCTTTGTTCTGAGAAATGGGTTTGGTCTCATTGGAATAGGCCCAGTCCGACTTGTCTGGTGGAGTTTGAGGTTACTAAAAGAGACTCCTTTGCTGGCACAGATTTTGAGATTGCAGCACTGATCCTCTCTGCTGCCCAAACATTAGTCTCTGACAATCACTTGCTTCAAACCACAAACAGCATGAAGGATTACTGAGGGGGGAATCTGTGGAGAGGGCTCTACTCTCCTCTATGTTAGCTCATCTGTAAAACATGGATGGATGGGGAGCAGGGGAGTAGGGTATCCAAAGTTTCTCCCAGCTCTCAGTTCTCTACAATATATGATTAGGCAAAGTCAGGCATGGAGGTGCCTTTCTGTAATCCCAGCATTCAGAGGCTAAGGCAGGAAAATCACTGTGAGTTTGAGGCCAGCCTGGGCTACATAATGAAACCCTAGGTCTAAAATAGAATATACACAAATGTATATATGTATATATTTGCATATATATGATTAATCAAAGAAATTTAAATCTTCAAGTATTGCATTCATAGTTTCAGAAGCTCTGCACAGTCGAGAAGTAAGTACATACAGTAAAATGATAGTAAGTTTTTTGCTTTGTATTTCTACTTGGACTAATTCCTAGGTATAAAATGGCATGAACAGGAAAATGCTGAATCTATCTGATAGCTTCTTTTTTAGGAACTGTATCCAGGACATGTCTGTGTCCAAGGAGCAAGCAGAAGACCAGTTCATTGTGTTCTCGATTGTTATCGTTAATACAGGAAGACACAATTTGAAAACCACATTCCATGGATCTGGCTTCTTCCTCCCCACCCCTAGTCTTGGAGGAAGGAGATTTTGACATTCTAAGCCTTGGTTCTGCTTTTAGTTTGGATGCATATTATTCTACCTGCTCGTTTTTGAAAGCCTGACATAGCTATGTGAAAGCTTTTACCAACTAATTTAAAATATTTAAAAGAAAGGAGTGGGAGAGAGAAGCTGGCACGAAGTCTGAGCACAAATAGGAAGGTTTCTGTTAGTGCAGGGTCCAAGTCTGACGTTTCTGCTGGGTCTGTCTAAAATCCACTGAGATTAGGCACATCTACGGGGTAACGCCGCAGAGCTCAGTGGGTTAGCACCTGGCTCGATGCAGGTATATTAGTGGCACCTTTCACACTTGTTCACACATTCTGAAAGTACTCAGTGAACTCTTTCTATCTGAGAGCCACAATGCACAACCCCAGAAGTGTTACCATGAGCAGACACAGCCCCTGCTCTGATCAGCTACCCTTACCCACAGGAATTCACTAGTCAAGACCTACAAAGCATTAGGTAGAAAGCATTCATGAGTGGTAGCAATTACTAATATTATAAAATATGTAACTATTAAAGACAAAAAAACTAACAAAATTCCCCGGGATTTTTGTTGGCTGCATCTGTTAGTAACTAGTAGAGCAAGTTCTGCAAGTGCATTTGGTTCACACAATCTTTTGAACTCACACTTTTAAAAAGTTCTCAGTATTTATGTGCATTAGCAGTCAGAGTTTGCCAAAGAAAATGAACATGCTTTTTTTTTTTCAGTAAAGTTTTCAAAGAGAAACAAGCTGAAAAGCTGATAGTCAGGAAACCCAACAGTTGCTAAGATTGCATTATACTGACCTGTTTCAGTTCGTTGGTGAAGTACACATAAGTCACAGCCACACAGAGGGACTGCAGGAGGACTGTGAAGATCAGAATCAGCACACAGGTCTGCCCGGGGCTGGGGCCTCCAAGGGTCTGCACAGAGGACATGATCCTGTCAGAGTCTGACTGCCCCAGTCCAACCAGGCTCTAGTTTTGTGGCAGACTACAGATCAGCAGATAGCACAGAGGGAAGGAGTGCTTTTTGTTAGTTTCACTTCTGCAGAGGAAAGGGCTTGTGGGAAGCAAGACAAGGGGAGGACCAAAGTGGTTTTGCTGCCTGCCTCCCAACAGCAAGGTCCTGAGTTTGATCCCCAGTACCAAAAAAAAAAAAAAAAAAAA
>NW_022900924.1:33563811-33628122 GCF_012274545.1 Fukomys damarensis
AATGTGCAGATCTCTCTCTGATAGCAAGCGCCGCCCAAACTGAGAGCATGTAACTTCCACGAGGATTTAGGAGGTTTAACTGTCATCCTGCATGGAAGGTTCATGGAAGGCTAACATGACTGCATGTTGTTGCCCGGATTCTGTCATCCTAGGAATTCTCACAGCGGCATCTAGAAGAGACTAGGGATTTGTCCAGGGATATTGGTGCTTGGGATTCAGTCCAGAACAGGGGTCGGTAAATGACAGACAGCCTGCAGGTCAAATCTGGTGCGTCACCTTTTTCTGCACCATCTGCAAGTTTGGAAAGGTTTTTACTTTTATTTTTGAGCTTTATTTTTTATTTTTTTGCAATACTTGAGAAGAAATGAAAAGAATAACGTTTGTGATGTGTGAAAATGATACAAACTCGTGCTTATGTATTATTGTTCACGGCTGCTTTTTGCTATGGTAAATCTGGCACTGCCGAAGTGGCCAGAGAAACTGCATGCGATGCTCCTGCTGTTTCTCACTCCTGTACTGTTTTACATCTCGGAAGTGCAGTTATGGCTTAATTTATTTTTTGCCCAACTGAGCAGAAAATATTTAGTATCTGGAACTTTACAGAGAGAATTTGTCAATCCTTGACCTATTGGCTTCACTCTACTTAAATAGTCAAGTTGCTTACGTTACATATCAACAATTTGGCAGATACAACATTTGTAATATTCTATTTTAACAAGTTATTAATTTTATCAATGAAAAATAATTTCTGACCTACATTGTGCTAATTAGAAAATCGTCCAGGTGTGACTATGGCATGAAGATTAGAAAGTGCGACAGCTTCAGTTAGGGCTTTGGAGACAACACTTTGCTAGGGTAACAGACCTAGCCGGTAGTTTACATGGATATACACAGGAAAATGGGACCATGTCAGTAATGCTCAATCTTGGCTTCCCTTTGGCATCATCTGGAAGCCTTTAAAAACATCTTTGTTGGGCCAGAGATATGGCTTAGTGGCACCTCACCTACCTGAGGTTTAAGCTTCTGAGTTTGATCCCAGGTACCAAAAAAGAAAAAGCATCATTGTCTATGGTATCCCTCTCTTCTGTAAAATTAGAAACTCTGGTAGGATCCAGATGTTGGAATTTTATGAAAAGTTCCCCAGGTGAATTAACTGAGCTCTATCATGGCTTCGTGGGTGTGTCAAAGGTGAAATATATATAGATGCACATCTGCTGCCATTAGTGGTTTGTGGCAACATGGATGGACCTCGAGGACATGATGTTATAGTTAGTAGCAGATAAATCCAAGATTCTAACCTCATTGGTGATGACTCCAAAGCTTCACCTTTAACCAGGATCCCACACTACTGCACCATCTCCAACCTCCAAAAGAAAGCCCATCAGAAGTGCGACAACTACCAGCTATTTAAGAAAACATTTTTATCTGATTGGCTCATCTCGTTCTAAACTTGACCTTAGCCTAAAGGCTGAGTAGAGATCATCATCTCATTCTAATTTAGGGGAAAAATAATTTTTTGTTAAAAGATGAACTACAGTCATTTTAGCTAAAATCTTAATTTTGTTTCTCTACCTATTTGGATTTTTGACATCTTAGCCAGAAAATTACAAACTTTGGGTTGCACCTTGGTTATAGTGAGTGTTTTTAGAGGTGAGCTCTTTATATAGTGTTTTTATTTGCATACTGAGCATGCCAAATAAAGCCACCATGCCCCTTCCTTTTGTCTGTAATCAGTCTGTATTCACAGAAGGGCTTCTTGTTAAACAGCACAGTTAAGGAACACACATGTTCACTCTGTTGCTACCATTGGTGTCTTATGAAGATTTAAAAAATGTCTTTCTTATTGAGATTTCATTATCAGGGCTTCAATCTACAAAGCTTTTGTAAGTAAAGGACTGAATTAGTTATTTTCCCATTGCTAAGACACAATACTTGACACTCAAACATAAAGGAGGATAGGTTTACTTTAGTTCACAGTTTGGGGAATTCAGTCTATAGTCAGCTGGCTCTAAGACAGGAACATCATGGTGGAAGGGCATGGTAGGGCAAAGTTGCTTAGTTCTTGGTGGCCAGGGAGCACAGCAGGAGACCAATGCCAGAAAAGGAGCCAGGGGCCAGATTGAGTACCCAAGGCCACACCTCCACAACCTACCCAAATGCATCCAGGAGCTTGCTTTACTGATTTGCTAGACATATTCTTGTTTTTGCATATGTAAACAATTTTTCCCTTTTATTAGTAGTAGGCTACTAATGTATTTTACCCATTCTTCTACCAGTGAGCAATACACATTTTTCAGCTTGGGGTAATTGTAAATAAAACTACTTTGAATGCAAACAATTCAATGAAATTTTAAAAATTCATGATCAGAATTTAAAATTCAACAAAAAGTTAGTTATCATAAAAAATCCAAACAAATCTTGCAGCTGAATAATGAAGTGAACAAAATAAAAAATACACTTGAAAGTCACAACAGACTATTCACTAGATGAAGAATTTATGAACTTGAAAATAGATCTTATGATTTACCCCATTCAGAAGAAAAACAGATCTTAAAAAATGAAGAAAACCTATGAGACATATAGAACATCAAGCCAATATTCACTTTATGGGAGTTCCAAAGAGAGAAGAAATGAAAAGGGCCCAGAAAGTATATATAACAAAAAAATAGCTGAAAAATTTTCAAATGCAGTGATACCTCTATTTATGAATTTAATTCGTTCTGTGATTCTGATAGCAAATTGAATTAGATGAGAACTGAATCTAATTCAGTGGTTAGATTCAGTGTTGATCTTCTGGGGAAATTTGACTTGATTCTTGTTTAATTTGATTTGTAATCAAAATTGTGAAAAGAATCAAATTCATGAACAGAAGTACCACTGTATTAGGAAGAATATGGACATTCGGATCTACAAAGTTCAAAGAATCCCAATTAGCCTCAACCCAAAGAGATCCTCTCCAAGGCACATTATTATCAAAATGTCAAAGTGTAAGACAAAGAGAGAATTCTAAAAGCAGCATGAGAAAATGACAAGACAGATATGAGGAAACCCTTGTTAGACCAACAGATTTCTTAGCAGAAATCTTGGAGGCCAAGAGAAAATGGAATGATATATTAGGAATCCTAAAAGAAAAAAAAAATGCCAATCAAGAATACTGCACCCAGGAGTAGGAAGAATCAACATAGTGAAAATGGCCATACTACCAAAACTGCTATATACATTCAATGCAATGCCAATTGAAATTCCAACACTATATTTCACAGAACTAGAAAAAAGAATCCAAAAATTCATTTGGAACCACAAGAGACCTAGAATAGCAAAAGCCATTATAGGCAACAGTCACATGGCACCAGGTGTAACAATTCCCAATTTGAAACTATACTACAAAGCCACTGTGATAAAAACAGCATGGTACTGGCAAAGAAATAGGCCTGAGGATCAGTGGAACAGACTGGAAGACACAAAAACAAATGCAGATGTACTCAGCTACCTCATCTTCGACAAAGGAGCTCACCATCCTCAGTGGAGGAAAGATAGCCTCTTTAATAAATGGTGTTGGAAAAACTGGATATCAACCTGTCACAGATTAAAATTAGACCCTTATCTTTCGCCATGCACTAAATTAAAATCCAAATGGATTAAAGATCTAAATATTAAAACAGAAACATTAAACTTGCTGGAAAGTAAGTTAGGCAGAACTCTGGAAGACATTGGTATAGGAAAAGACTTTATGAACAAATCCTCAGTAGCACGGGAACTAGCAGAAAGAATCAACAACTGGGATCTCATCTTACTAAAAAGCTTCTGTACTTCAAAAGAAACCATTAGCAGAACTAAGAGACAATCTACAATGTGGGAAAAAATTTTTACCAGCTGTACCTCAGACAAAGGACTATTATCAAGGATATATAAAGAACTCAAAACAATCAGTCCCCCCAAATATAAAGACCCGATCCAAAAATGGGCATCCGAAATGAACAGACATTTCTCATACAAAGAAGTAAAAGCAGCAAGAAAATATATGAAAAAATGTTCCACATCACTGGTCATTCGAGAGATGCAGATGAAAACAACACTGAGATTCCACCTCACCCCACAAAGAATGGCTGCTATCAAGAAATCACACAATAACAAATGTTGGCGGGGTTGTGGGGAGAAAGGAACCCTCCTCCATTGTTGGTGGGAGTGCAGACTAGTGCAACCACTATGGAAATCAATATGGAGATACCTCAAAGAGCTTGGACTGGAGGTTCCATTTGACCCAGCCATCCCTCTGTTGGGTATCTTTCCAAGAGAACTAAAAGAATCATATCACAGAGAAGTATGTGCACCCATGTTTATAGCGGCACAGTTTGTAATAGCTAAATCTTGGAAACAACCTATTTGCCCATCCGTTGGAAACTGGATAAAGAAGTTGTGGTTTTTCTATAAAATGGAATATTACTCAGCCATAAAGAGCGAGAGAATAGATTCATTCATAGGAAAATGGATACATATTGAAGATATACTCCTAAGTGAAATAAATAAGTCCCACATGTGTAAATACCAAATAGTTTCCCTGGTGTGAATATTCTGCAACAATGCATAAGATTCTAATAAGATTACTGACATTTAGAAATGGGAGGAAAGGAGCTAAAGGTGTAGGGAAGGTGTGATGCGTAGGGGAAGAACAAAAAGGGAAAAGAAAAAAATGTGAGAGAATGAAAAGATGAAAATAAAGTGTTTGTAGATGGGGAGGGGAGGAGGCAGTGAAGGGAGGGCAGAGGTAAGGGGAAAAAATGAGAATCAAGACTTGCCATGTAGAGGTACATGATCCCAACAATGAATGTAACTGTACTGTATCCCTAAAATGTACCAATAAACTCAATAAAATTAATTAAAAAAAAAAAAAGAATACTGCACCCAGGAAAACTATCCTTCAGAAATGAAAGAGAAATAAAGATTCAGGAAAGCAAAACTGGAGGGAATTTGTCTACATTAGAGGGACTGATGCTTGGCTTGTTTTAGAGTGAGTGTGGTCACTGTGGGCTAGCTTGGTATTGTAGCATGCTCACCAGGAAGTGAGGCTGCTGCTTGGATGAATAGCAGGCTAGGTGTGGGTATGCACCAGTGCTCCTCTGCAGGCCAGCAGGTATGAGGAAGACTCTGAGGAGTAGAGTTAATTTCTGGCTGGCTGTCAAGCCCGGTGTGGTGATACATAGGCTACCAGCTACGTGTCAGTTTTCTGAGCAAGGCCACCAGTTCCCTGTGGGATAGGGGTACCATGTGGGTAGAAGTCAGGGTCTTTCTTGACTTGTGCTGGGTCTAATAGTTAAGCATCTGTCACAGTGCTGCAGCAACCCATATAAAATTGATGAAATGGAGTCTCTAGAATAGAGATACACTGTGGCCACCAGACCCCTGGGCTATATACACTGTAGCAGGACTGGGGATTTAGTTTAGTGGCACCAAGCCTACCTCGCAAGGGCAACATCCTGAGTTTGATCCCTACTGTAGCAGTAGTTCCAGTTTCAAGAGAGCATTGCATCAGATCACAGCAGGGTGGGAACTATACTGTGTGGGCTCCTGCTCGGTGGCAGTACAGACATGTGCACTTTGGGCAATTTTCCAGACTGTGTTCAGAGCTTGTGTGAGTCCTGTGCAGCCTTTTGCAATGGCAGTGGGTACTTTTGGGGATCTCCAGCTTACCTTTTCCCTCTAAAAAGAAGCCCATTGTCACTCCAAGCTGATCCACATGGAGTCAATGTGAGAGGCAAGATAACTCCCTCTCCTCTCTCTCTGTGTCTAGCCTGGGCTTTTCCTCTCCAAATGAATCCCATCACATCCCTGTGACTCTCCAGCATTCCTCCTCAGTCACTCCAGTCAGAATATAGCTATTTATTCTGTGTTGCAGTTCTTTTTTTTTTCTTATGGAAGGGAAAAGTGAAAAGAAACTCTTTTTAGGCATCTCTCAGATATCAGTCACCAAGTGACAAAATCATTCATCTCTCAAACTTAGTTTCTCTTGGTAATAAAAGGGGGTGCTATTAATACTATGCTGGCATAATAGATGTAAACCAAGGCCATAGTAGGACCACTAGACCAGTGGGTAGATAAATGAGGATTTTAAAAAAATGGAATAGTAACTGAAAATGTCTGAAGATATCATCTACTGGCATTTCAACAATAAAGGAAGGCTTTCTCAAAGGTGACAAAGCTGTGGCATTGAAGGTGGGAGGGATGTAGACTTCCTGGAAAGGTGTGGTTTGTGTAGTCTTTGGTGGTAATAAGGCAGCGGAGGTGGTTAAAATATTTATCATGGTACTGCGGTTGTAAATCAAGCACTTTGTTTTCAGTACGGTTTGCTTCATTGTGATGGATGAGAGTGAGGGGTGATGGAGATGTGGACAAGGTATTAACACAGCTCTCTGATGGCTCTTAGGGTCATCACACGCATACAGAAAAGCTATGATAAGGCTCCTTGCTCCAGTGGTTTTCATTAGCTGTTCTGTATGGTTTCAGGACTTCTGTCTCCTCTGCATGAACTGAGTTAAGATGAGCTCTGAAAATCACTCCTCTTGAGCACAGCTTTCCAAAATGGCACCTCCTTGTTAAGCTTAATGAAATATGATGATGCATGCTACCCCGCATGTGATTGGTTGGTTATTGCAGTGCTGAGGCTCAAACCCAGGGCCTCATGTATACTAGGCAAGTGCTCTACCCCTGAGCAAAACCCTCCCAGCCCCCTGTAGGATATTTTAAAAGATCCAAATAGAAGCAGTATTGATGTGTGATTTCTGAAGAAGTGGCTGTGTGCAATGTACAACATGGCAGTCCTTTGTCTGTGCCCAAGCCTCCTGCCTACTGTGTTTTTGCCAGGAATCATAAGATGTTTTGTTAAAGCCATCTGCATTGCAAATATAACCATTCAAGCTGCAAGATGTTCCTATCTGATGTTTCAAGATGTTCTATTAACTCTGCCTTTCTGTGTTTGTAAACATGCTTGTCCAGCATATGAATCCAACTCCTTTCCCCACAGATCCCTATATAAGGTTGCTTCCATTTCTGTTTGGGGCTTGGACTTTGGAGTGCAAACTCCTCTGGGCCCACCAGCATAATGAAAGGTTTCCTCCTTCATCTCTCCAAGTACCACACGGTTTCTTTGCTTCCAGAAACCTTCAGATAGCAGTAACACTTGGCTGTAATGCTGAGCTATCACAATTCACTGAAGCAATCAGGTCTTTTGAGGAAATAGCTGTGTGCTTGGTCTTTCTTCACCCAGGCAGGATACAGCCTCCAGACCTTGACCCTGTGTGGCCCAGAAGACCAAATCTGGCCATGGCCCTGCTGTGTGGACTGCTGCTCTCTTCTTTCCTTACCTAAGAAATGGTCCTCTGTGGTACATCACGTGAGCCACATACTTTGTGGGTAGAAAATGATACCAGAGCCACATAAGACTATTTGATTATGCAACTCAGAAGGAGATTGAAGGAGCTCTGTAATCTTGGTCAGGGTAGTTAGCATCTCCAATTTCTGTTATTTAAAGATGCAAACAGTAGGCCCAATGATACAAAAGATGAGAATAAACTTTCCTTCCTTTTCCTCAGGTTATTTGCCTTAAATTAAGCACTTCAACCCAGAGGCTGATAGTTTAAGGAATGGTAAAGAAGGACCAGGAAGTTTACTTACTGGGAGGAAGGAGCAAATCACTTCTAACCTCTTTGTGGAACATTTTCCTATGTTTCTTCCCACACCTGTACAGTACACAACTATCCCTCTTTCAACCACCATATTCCTTGTCTATTTGTTTTTGAAGAACCTATGACAGTATTGCATTTAAACGTTTTAATAATTTGTACTCTTTTTTATAAGTCTATTCCCCAGTAGACCCAGGCCTTTGTGATTGTTTTTGATTCCCAAATCTGGCACTTGGTAAGGAAGTACTAGGTGTTTGGGTAGGAAAGGATGGAGCAAGGAACAGAGGAGAAGAGGGACAAGCAGGAGTCTCATGCAGTAGTTTTGGCAGGAGGAGGGTGTGCGTGGCTATATGCTGGGAGGTGGTGTCTGGCCCTGCAGAGCAGGCCTGAAGAGTCTGTGCCAGGGGTTGGTGACAGGCGAGTTCCATGATTCACCTTGTTCAGCAGTTCTACTTGTGGGGAGTACAATCTCTTGCACAGACATCTGAAAGGCAGGCTTGGGCAGGATCTAGCACTGACAGTCTTTTTTTTTTTTCTTTTTATTGAGTTTATTGGTACATTCTAGGTATACAATAGTTACATTCATTATTGGGATCCTGTACCCTTACATAATAGGTCTTGATTCTCATTTTTTCCCCTTGTCCCTGCCCTCCCTTCACCCCCTCCTCCCCTCCCCATTTACAAACACTTTATTTCCATTTTTTCAACTTCTAATATTTTTTTCTTCTCCCTTATTACCTTTCCGCCCACCATTCCCGCTTTCCTTACACCTTTAGCCCTTTACTTCCTATTTCACATTATTAATTATCTCATTAGGATCCTGTGTACTATTATAGTTTTTCACACCAGAGAAACTATTCGGTATTTCAGTTAAAGAAATCTCTGTATGAACATTAAAAATAGGGAATCGTAAAATAAAACTAAAAAGGAAAGTAAAAGAGAAAAGGCAATGATGTAAGAATAAAATAATCCTTAATTCTGAAGATGAAAATGGTCCCTTAACATATTTGAATTGCTTCTTGCTCTTGTAGTCTTATCTTATTCTTTTTTTTTCATTATTTAGAGAATACTTTGTTAGTTTCTGTAATCAAACCCATGTAGATTTGACCTTACATATTTAATACAATGCATTACCCCTGTACAAATGGAAAAAAATAAAAAATAAAAATAAAAAAATTAACATTTCTAGACCAATACGCCTGTCCATTTCTGTACAATGCCAACTCAACACAGTAAATTGGGATGACTTTTTCCAAAGTTGACAGCACCGTTAAAGATTCCAAAAATTCAAATTATATATATGTGTGTGTGTGTGTGTGTGTGTGTGTGTGTGTATACATATATATATATATATATATATTTATATTTCTATAAAAAGACCAATAATAGTAGTATGTTATGCATCAATAGCAGCAACAGCTTTTCCAGGTTGTGCAGTCATCTGAACAAAATTACAGACATTCAGCAAATTGCATTAAAAAAAAACAGAGAAACAAAGAAAAGAATATTATCCAGAAAACAGCAAAGTTCTGTTGCTGTTGTGGTACCTGGCACCATTTTTTTTATTAGCATCTTAATCATCATCTGGAAAGAGAACATTCTAGAGTAATATCATTAAATATAGCTCTGATAAAGCATGGTCACTGCTATGTATCATGAAGCAGGTACAAGATATTTTACATTAACAGAGGTATGATACATTACTGTCCTACATCAATAATACTAGAATCAGTTTTGTTTTGAAATTTGCTTTGTCTGCAAATAAGATTGCTACACCTGCTTTTTTCTGGACTCCTGTCACATGGAGAATTGTTTTCTATCCTTTCACTTTCAGTCTATGGGCTGCGTTCTGCACTAGGTGTGTTTCTTGTATAAAACATAGTGTAGGATTTTTTCTTCTTATTCCATTTTGCCAGTCTATTTTGCTTGATTGGTGAGTTGAGGCCATTGACATTGATGGTCATAACTGATATGTACTGACTTATATTGACATGTTATTGGCCTTTTGTTAACTCTTTTTACTGTTTCACCTTCTCCTTTTAGTTTCTTGCCTTGCCTATTTGATTTGGTCTGTTGGGCCTCATGGTGTTGTTGCCTTCATTGTCTTTTTCTAGGATCTTGTTTAGAATTCTTTGTAGGGCTGGTTTGGTATTCATGTAGTTTGTCAGGTGTTCTTTGTCATGAAAGTATCTTATTTCCCTATCCATTTTGAAAGAGTTTTGCAGGATACATCAGTCTAGGTTGGAGGTTGTTCTCTTTTAGTACTTGAAATATCTCATTCCAGGCTCTCCTTGCCCTAAGGGTTTGTGTTGAAAAGTCTGCTGTGATTTTGATGGGCTTTCCTTTGCATGTGATTTGTTTCTTTTCTCTTACTGTTTATAGTATTTTGTTCTTCTGTTAGGTTCCTCGGATCTTGATTATTATATGTCTAGGTGTAGATTTTTTTTTTTTATTGTGGCTAGTTGGGGTCCTAAATGCCTCAGTTATCTGAATGTCAAATTCTTCCCCTCTGTTTGGGAAATTTTCTGTCATTAATTCTGTGAAAACCTTTTTTAAGTCATTTGTATTTTCTCCTGCTACTTCATGGATTCCTATCAGTCTTATGTTATTCTTCTTTGCATCATCTAGGAGTTGTTGGATCAATTTCTCATGCTCCCTTACTGTTTTTAAGAGACCTCTCTTTTCGTGGTCACTGACTGCAATCTTACTTTGTATATTGGAGAGTCTATCTTTGCATTCTTTTATTCTGTTGTGTACACTTTCCATGGAGTGTTTAATCTCCTGGATATCTGTTTGAATCTGTTTTATGGATTCCATTTCTTTCCTATCTTGGGCGTTTATTTTTTCCATTTCTTTCTTATGCTAGGCCTTCATGGCTTCTATCATGGTCCTGAGCTCATCTATTTTTTTTGTCAGTTTCTGCTCTAGAGTATTGAATCACGACTTCCATTTTGCTCAATATCTCTATGGTTATCTGGGAAATTCTTTCTGTTTTGAATTTTTCTAGAGCCTGATTGATCTGTTTTGTTACTTCCTGTGCTTTGAGTTCAGGGTGTCCTGGTGGTTCACTATCGGCCTTTTCATCCTCATTTGCCCTACTATTTGCCATTGGTGAACTGGAAGTCTGTCTTTGTGTCTTGCTTAAGTGTTTTCTCATTTTTATTTTTGTTGTTTGGCTGTCCTTGGTTTAATTTCTGGGTTATCACCCAAATCTTCCTGATATAGTTATGCCCTAGTTTCTGGGTCTCTAATGACCCACAGACATTCTCATCTTCATAACATCAGAGAAAACAGCTCATCAAATCAACCATAATCCTTTATCCCAACTGATACAATCAGCAGCACATTAAGATCAAGCACAACTTGGGAACTGACCACCTGTGGTAGTCACTAGTCTATCACCCTCAAACCATTTGAATTAAATTGAAATCAAGAAGCAGTCCAGAACATGTCTGCAGTGAACAAATTTTTCAATATAGTATATTTACCCTTTAATGGCTCAGACAGAGAGAGGACATAAGACCCCTGAGCTCAGTTAGCTGATGGCTGAACCCCATGATGCAGACTGACCTCTGGCTGCAAGACCCAGATTGAGTTCCCCAAACTTCTGAATGGTTGAACTCCACACTGCTCTACTACAGGTTTCCCACACCCTTTCTTTAAAGATGTTCACAGTTGGGAACTCAGGAACATACCCTTGATGACCACCTCTGCCTCTGCAGAGTGGATCCCAAGACTGGCACAATCAGGATATCTGAGAGTGTATGCAGGGGGAGGGGAGGAGGTAAGGGGAGTTAGGGGGCTCAGGGGCACCCAGGTGGCTAACCTTCCTGGTGCTGGAGAGATGGCGGCTCCAGGTGGGAGAAGGTGTGGCTCTCCTTCCCACGGTGCATTGGGGTCCAAGCTACCTTCCGGCTGCTGAAGGATGATGGCTCTGGGCGGGAGAAGGCATGACTCTTTTTTTTTTTTAAATTGAGCTTATTGGTACATTTTAGGGATACAGTACAGTTACATTCATTGTTGGGATCTTGTACCTCTACACGACAGGTCTTGGTTCTCATTTTTCCCCCTTGTTCCTGCCCTCCCTTCACCCCCTCCTCCCTTCCCTATTTACAAATACTTTATTTCCATTTTGTCATTTTCTCACAATTTTTCTTTTCCCTTATTACCCATCTCCTACCCATCCCACCTTCCCTACACCTTTAGTCCTTTTCTTCCCATTTCACAATGAGATAACTGAAAGTCTGTTTTAAGCTGATGATATGCAGAAGGAAGTTTGGGGTTTCTCAATAAGTAAATATTTGCCCTAACTCACATTGTTTCTGTCCTGTACTGTCTTGAGAGGGGCAAAACAAATTAGGTCTTAGTGGCTAGTCTGGGTGAGACATGGGAGGAAAGAGATTTTTTGTGTTTATCTCATTATTCCAGTATCTCATTATTAAGCTGATGTCTCGCAAATATTAATAAAATTTGCAGATTCACAAGTGCCTCTCCTGAGTTTTTGTGGATTTTTCAGCATTTCTTTTCTTCAGGAAAAGACTACTGGGGCCTCTTGTAGGGAGTTACCATGTCCCTGTTTCTTATCTTCATGGAACATTCACAGGTAGAATTTTAACTAAAAGACAAACAAGCTTTGTTTCACTTTCAGACTCACAAAAATAAAGAGGCAAAATACAGATTCTGTTGTAGGAAGAGTCACACTCACAAAGAGTTCAGTTTCATTTCCAGAAAACTGTTTGTTACTTGAAAGGGAAGTACAACTGAAGTTGCCAGAAAGCAGTTGTATGTTCTTTCTCTTCCTACTAAAGAGCTCAACTAAACAATCTCCTCCTACAGTATACAGCAGTACCCTTCCGCTGTGGATATTTTCCCCACCAAGAAGCATGAGAACAAAATAATTTGTGAAGGATTGTTATATTAGAGACCTTGTTGACTGGTGCCTCAAAAGCTTTTAGGTCATTTCTATTGAATATGGAGGAAAATTGGGCATGTAATTGGCCAGGAAATAAAAAGCACAATATCTGTTTGCACCTCCATTATCTAAGTAATGGAGGTCACTATGTCTGATTGGAACCAAGGTTAATCATTCTGACATTTGTACTCAGGGAAACTCAGGATGAGTTGTTTTTCTTGTCTTTTGACTTAAATGGGTTGCTGGTCTTTTTTGCTTGAGTGATGGCAGTCATTTTATTATTTTCTAGAGGTTTCTTTTTTATCCTTTCACTGAACTCTACCCCTTTATTTCTTGTAAGATAATGTGACTGTTCTGCATAGGGATCAAAGGCTACCATCTGGTTAATCTCTGGATTTTATTTACTGGAATTGCTCAGTAAGAGATGACTTGGTAGCTGCATGCAATGCAGACATTTGTAATCTCAGCACTCAGGAGGCTGGGGCAGGATTGCAAATCAACAGCCATCCTGAACTAAATAGGGAGATGAAGGGAGGGGGAAGAGAATATGAATGTGAACAACTTAACTTATAGGTGGGGGATAGGAAAGTGAATGTCCAGAAATGACAACTACACATTAAAAATGTCATCCGTGTCCAAAGTGACTGTAACATAAAAAAAATCTCTAAAGAGTTTTTATGTATATGATATTAACAATTTTAGATAAGAAAAGCAAAAATTTTAACAATTCTAGATTTTATTTCTCAAGGAAGACTTCTGATATATGAATAGTCAGATTGATTGCATCTGAATCTTGTCCAGTACCTGCAATCCTGGCAAATGTTTTTTTAATTTCTGCTATGAATCCTTTTGGGAAGGTGGTATATGTACATAATGTATCTTAATTTATTTTTTCATCCCCTTTTCCTCCCCTCCCTCCATCTCTTCATCCCCTTCTCATTTGAGAAATATCTCCCTGCTTCCTATTATCTCTTTTTATTGTCCTCTTTATAAGTTAGATTTCTCATAGAAAGAAATCATGTGATATTTAGTCTTGTGTGTCTGATTTATTTAACTTAACATCATGGTCTCAAAGTGCATTCACATTCCTAAAAATGACTCAAGTTTATCTTTCTTTATGGCACAATAGTATTCCATTGCGTGTAAATACCATACTTTCTTTTTCCATCTGTTGATGGACATATAGGCTGCTATTATGAATTGAGCAGCTGTAAACATGGGTATGCATGTATCACTATAACACAATGTCTTAACTCTTTCAGGAAGATACCTAAAAGGGGAATAGATGGGTCAAATGGAGTGCCTAGTTTTAGTTTTTTGAGAAAGTTTCATAGTGAATGGACTAATTTACATTCCCACCAACAATGTAGAAGGGTTCCTTTTTTCCTACAGCCTATCCAGCATCTGTTATTATTTGATTTCCTGATGATGGGCATTCTTTCTGGACTAAAATGGAATCTCAGTGTTGTTTTAATTTGCATTTATCTAATGGCAAGCAAGGTGGAATGTGTTCTATGTATTTATCTTATTGGCCATTTATAGTCCTTCTATGAACTATATTCATTTCACATGCACATTTTTCATTGGGTCTTTTCTTTTACATGTTTTATTTTTTAGTTAATTTTAGTGGTATAATTTAAATATAGATAATGATCACATTCATCGAAGGGAGTTTGCGCCTTTACATGATATAGCTTGATTCTTCTTTTTCTTCCAATCTCCTTCCCTCCTTTCAATCTCACCTCCCACCTTTTTTACAAAAGATTTGTTTCCATTTTTCTTTTTTCCTTTTATTTCACCCTTCCCCCTTTCACAGTTTCCCTTTCCTTTTGACCAGCTGGGTCAAATGAGACTTCTAATCCTAATTTTTTGAGGAATCGCCACATGATTTCCATAATGGTTGCACTCCCACCAACAGTGGAGAAGAGTTCCTTTTTCTCCACAGCCTCACCAGCATTTGTTGTTGGTTGATTTCTTGATAATATACATTCTTTCTGGAGTGAAATGGAATGTCAGTGTTGTTTTAATTTTAATTTCTTGGATGACCAGTGATGTTGAACATTTTTTCATGTATTTATTTGCTCCTTCTACTTCTTCTGAGAAATTCTATTCATTTCAGATGCCCATTTTTGGATTAGATCTTTAAGTTTAGGGGGTCAGATTTTTTTCACTTCTTTGTATGTTCTAGATATTAGTCCCTTAGCTGAAGGACTACTGGCTAAAATTTTCTCCCACTCTGTGGATTGTCTCTTCACTCTGTTGGTGATTTCTTCTGTGGTGCAAAGCCTTCTTAAAAGGATGAGTTTCCAACTGTTGATTCTTTGCACTATTTCCCATGTAGTTTGGGTTTTCTTCATGAAAGTATTGTCTACTTCTATCTCTTCAAGTATTCTATCTATTCTCTCTTTCAGTGGATTTAGTGTTTCTGTTTTCATATTCAAATCTTTGATCCATTTTGACTTCAGTTTAGTGTATTGTGAAAAACGTTAGTCTAGTTTTAATCTTCAGCATGTAGAAAGCCACTTTTTCCAGCTCCACTTATTAAAGAGGCTATCTTTCCTCCTGTGAACACGTTTGACCCCCTTGTCAAGGATAAAGTGGCTGAGTGTTTGTTGTTGTTTCCACCTTTTCTAGTCTGTTCCACTGATCCTCAGGTCTTTCTCTCCCTCCCCTCCCCACACCTCTCTCTCTTTTTCTTTCTGCCAGTACCATGCTGCTTTTATTATGGTAATTCTGTAATATAATTTCAAGTTAGGGATTGCGATGTCCCCTGCCTTTCCTTAGTTGCTAGTAATTATTTTTTCTATTCTAGGCTTCTTCTGGTTCCAAATGAACTTTAGGAATGTTTTGTCTAGTTCTGTGAGGTATGCTAATGGTATTTTGATCAGGATTGCATTAAATTTGTATAACAATTTTGGGAATATGGACATTTTCACTATATTGGTTCTTCACGGGATATCTTTCCATCTTCTGATATTCTCTTTGATCTCCTTTTTCAGAGTACTATAATTTTCTATGTGTAGTTACTATATTTCCTTTGTTAGATTGATTCCTGAATGTTTTTTTCAATGCTATTTTGAAAGATTTTATTTCTCTAATTTCTTTTTCAGTGAATTTATTTGTGTACAGAAATGTTATTGATTTTTGAGTGTCTATTTTGTATCCAGCTATGTTATTGAATTTGGTTATTAAATCCAGAAATGTTTTCATGGACTTTTTGGGGTCTTCTATGTGGAGAATCATGTAATCTGTAAAAATGTTAATTTAACTTCTCCCTTTCCCAACTTTATTCCTTCTATTTCTTTCTCTTGTTTAATTGTTTTGCCTAATGTTTCTACAACTATACTGAATAGAAGTAGTAACAGTGGACATCTTTGTCTTATTCCTGATTTTAATGTGAAGGCTTTCACATTTTGATTGATTAGTATTATGTTGGCTGTTTGTTGGTTTGTCATAGATGGCTTTTATTAGATTAAAGACCATCTATTACAATTATTTGTAGGGTTTTTTAAATTATGAATGGACTTTGTCAAATGCTTTTTCCACATCTATTGAGATGATCATGTGATTTTCTTGGCTCTGTTGATATGGTGTATTACATTTATTGATTTGTGTATGTTAAACTATCCCTGCATCCCTGGGATGAATCCTTTGTGGTCATGGTTTGTAATCTTCTTGATGATTTGTTGCATTCCAAGATTTTTGCATGTATGTTCATTGGGGAGATCGGCCTGTAGTTTTCTTTTTTTGGTTGGGGCTTTCTCTAGTTTTGATATCAGGGTAATATTTGATTCCAGGAATTTATTTTATTTTATTTTTTTTGTACTGGAGATAGAACTCAAGACCTTGTACTTATGAGGCTGGCAACAAAACCACTGAGCCAAATCCCCAGCCCAGGAATGGTTTTGAGAGTATTGCTTCCCTTTCTATTTCATTGAAGAGAATTGGCAGTAGAGCTTCTCTAAATTTCTTGTAGTGTTCAGCAGTGAATGCATCAGGAGCAAGACTTATTTTGTTGGTAAGTTTTTTTTTTCTTTGAGTTTATTGGTACATTTTAGGTATACAGTACAGTTACATTCATCATTGGGATCTTCTACCTTTACATGACAGGTCTTGGTTCTCATTTTTTCCCCTTGTCCTTGCTCTGCCTTCACCCCCTCCTCCCTTCCCTATTTACAAAGACTTTATTTCCTTTTTTCAATTTTCTGTTATTTTTTTCTTTTCCCTTATTACCTTTCCCCTACCCTTCCCATTTTCCTATAGGAAAATGGATACATATTGAGGTAAGTTTTTAATTACATTTTTATTTCATTGACTGATATTAGGTTGTTTAGAATTTTATATCATCTTGGTTTATCTTTGATAATTCATAGGTATCTAGGAGTCTGTCTATTTCTTCTGTGTTTTCCATCTTATTAGAGTACAGATTCTCAAAGTAAGTACTGATTATCAACTGGATTTCCCTAGGATCTGTTGTGATTTCACTCTTTTTGTTTCTAATTGCATGAGTTGGAGTTTTTTTCTTCTCCTTTTTTTTGATAAGGTCGGCTAGGGCTTATCAATTTAATTTAATCTTTTGAAGAACCAACCTTTCAATTCATTGATTCTTTGCATAGTCTTCTTAGTCTCAATTGCATCAATTTATGTTCTGATCTTTGTAATTTCCTCTCGGGTGTACTTTGGTTTTGCTTGTTCATTTTTCCCCCATAGAAGTTTGAGGTTCAATATTAGGTTGTTTATTTGAGCTCCCTCTGTTTTCCTGATGGGAGAGTTCACTGCTATGCATATCTCTTTTAGGACTGCTTTCATCTTATAATTTGTAGTATGTTGTGTCAGTATTGTTATTTAATTGTAGATACTGTTTAAATTCTTATTTAATTTAAGCTGTGACCCATTGGTTGTTCAGGAGGATGTTATTTAATTTCCATGTATTGGAGTGTTTGTGATTTCTTTAGCTGTTGATTTCCAATTTCATTGGACTGTGGTTAGATAACATGCATGTGATTATCTGAATTCCTTTGAATTTACTTAAGCATATTTTATGGGCTAGTTAATGCTCTATTTGGATAACATCCCATGTGCCACTAAGAATGTGTATTCTGATGCTTTGGAATGGAATACTCTGTAGACATCTCCTAAGTCCATTTGTTTACAAGTTTGGGTCAGTTTTTTAATTTCTTTGTTGTTTTTTGTCTAGATTATCTGTCTATTTGGGTCAGAGGGGTGTTAAATTCCCCCATTGTAATTGTGTTCAGGCTTATTAAATTTTTCATGTCTGTTAATGTTCGCATTATATAGTTGGGTGCACTGAAAATTGGTGCACATATATTTACGATTGTTATGTCCTCTTCTTGTATTTTCCCCTTTACAAGTGTACAGTGACTTTCTTTGTCTCTTTTGATCAGTTTTGGCTTGAAGTTCACACTGTCTACAAATAGGATAGCTACTCCTGCTTTTTTGGGGGGGTTGCTGTCACATGGAATATTTTTTTCCATCCTTTTACTTTCAGTCTATGGATTTCTTTTCTAGTTAAATGTGTTTCTTGTATGCATCATATTGTTGGATCTTGTTTCTTAATCCATTCTGCCAGTCTGTTTCTTTGGTGAATTGAGAGTGAATACACTAATGCTTATAGCTGACATGTATCAGTTTATCCCTGTCATGTTATTTTTCTGCTCTTGGTTCTTTGTCTCTCCCCTCTGTTTGCTTATGCTGCCTAATGGCTTCTTTCTTTCCTTTTTTTTTTTCAGCTTTAATTGAATCTATTGGCACATTTTAGGGATACAGTACAGTTACATTCATTGTTGGGAATTTGTACCTCTACATGACATGTCTTGGTTCTCATTTTTTCCCCTTGTCCCTGTCCTCCCTTCACCCCCATCTCCCCCTCCCCATCTACAAACACTTTATTTCCATCTTTTCATTTTCTCACATTTTTTTCTTTTCCCTTATTACTCTTCCCCTACCCATCCCACCTTCCCTACACCTTTAGCTCCTTTCTTCCCATTTCTAAATGTCAGTAATCTTATTAGGAACTTCTGTATTACTGCAGATTATTCACACCATAGAGACTATTCAGCATTTACACATATGTGCCTTATTTATTTCACTTAGGAGTATATCTTCAATATGTATTCATTTTCCTATGAATGAATCTATTTTCTCATTCTTTATGGCTGAGTAATATTCCATTTCATAGAAAAACCACATCTTCTTTATATAGCTTCCAACAGATGGGCAAATGGGCTGTTTCCAAGATTTAGCTATTACAAACTGCCACTATAAACATGGGTGCACATACTTCTCTGTGATATGATTCTTTTAGTTCTTTTGGAAAGATACCCAGCAGAGGGATGGCTGGGTCAAATGGAACCTCCAGTCCAAGCTCTTTGAGGTATCTCCATATTGATTTCCATAGTGGTTGCACCAGTCTGCACTCCCACCAACAATGGAGAAAGGTTCCTTTCTCCCCACAACCCCGCCAACATTTGTTATTGTGTGATTTCTTGATAGCAGCTATTCTTTGTGGGGTGAGGTGGAATCTCAGTGTTGTTTTCATCTGCATCTCTCGAATGATCAGTGATGTGGAGCATTTTTTCATATATTTACTTCTTTGAGAAATGTCTGTTCATTTCGGATGCCCATTTTTCAATCGAGTCTTTCTATTTGGGGGGGCTGATTGTTTTGAGTTCTTTATATATTCTTGATAATAGTCCTTTGTCTGAGGAACAGCTGGTAAAAATTTTTTCCCACATTGTAGGTTGTCTCTTAGTTCTGCTGATGGTTTCTTTTGCAGTGCAGAAGCTTTTCAATAAGATGAGATCCCAGTTGATTCTATCTGCTAGTTTCCGTGCTACTGAGGATTTGCTCATAAAGTCTTTTCCTATGCCAGTGTCTTCTAGAGTTCTGCCTAACTTACCTTCCAGCAAGTTTAATGTTTCTCTTTTAAAATTTAGATCTTTAATCCATTTGGATTTTAATTTAGTGTATGGTGAAAGATAAGGGTCTAGTCTCAATCTGTGGCAGGTTGACATCCAGTTTTTCCAACACCATTTATTAAAGAGGCTATCTTTCCTCCACTGAGGATGGTCAGCTCCTTTATCGAAGATGAGGTAGCTGAGTGCATCTGGGTTTGATTTTGTGTCTTCCAGTCTGTTCCATTGATCCTTAGGCCTGTTTCTTTGCCAGTACCATGCTGTTTTTATCACAGTGGCTTTGTAGTATAGTTTCAAATTGGGAATTGTTATACCCGGTGCCATGTGTCTGTTGCCTAAAATGGCTTTTGCTATTCTAGGTCTCCTATGGTTCCAAATGAATTTTTGGATTCTTTTTTCTAGTTCTGTGAAATATAGTGTTGGAATTTCAATTGGCATTGCATTGAATGTAAATAGAAGTTTTGGTAGTATGGCCATTTTCACTATGTTGATTCTTCCTACCCAGGAACAGGGAATAGATATCTTTCCATTTTTTTATATCCTCTTCAATTTCTTTTTTCAGAGTTCTGTATTTTTCAGTGTAGAGATCTTTTGCTTCTTTTGTTAGGTTGATTCCTAGATACTTCATTTTTTTGGATGCTATTGTAAAAGGAATTTTTTCCCTTATTTCTCTCTCAGTGAGTCTGTTATTTGTGTATAAGAAGTCTATTGATTTTTGGGTGTTCACCTTATATCCAGATACTCTACTGAATCTGTCAATTAAGTCTAGAAGTCTTTTGGTGGAGTTTTTTGGGTCTTCAATGTAGAGTATCATATCATCAGCAAATAATGACAGTTTAAGTTCTTCCTTTCCTATTTTTATTGCTTTAATTTCTTTCTCGTGTCTAATTGCTGTGGCTAATGTTTCCAGAACTATATTGAAGAGGAGTGGTGATAGTGGGTATCCTTGTCTTGTTCCTGATTTTAACATGAAGGTTTTCAGTTTTTGGCCATTTAATATGATGTTGGCTGTTGGTTTTTCATAGATAGCCTTTATTAAGTTGAGGTATAGACCATCTATTCCAATTTTTTGCAGGGTTTTTATCATGAATGAGTGTTGAATTTTATCAAATGCTTTTTCTGTATCTATTGAGAGGATCATATGGTTTTTGTCCTTGACTTTGTTAATATAATGTATTACATTTATTGACTTTCGTATGTTGAACCACCCTTGCATCTCTGGAATAAATCCGACTTGGTCAGGATGGATGATCTTCTTGATAATCCTTTGTATTCTGTTTGCTAGTATCTTATTAAGGATTTTTGCGTCTATATTCATTAAGGAGATTGGTCTATAGTTCTCCTTTTTAGCTGCATCTTTCCCTGGTTTGGGAACCAAAGTGATACTTGCTTCCAGGAATGAATTTGGAAGTATAGCTTCCCTTTCAATTTCATTGAAAAGTTTGAAGAGTAATGGCAGTAGTTCTTCTCTAAATGTCTCGTAAAATTCAGCAGTGAATCCATCAGGGCCTGGGCTTTTCTTTGTTCGTAAATTTTTAATTACATTTTCAATTTCACTGACTGTAATTGGGGTGTTTAAAATATGTTTATCTTCTTTGTTCAACTTTGGTAATTCATAAGTATCTAAAAAAATCTGTCCATTTCTTCTGTGTTTTCCATTTTATTGGAGTACAGGTTCTCAAAGTAGGTATTCATGATCTTCTGGATTTCTTTTGGATCTGTTGTGACTTCGCCTTTTTCATTCCTGATTACATGTATCTGAGCCTTTTCTTTCCTTTTTTTGTTAAGATTAGCTAAGGGTTTTTTGATTTTATTTATTCTTTCAAAAAACCAGCTCTTTGTTTCATTTATTTTTTGTATCATTTTCTTAGATTCAATTGCATTGATTTCTGCTCGAATCTTTATAATTTCCTCTCTTGTTTGAGCCTTGGGTTTTTCTTGCTCTTGTTTTTCTAGGAGTCTGTTTCATCATTAAGTTGTTTATTTGAGCCCACTCTTTTTTCCTAGTGTGGGCATTCAATGTTATGAATTTTCCCCGTAGAACTGCTTTCATTGTGTCCCACAGATTCCTGTATGTTGTATTGGCATTCTCATTTATTTGTAAAAACTGTCTAATTTCTTCTTTAATTTCCTCTGTAATCCATTGATTGTTTAGGAGAGTGTTGTTCAGTTACCATGTGCTTGTGAAGTTCCTACAGTTTCTTGTGCTATTGATCTCCAGATTGATTGCACTATGATCTGATAATATACAGGGGATGACTTCAATTCTTTTGCATTTATTCAGAAGTGTTCTGTGGGCCAATATGTTGTCTATCTTGGAAAATGATCCGTGTGCAGCCAAAATGAATGTATATTCTGATTTTGTGGGGTGGAATACTCTGTAAATATCTATTAAGTCCATGTGTTCCAAAGCTTGGTTCAGTTCTATTATTTCATTGTTGATTTTCTGCCTAGATGATCTGTCAATTTGTGATAGTGGGGTATTTAAATCCCCCACTAAAATTGTATTAGTGCTTATTTGGTTTTTGACGTTACTTAATATTTGTTTTATATAGTTGGGGCATTTATATTTGGTGCATATATGTTTATGATTGTCATCTCTTCCTCTTGAACTATTCCCTTTACAAGGATGTAGTGTCCTTCTTTGTCTCTCTTAATGAGTTTTGGTTTGAAATTTACTTTATCTGAGAATAAGATTGCTGCCCCTGCTTTTTTCTGGGCTCCTGACTCATGGAGAATTGTTTTCCATCCTTTCACTTTCAGTCTATGGGCTTCCTTTTGCACTAGGTGTGTTTCTTGTATCCAACATATTGTTGGATTTTGCTTCTTAATCCATTCTGCCAGTCTATTTCTCTTGATTGGTGAATTGAGGCCATTAACATTGATGGCTATAACTGATATATTCTGACTTATTATTGTCATGTTATTGTCCTTTTGTTGACTATTTTTACCTTTTCTCCTATCTCCTTTTAGTTTCTTGCCTTGCCTATTTGATTTGCTCTGTTGGGCCTCATGGTATTGTGACCTTCATTGTCCTTTTCTAGGATATTGCTTAGAATTCCTTGCAGTGGTTTGGTGTTCATGAAATTTCAAAGGTGTTCTTTGTCATGGAAGTAGCTTATTTCCCTATGTATTATGAAAGAGAGTTTTGCAGGATACATCAGTCTAGGTTGGAGGTTATTTTCTTTTAGGACTTGGAATACCTCAGTTCAGGCTCTCCTTGATCTAAGGGTTTGTGTTGAAAAGTCTGCTGTGATTCTAATGGGCTTTCCTTTGCATGTGATTTGTTTCTTTTCTCTTATTGCTTGTAGTAGTTTGTTTTTCTGTCAGATTTCTGGGATCTTGATTATTGTATATACGTCTAGGTGTAGATTTTTTTTGATTATGACTAGATGGAGTTCTATATGCCTCACTTATCTGTATGTCTAATTCTTCCCTTCTGTTTGGGAAGTTTTCTGCCATTAATTCTGTGAAGAGCTTTTTTAGGTCATTTGCATTTTCTCCTGCTTTTTTATGAATTCCTATCAGTCTTATGTTATTTTTCTTTGCATCGTCTAGAAGTTGTTGGATTGATTTCTCATGATCCCTTACTGTTTTTGAGAGACCTCTTTTTTCATGGTCACTCACTGCAATCCTATCATCTATATCTGAAATTCTATCTTCGCAATCTTTTATTCTGTTACGTACACTTTCAATAGAGTTTTTAATCTCCTGGATATCTGTTTGAATCTGTTTTATGGATTCCATTTCTTTCCTGTTGGACATTCATTGTTTCCATTTCTTTCTTATGCTGAGTCTTCATGGCTTCTATCATGATCTTTAGCTCATCTATTTTTTTTTTTTTGTCAGTTTCTGTTCTAGAGTCTGGAATCATGACTTCCATTTTGCTCATCATCTCTATGGTTAACTGGGAAATTATTTCTGATTTGAATTTTTCTAGAGCCTGATTGATCTGTTTTGTTACCTCTGGTACTATGGGTCCAGGGTGTCCTGCTGGTTCACTATCAGACTTTTCATCCTCATTTGTCCTACTGTTTGGCCTTGGTGAACTGGATTTCTGTCTTTGTGTCTTGCTTAAGTGTTTCCTCATTTTTATTTTTGTTGTTGGGTTGTCCTTCTTTAGTATCTGGGTATTACTTAAATCTTCCTGATATAGTTGCGTTTTAGCTTTTGAGTTTCTAATGACTCATAGACATACTCATTTTCATAATATCAGAGAAAACAACTCATTAAATCAATCACAATCCTTTATCCCAATTGATACATTCAGCAGCCCAATAGGATCAAGCACAGCTTGCAAACTGACCACTTGTGGTAGTCATTAATCTATCACCTTTAAACTATGTGAATTAAATTACTATCAAGAAGCATCCCAAAATATGTTTGCAGTGAATACCCTTTTCAGTATAGCATCTTTACCATTTAGGATGAGGGGTTAGATTGTGTTAGGATGAGAGGAGTAGATAAGTGAAAGAACTGGAGCAGGTGTGAAGTGAAACCAGAGGATGTAGAATGACCTTTCTATCTTTATGAAGCTATTAACTTCAGAGGGGATAGACAGAGTGCAGGAATAAGGACAAGAATATATCCTCTTAACAGTAACAGGTGCTTGCCTTCCCTTGAAGCTACAGAGCCATGAGTGAGGTAAAATGACTGGAGAAAAGAACATAAAGTAAAACAAAACAAAACAACCCCTCCAAAAGGAAAAATAATAAAAGAAGAAGACTGAGTTAGGGCAGGAGCAGGAAAAAAAAGGGAGATGAGGGATAATATGGTGGAGAAAGAGACTGAGTTGGAGAGAGAGGGCAGAAAAAAGAAAGAAATTTTAGGATGGAATGAGGAAAAGAAAGAACAAAAAAAGAATTTGAAGGGCCTCTTTCAGACTATGTCTCTGTTGTCATATTATACCACATGTACAGCCATATGCAGAACCGAATCCCCTGATCTTGGCTAGCCAATGGCAGGTCCCCACAACTCAGACTGACCTCAGTCCACAAGGCCTAACTTGAGTTTTCCACCCCACAGGGTTGAACTCCACTCAGTTCTATTACGGTTTTCCCCTGTCCTTTCTTTAAAGATATTCAAAGTTGGGAGCTCAGAAAACTACCATTCATGAGAACCTATGCCTCTGCAGAGTTGGTCCAAGGACTGGCCCAATCAGGAGGTTTGAGAAGGGGGGCGGGAGCAGGTCATGGGGGTGTTTCAAGGGCGCCAGTGCAGGCTACCTTCCTTACTGGATCTGGTGGCATGCAGTTGGGGAGGTCTCGCACCCGCCGGGTGGCCACGGACAGGCAGCTGGAGAGGCCTCCCCCGGGGTCCTTCGGTCCTTACTGGATCTGGTGGCGTGCAGTCAGGGAGGTCGCGCACCCGCCGAGTCCTAATGGCTTCTTTCTATTGGTGTTCTTGGAATTGTGGTTTTCATTTTCTCTTTCTAAAATGCCCTTCAGAACATTTTTTACAGCTGGCTTGTTGGTTGCAAAATTCTTCAGTTCTTCTTTGTCATGGAAGTATCTTATTTCTCCACTGATTTTGAAGGATTATCTTGCAGACAGAGTATATCAATCTTGGTTGGAAGTTTTCTTTCAGGGCTTGACATACTTCTCGACATGCTCTCCTTGCCTTAATGGTTTACATTTAGGTGTATGATGTGATTCTGATGGACTTTCCTTTATAGGTGATTTGTTTCTTTTCTCTAATAGCCGTTAATATTCTGTTCTTGTGCTGAATTTCTGGTATTTTGAATATCTCAGTGTAGATTTATTTTAGTCAAGGGTATTTGGAGTTCTGTATACCTCACTTATTTGTATGTCCAAATCTTTTTTCATATCTGGGAAGTTTTCTGTCATTACATCTGTGAAGAGTTTTTTATGGCAATTACACATTCTCCTGCTCTGTGATTGACTCCAGAAAGTCTTACATTGTTTTTCTTTTGCATCATCTTGCAATTATTGGATTGACTTTTCATGGCTTCTTGTTTTTAGATATCTTCCTTTTGGTAAGTGCAGCCTTGTCTTCTAGGTCAGAAATGCTGTCTTTGCCCTGGTTTAAACAATCACCTACACTTCCAATGGAGTTTTTAATCTTCTAGATATTTGTTTGAATCTATTTCATGCATTCCATTTGTTTCCTGTGTTATGGTTTCCATCCTATTTCCTAAACTCCTCTCTTTTTTATCCATTTCTGCTCCAGTTTCATTGAGCATGTCCTTAACTTTGATTGTCATTTCTCATTTTACTTGGAGGATTATTTTGTCTACAGCCTCTTCTATTTGTTTGTTTACTTCTGCCGCTATCATTTCATTAAGTTCAGGTAGGTTGCTTCCAATTTCCTCCTTCTCATTGTCCTCTGTACATATCTTTGGTGGGCAGGATGTCAGGGGTTGCATTTTGTTTCTATGTCATGTTGTTTTCAATTTTATAATTTTATTTTGTTTTCTGAGTTGTTCCATGTACATTTGTTATGGTAGATAGCTTTATTGCTATTATCAAGGCTTCTTTCTCTAGGAAATGCCTCATCTTCAGAGATGTCTTCTAGGTATAGACGGTTCTTGGTCTTTTTGTTTATCCCAAGATCCTGCCCTCTCAATCTATTGAGGATGAGAGGTTGTTATGTATTTAGCTCAGAACCCAGTTCTTTGGTATTGGGACCATGGTGGTGGTTGTGACTCCAGATGGGTGTAGTTTTGTCATAGACTGGAGAACAACTAATTACAACTGATATCCTGGCTAATGTGGTGCAGTTAGCGGTATCAATAGCATCTAACACAGTGTAGCAATTGACAAACTGTGGTCCCTATTAGTTTTGTATCTTTAACCATTGGTTATGTCATGTTATGTTATATTATTTAATATTATACCATTGTATAACAAGATCCAACTTAAGTCAGGAGTTTGTATTCAGTGAGTTTCCCTTTAGTAGAGTAATTTTACTTGTGGGAGGGAAATTTAAGAGAAATAGGGGATGAAAAGAGGGTTGAGTGAAAAGATACATAGGATAAGCAAGGCCGGAGGGCAAAGATTGAACTCCCATTGGAACTCCCACTGGGACATTGGCAGAGAGGACAGGCGAGAAAGCATGAATGAGGAAGTAAAGGAATATTGAAGCAAACCAGAAAGGCAAGAGACACTCACATGAAAGTTTCATAAAATCAAGAGAGATAGAGGAAGAGAAAGAAGATGAATAGAACAGAACAAGTATAACTGTATAAAACCTAAAAAACAACAGTAGGAATAAAACTACAACACAACCAGATCAAAGCAAGGAAACAATTTAAGCAAACAAGGAAAAAGAAAGAAAAGAAAAATAGTAAAATTCCTCTGGTGTCTGCAATTTTGAGTTAGTGTCCGAGACTAAGCCTATAAATGTGCTGTGCAGCCCCAACAGATCTGCAGTAAGATCAAGGATGAACACAGGGCTGTTTCTCACTTCTGGGGTTGAGAGCTGTGACCCTTTCCCCAATCAGCAGCCTTCCCAGTGTCTCTTGCTAAATCTCCCCTCTCATCCTGCCTGCACAGCTCTCTCAGCCACTGTAGCACCCTCTGTTTGTGTCCACTGTCACAGTGCAGGGGGAGAGTGTCCCCTTCCTGCCACTGGCCAAGGCCACTTGCCCACCCAAATCTCCGGTCACAGAGCAGAGAGAGTGTCTCCAGCCCTTTGTAGTCAGAGCAAGTTTTAGTGGTCCTGGGTGGTCCTGGGAGTGGAATTGGGCTGGATATGGTCTCTACTCCTCAACATAAATTCCCTCAATCAATTCAACAACTGCTGGAGTCCACTGTGGCTTGGTGAGTCTTCCCTTTTTTTCTGTCAGGGCAGCAAAGCAAACAAGCTTTTTTTCCCACTGGAGTGAGCATTTAGGGGAATATTGTCTCACACTTTTGCTGCTGCCTCTGGCTGTACAAGATGCTGCCAGTCCAGGTCTGGTCTGTTTCTCAGGGAACAGTGAGTTGTTTTCACTGATCCCCACCTGCCAGGGTGGGTACACTGCTGATGGTTTCTCTAAATCCAAGGAGCCACTGATTATAGGTGACCATGGGATAATTGAACAATTTCTCGGTCTCTGTTTATCCATACAAGACCAACACAAAGAAGGCACCCTGACACCCTAGTTGCTGCAACACCACCCAGTGACTAGGAGCCTTTATTTTTCTTCTTATATTTCCAATAAACGCTTCATTGTTAACCTTTCTTTCTTCTTTCATTCCTTGACTTCTTGAGACAACAGGATCAATTTGTGCAGTGGTAGCAGTTTCACTAGGACCTTCATTTACCTATTTATTTACATATTTATTTATTTCTGTACTAAGGGTTCAACTCAGGGTTTTTTAATTGAGTTGGATCGTTAGCCCTTTAAAGATACATTTTTATTTTGGGACAGGCTCTTTCTTCTAAGTTGTCCAGATGGGGTTCGAATTTGTGATCCTCCCTACTCAGCCTCCAAGAAGCCTGAGATTACAGGCATGTGATACCACAACCAAGTTTAGACCCTCGTTTTTATAAATGAGGAAAGTAATGTAGTTGTTCCATGATATTAAACCATAAGTCAGAGCATTGGAGTTCCACAGAGTGTGACTCTAGAGCTGACAGTTCTTAGGATGGGTACAGGGAGCAGCCATCCCCAAGGACCTTGCTAGCCTGTCATGAATGGGGGTTCTTGGGCCTGGACCTTGCTGCAAGTCAGCATCTGTGTTTAATAAGATCTCAGGGGATTCACATGCAGAGTAAAGTTTGAGAGGCTCTGGTATACTGTCTTTCTTTCTGTCTATATTAACCTGGGCAGGCATTTAATCTCTGCAAACCACAGATTTCCTGTCTGGAAAACAATGCAATAATACAGACTTAGATCTGCTATGTTGATAACATGAAACAGTGTCTGGTTTTTAGAAAAAGCTTGATGTCTGGCCAAATCAGTGGTGCTTAGTGTGTCCAGACTTCAAACATATTCAGCAATATCACCCAGGGAACTTAAAAGTTTGTTCACTTGTCTGACCTCAAATATTCAGCTATTCTTTCTGGTGCTAAACAGCTGAATGACTTAACATCTGCCAAGACCCTCCCCTGCTTTTTTATTTTTATTTTTATTTTTTCAAATCAGAAAGGTAATGTGCCAATGTCATAACAAGATTTGAGAGAGGCACATCTCCTGCATGGGGCATGAACACCCAATCGAAGGATCCCCTCCCCCGCTTTTTAAAAACATTTGCAAAACAGCATCTTTTGACTCAGTAGCACCTTCTGGCTCCAAGTCTGACTTCCTTTCTATCGCACTGGGTTTCTTACCCTTTTTCCTTAAACTTTTTGTTTGTTTGATTATCACTGACAAAGCAAAAACAAAAACCTCACAGTACAACAGCAAGCTCTATTCTAGCTCCATTAAATTCAAGTGATTAATCTTTTTCTTGTAATTTTATTTTTTTTCCTTTATTGAGTTTATTGGTACATTTTAGGTATACAGTACAGTTACATTCATCATTGGGATCTTGTACCTTTACATGACAGGTCTTGGTTCTCATTTTTTCCCCTTGTCCCTGCCCTCCCTTCACCCCCTCCTCACTTCCCCTTTTACGAACATTTTATTGCCATTTTTTCATTTTCTCATATTTTTTTCTTTTCCCTATTACCTTTCCCCTACCCTTCCCACTTTCCCTACACCTTTAGCCCTTTTCTTCCTATTTCACATGGTCAATTATCTTATTAGGATCTTATGTACTATTATAGTTTTTCACAACAGAGAAACTATTCGGTATTTAAACATGTGTGACATTTATTTCACTTAGGACTTTATTGCATTCAAAATTGAAGTCAACACAATCATTGCTACAAGTGACCTATTGAGCTGGGGTAGTACATACCTGTAATCCCATTTATCAGGAGGATTGTTAGTTCAAGGATTGTAGCCTGGGCTACACAGTGAATTTGAGCCTGGCCTGGGCTATATTGGAAGACCTTGTCTCAAAACAAAAAATAAAAGCGCAATTATCTGTTGAGTCTATTCTGAGGAGAAAAAAAATTTAAAAAAAGAATTTAGGGATGGGGATTTAGCTCAGTGGTTCTGCCACCTGCCTCACAAGTGCAAGGACCCGAGTTTGGTCCCTGGTACCAAAAAAAAAAAAAAAAAAAAAATTATTTAAGCCACATTTTTATAAGTATTCTCCAAATTGAAATATTTTAAAGTCATGAAGTATCTATTAATGAAAAAACATGTTTCTTTGTTTTTGTTTTTCTTCAAAACAAAAACAACAATAAATTACCAAAATCTTTTAAGACATAAAGCCAGTATAGCTTTGGATTAACACGAGCAGCATTTTTATTAAAATTGCTTTCTATTAACCTTCTCTCAAGTAAAAATCACAGAAAATCTTACTGCACCCAATGTTTGCAATGGAAAATTGCTTTTGTCCTCATAAACATAGAGCAAATAATATAAACCACAGATATGGGAACTTGAATGGTAATCAGTCATAAAGCCATGAGACTAAACCGGATTATAATTATAGTTAGAATGTCAGTCTATTTTGAGACGTTGGCCTATAGCAAGATCTCTAACCTTGTCCAGTAACTTGAACACTCCCAGGTGAGTGTGCTGTCATCACTCCCAGAGAAAACTGCTTCCTTGCCCTTTGTTATATTACTTAATTTCTTGCTTTTTGAAAACAAGCAACTTTTCTGGAAGTACAGGCACACCCCTTAATCCCTGCACTTGGGAGGTAGGAGGATCACTGTGATTTTGGCCAGCCAGGGATGCATAGTGAGTTTAAGGCCTGTCTGGACTGCATAGTGAGACTGATTCACTCTTATCTCTCTTTTTCTCTTCCTCTCTCAAAAAAGTTTTATCTCCTAAATTCTCTATAAATAAAAATCATACAATAAAGATTTTTTGACCTGCTTGTAAAATTCTTTATGTTGATGTATGAAACAGTAGCTTGTATTAATTTTAATTTTAAAAAATATTCCACTGCATAAATATTCTACAATTCATCCACTCAACTGCTAATGGACTTCTGGTGGCTTCTTAGTTTTTGGAGGTGAGAAAATTGATCCTAAATCCTAATTTGTTACCCTAAACCTGTGGGTTCTTATGAGTGTCTCCTACCATACAAGCCCTTTATATGGGTTGTAGATTCTGCTCATGATATTTACTAAGGAGTTTCCAATTGCTAGCACCAGTGTGTAATTCCACCAGCAATAAAGGGGCCAGGAGGTAGCTCAATGGCACTGCCCCTGCCTGGCAAGTGTAAGATTCTGAGTTCCATCCCAGTAGGGGGTGGGGAAGAGGATGAGGTATCCTCACTAATACTTGGTGTTATTGGGGTGTTTTTGCCAATCTTGTTGGTTTATAGTGGGAAATCATTGTAATTTTTAATCACATTTTCTCATAATTTTAGAAATAAGATTATATTTTATTATTGTTGTTCAAGTGCAGTTCCATCTTCTGTACAATGAACTATTTAAAACAAAGTTTTATGCTACATTCCTTTGGATTATTTCATTCTTAGTGATTCTTATTAAGAATTTGTGGAACTGAGTATGGTGGTGCATGCCTTTAATCCCAGCACTTGGCAGGCTGAGGGAGGAGGATTGCTGTGAGTTTGAGACCAGCCTGTGCTACATAGTGAGTTCCAGATCAGTCTCTACTAAATAGTGAGACTCAGTCTCAAAAAAAAAAAAAAAGAATTTGTGGAACTTCAAAATATATTCTGAAGCCAGCCATGGTGGTGCATGACCAGCACTTGGGAGGCTGAGGCAGGAGGATTGCCCAAAGTTCAAGGCCAGCCTGGGCTACATAGTGAGTTCAGGGCCAGCCTGAACTACAAAGGGTGATCTTGCCTCAAAAATCCAAAACATAAAAAAAAAAGGCATATATATAATCTGGATGTTTGTTCTTTGTTGTTTTTATATGTTACAAATAAACTGATATATTGGCGTATTTGTGTGTGTTTGCACTATCTTACTGATGTGTTTTGACAAGCAGGCGCTCTTAATTCTAATGTAATCAGTTGTTTTAATCTATTCCTTTATGGTTTGTGCCTTTTATGTCTTAAATCATTTCCTGCTTCAGGTCATGAACATGATATATATCTGTATTTACTTCGATCTAACATTTATGCTTTTTATCTACCTAAAATTGATTTTTTTAATAGAGTAAGGTGGATGTGTGCTATGCTTTAGACATGGCTTGTCTCTCAAGATTTCATGTGTTGGAGACTTTTAATACATGCAGAACCTTTACAAGATGGGGCCTAGTAAGAGCAGTACTTAGATCACAGGGGCTCCACCCTTATGAAGAGATTAATGCTGTCTCTTACAGAAAGCGGTTAGGTCTCACATGACTGGGTTAGTTCTCAGGGGAGTAGATTGTTATAAAGTAAACGCGCTCCCATTTAGCCCTTCTGCTACCAGATTTCAGGGGAGTAGAATCTCCATCTGGAGGTAGTTTCTAGGTTTCTAAGCAAAGAATTGGTCAAAACAAGTGCAAATGATTGCAAAGCTTGATTAAAGGTAGAAAAAGAAACAGGCTCTGCAGACTGAGTTTGGACCAAGTCAGTGTAAGAAAAAGAAAGGTATATCCTACAGTGTAAGGGTGGGCTACCATGCAAGAGAGGACACAGTGGCCAAAACTCAGTGTGGACCCACTCCTCAGGCTGATGTTGTCTAGGCCATCTTGAGAAAAACCTTTTCCAGTTCTCTTAAGAACTCGTCCACATACAGGGCTTTGGAAACTGTTCTGCCCATGTGTTCTCGAATCTTGTCACACCTCCTTTCCCAGCCAGTTTTTTGCTATGCCCTACCTTCCTGTCTCATTTCATTGTGCCACTAGTCCCCTTTCTGCTTTCTACCATGGTGGGAGGCATTCAGGGGACTCCTTGCTAGAATGGTGGAGACATGCTCTTTGGACTTTTCATCCTCCAGAATCTTTTTCCTTTGGAAAGTATCTAGCTCCAGGTATTTTGTTATGGCAATATAAAACAAACTAAGAGAATGGCTCATGTCGGTTTTTGTCCATATGAATAGGCAACTATTTGAGAACCCTTTCTTGGTAAATCCACTCCTTTCTAGTCCATCTTCATCTAACTCTGTCCTATGTCAGGTGTCCATATATGCATCGCTCTTTTTCTGAGTTCTATTTTGTCCATTAATCTATTTGCCTATTGTCTTGTCTACTACACTCTTCTCTAAAAAGCCTTCTCACTTTCTTTTGTAAGAGAGCCTTGAATACGCTTGTTCTTTAGTTTGCTTATCTTCAAAATTAGGAGTTGGTACTAAATCTCAAATAGCTCTTTAGCTCTAAAAGATTCATTCTATTCTAGAACATAACTATTGTGTAATCAAGTGGTTGCTTTTCTTGATGATATATTTGGACATAGAAGTTATTTTACTAAATTATACTGAAATAAAATATTTACTGTTTGTAGTTTTTATCACTGTTTTAGGACAATGGCATTGTCAATGTACCCTTATTTATAGAGCATAATCATCCTTCAGTGTCCATGAGCGACTGATTCCACAACCTCCTGAGATAACATCATCTGCAGGTGCCCATGTCCCTTATGCAAATGTCATAGTATTTGCGTAATTTACATGCATTTTGCCATATGTTTTATCTTTCTTAATAATACCTAGTACAATGTGCACACTAGGCAAATATTTGTTCAACTCTATTCTTGAGTAATAACAAAATAAAAAGTCTGTAAATCTTTAGTACAGCTGCACCTTTTTGTTATTGAATATCTTTGACCTATGGTCAGTTGGACCCATGGCTGTGGAACCCATGGATAGAGAAGGCTCTCTGAATTACTTGAGTGAAGCAGCTGTCTGGGATTTTAAGATGTATGAAGAAGCATGAGTCACTGTCTGTGATCTAGGAGATCACATTTTTAGCTGCGGAGACATAACAATGACTCAGTATCACTTCTGACTATCTCAGCACTTGAGCCTCTGATTTCTAGAATCTCAGTCTTGTTTGTTTTGTTTTCATATATTAAAATGAAGGGTTTACATTGGAATAATGTCAGATCCCCTGTAGCTCTAACGTTTGATACATTGCTAATTTAGTCTGTGTGGGCTGCCATGACAAATACCATACAGAGAGTGGCTTATAGACAACAATTTACTTCTTATGTTTCTGGGGTCTGGAAAGACCAAGATCAAGGCAGATTTGATGTCTGGGGAGGGCTTGCTTCCTGCTTCATAGATCGTGATTTTTTATAGCTTCTTAACATGGACAAAGGACAAACAAGTTCCCTTGGACCTCTTTTATAAGGACACTATTCCCACTCATGAGGATTCAGCTTTCATAATCCAATCACCACCCTCCCATCAACAAACATCTCTAACTTCTAATACCCTCACCTTGAGGGGTCAAATGTCAACATATGGATAGAGGAAAAGCAAAAGCATTCAGATCATAATAGTTGAGCTCTAATAAGTCTTCCTCGTCCCTGACCTTGTGAAGGCAGTCAAAACACTGATAATATGTGAAGTGACTCATTCTTTTAATAGTACCAAAGAGGAGAGGAACTTGGAAGATAAATTATTTTTCTTTAAAGAAACATTTTAATGGTGGAGAGGGGGAACTTTGCAAGTGAGAAAATAAATGTCTTTTGTGTTTCTCTTTTCCTCTGTGAAAGCCCCATGTTTCTCCTAACCCTTGTATCTGCTTTAAGTGGTAGAGAGCCTGCATGCTTGTCATGGTAATCTGTTGTTATTTTTGAATGTTAGGCATTATTTTAAAAGAACTATATGTAAACAAGCACTAGTAACCTTTGTACATGTTTTGAATCCAAATAAGAGAAACAGAATATGTTTGTGTTTCCTGAAGTGAAGGCCAATGGTCATTTCGCCTTGCCCTAAAGAGGCAAGGTAACTTTCCCCAGCACACCCAAGAGAGATAAAACTGTAATTAGATTCTAGTTTCCACATTCTTAAGTTGCTTCTTCCACATGAAAATTGCACGAAGGAGTGGGTTCTTCTGCATGGGAATGACAAGAATCTGACCCACACTTTAGGGAGGGCTCCCTAGGAGAGATCCACCCTTTCATAAGTGATTAGACAGCCATGCAACAATTATTCTGAATGCAGAACGAATTATCCTAGGAGTAGGGAGAGGAAAAACATGCCTGCAGGACATTACAGAACACATCAAGGCTAAAAACTCTTCTCAGGAGGTAGTATTTACAACAATATGTAAAATATGTGTTGTGACCCATCTTAATACCTGTTATGGACTGAAACATGCCCACTTCTAAATTCAGTTGTTGAAGTCCTAACCCCCAGTACCTCTCAATGTGACTGCATTTAGAGAGAGATTTTTAAAGAGGTCACGTAAGTTAAATGAGGACATAAGAGTGGGCCCCGAGCCCATGCAACCCACATGACCGATCCAGCCCGTGGTCTCACAAGAGGAAGAGAGAGCGAGGAAAGTGCACAGGAAAGGCCATGTGAGGATGAACCAAGAAGGCTGTCACACATAAGGCGAGGAGGGGGACTGCGGGTGGAACCAAATATGCCATCACCTTGGCTGTGGACTTAACAGCTTTCAGAACTTTTGAGAAGACAGATCTGACCTCACCCTATCTGTGGAATTTTGTTATGCAGCCCTAGCTCCTAAAACCATACCTGTTGAATCCCTCTTTCTGAATATTCCTCAGTATTTTTCTGGATGGTTTATTGTCTTTATTCTGTAAAAATATTCTGCCTGCAGCCTCTTGTGCTTACAGAATGCAGTACAGTGCCTTAGGATGGCTGCTTTGGGTACTGGTTCAGATGAAACCGACCCAGCCAAATCCTCTCTCTAGAACAGAGCCCCTCACTTGCAACTTCCTTGTCTCCTCTGTGATCTCTCTCAGGAGATCATAGGTACTTAGGTACTGTAAAAATAGAGTCCCCCAACCTGAGATGCAAGAAGATTGACATTTTTCTTTTCTTTTCTTTCTTTCTTTCTTTTTTGAGGCTGTTTTGATATATAGTTCAGGCCGACCTTGAACTCACTATGTAGCCCAAGCTGGCCTTAAATTCACTGCCATACTCCTGCCTCAGCTTCCTGAGTAGTGGGATTATAGGTGTGCACTACCTTGTCCAGCTTGACGTTTTTCAAATTAAGGTGTAAACTATTAAGTAAACAACTACTGAGGGATTTTGACCAGCATATCAAAAGGCAGGATGGAAAACTAATGTTGATTTGAAAAACATAAAGAAGGTAGATACTTATTTTGTTAGAAATAAAATAATGATTCTTCTGCTGTTTGTTTTTCCCCGGAGTGCTCTGGATTGTTCTTAGGGTCATTTGCCTCAAGTTGTCTTGCCTAACTGTTTATACAGCTCAAATGCTTGATATAGTACCCTCCCCTTGTGAAGAGGAAGCAGGATCCAGTTTCTCTGAGCCAGCATTTTAGAAAGTTCAGTTCATGCTTTTTATGGGTCTGTTGCTTTGGGTGTGTGTGAAAAGAAAAAGGGTTCTGCTTTTAAGAAAATCAAGCGGTCCTCTTCCTCTTATCCTGCAATCCAGTCACTAATTTTTAATTTATTGATTTCGATTTGTAATGGTTTATTGAATAGGCTATGTTCCTAGAACTTAACAAGTGCTTTCCTGAGTTCTAATATTAAGTTCTTGCATTGTGATTATGAGGCATGTGTTAATCTATTTTATGTATGGGAAATGGAGAAAGTTACCCGAGAGTCCTAACTAATGGTCAATGCCTGACCTCTTGCTGTTTTTTTCCTCCTTTTTTGAGTTGTGGGATAACCACCAGAAAACCTCACCCAGAAAAATAATGGTCCAAATAGATCAGTTTTAATTTTTTACCAAAGCATAATTAAAATGTCACCTGAGACATCAAACTCAGGTCCTTGCTCTTGCGAGGTGGGCAGTGGAACCACTGAGCTAAATCCCCAGCCCTAAACTCTTTATACTTAACAAGAAAGTCTTTTGCGGAACCCCCTGGAAACAAAGCCCGAGAAAAGGATTCTTGTGTGAATGATTTACCGGAAACGTGATCTCAGGAAAAGGCAAGCGATGAAGGCAAGATAGGGTGGAGAAGAAAGCTAAGCAGGGATGAGGCCTCCATTGGACGCTGCTTAAGGCTGACCTGGGGCCAGCTCAGAAGCACAAATTGTACCGTACGGTGTATCTTATATTGGAGCTGGCTTTTATATTCCCATGCCCATTAGTCATTCGCTGCATACTGCTCTTGTGTGGTATGTGGGGCAAGAGGCAGCAAACCATCGGGAGGAGACTCAAGTTGGCTGAAGACAGTTCTCTGAAGAAGTAGCACCCAACATGGTGGCTGGTTGTACGTAGGGAACCAGCTCAGCGCTGGGGATTGCAGTGAGGCAGCAACAACTTCCAGTATTCCCGTCCACTAGTTCTGTTAGACCCATTGACTTTCTATATTAAGGTCACTTCATCTAAGCATATATTCTTCAGGATATCTGTGGGTCACTGTTTCGGGGGAAATTTACAAAAGCGCTTTGGTAGGATGAATTACAGTCCTTGCTGCTGAGGTTGGGCCTGCGAGGAAACCGAAGTCCAGTTGCTGTTATCCTATTCCACTCAGTTTAATTTACGATCTCCTTCTGTTAGGACTTGTGGTGGTCTGCTTGGCCTGCCTGGGTGAGTTGCCCAGATCTTCACTCATGGTGTTCTCTGTGCCACTGGTTACCATGGCCCCAACAGGCTGTGGTTGCTGCGCTAACCTTCTATACCTAAAACTGGGTGTGAGGGAGCCAACACAGGCCCAGTGAATCACCTGAGAGTCCAATATATTCCTCTCCTCTCCATTTTGTATATTAGATCTCAAGTGTTTATCAGATCTACCTCAGATAGTCCTTACGGTATGACAGGAGTCCAGCTCCTTTCATGCCTACAAGTCCCTTAGTACAAACAGTCTAATATAACCAGGGAGAAGCTGAAGCTTTATTCTTAGTGATGCCTTTACTATGTACGCGTTTTAATTGATACCTTCTGGGAACCAGGATAATCAGAACCGGAGACTAAAACTGCAGGAATAAGAAGTATAAATTGCCCCAGCAGCCCATTGAAAGTGATGTTATGTGAGGCCTCTCCTACTTCTGTCTCTTATTTCCTGAACTCTCATGTTGTGTTTATTGAGTTCAGCATTATATCCTGGGAGCCATGGGTTTAAGGTACATACTGCATCTTACAGATTAGTGCACCATCAGGAGATGCTATTTCCACTCTTGTGCAGACCTACACCTTCAAAGAAGGCTAAAGCTAAGTGCCTTGGCACACATTTGTAGTCCTGGCTACTTGGGAGGCTGAGGCAGAAGAATCACGTGAACCCAGGAATTTGAAGCCAACATGTGCAACATAGTGAGACTGTCTCCAAACCAAACAAAAACAAAGAGCCATTCTACCACTCCTTTAGTGGTCAGCATCATGTGGATGGTGCACTCTGTTAGAGTCAGTGGATCTCGTTGTCATTTTGCTACCAATGATTTCCTGTGCTTTAAAGGGGTCCTTGGTCTGAGATGATGTTCTGTGGGTTCCATGTTGGTGGATTAGCCACTGGGTGGTGGTCCATACTGAGACACTAAGGAAGGAATGGCAAATTCTACCCAATGAGAAAGAGATGTTGCCTCTTGTAGGATGAAGAGATCTCAACCAACCAACTTGTCACAAAGTGACTGGTGGACCCCTTCAAGAAATGGTACCATGTCATCATCATGATTTGTAATGGATAGTTGACATTTTGGCTGCCCATCATCCAAACACTCCAGCTCAAAATGTTCCCAACAATAGTGAGAAGTCAGGTTTCAACTTCTGTTACAGATGCCCAAGGAGAAGGGTATTTCAGGGCTTCTGTCCTGAAAGCCAGCGTCAGTTATTAGTCATTGTAGCTGCAGCCATGGAGTCAAGATTCCAGCACTCATGAAAACAACTGGCACAGTGGGTAGCCATGTTGACAAGCAGTACTGAGTAACAAGTGTTTGTGTGTAAATGTTTTTGACTCTGCTGTGCCTCCTTTGCTTGCTACTGGGATCTGGACCTCTGGCTGAGCTCTTTGATTCTGCCAGCAGCTCTAGACTCTCTCAAGGATTCTTTTTTTCTGTTATGCAGAGTCAATTTCTGTTTTTACAAAAAAGAACCCAGACTAATATACATCTTTTTTTAAAGCATTTATTAAGCTGTTGGCATGGTAGGCAGTAGTAGGCAAGATATAAACCATAGCCCAAGAAAAGGAAATACCATCCATGACAAGACACAGGAAGCAGAGTGTCTGAAGAATCCATAGCAAAAGTATTCACATACATAATAGTTGAGGTCGTGCCTTCACTAAAGGAGAGGGACTCAGACTATGCCCAAGGTCACTGGTACCCACAGTTAGTGGGGATAGCCAAAAAACCTTGACAGTCCATTTGCTCTCCTTATCTTTTGTTTGTGAAGTTTAGGGACTGAAGTCCACCAATGTGAATAATTAGGTCTGGTTCTCTGAGCTGTCTGACTCTCACCTGCCTTTCTTCATCTTACTGTGAAGAAGTTTGAAGGCAGAAATAATTATATCTGTACTACCACACTCAACAGTCCAATCAAAAATTTGTTTTCTTTTCTAGAGTAATATTTACTTCTAAACCATTTTGTGTGATAGGAAAAAATGTCTAAAGGTATTGGGGAAGTGGGAGGGGTAGGGGAAAGCTAAGAAGAGAAAAGAAAAAACTAAGAGAAAAGGAAAAAAATGGAAACAAAGTCTCTAAATAGGGAACGGTGGAAGAGGTGAAGGGAGGGCAGGGGAATGGGGAAAATATAAGAACCAAGATGCATCACGTAAAGGTACAAGATCCCAATGATGGATGTAACTGTACTGTATACCTAAAATGTACCAATAAAGAAAAAAGGAAAAAAAAAGTGCAAAAAAAAATCAACCATTTGAAATTCTTCATTTCCTTCTACCTTCTGTTTTCTTCCTTCCTTCCTTCCTTTTTTTCCTCCCTCCCTCCCTTCCTCCCTTCCTCCCTTCCTTCATCCTTAATTTCAAACAACCTTCATTTTATGAAAGTTAATATACATTTATTTTATGGGAATCAGAACAGGCAAAGATATAAAACCAAAAGCAATAATTATCAGTAATCATGTCATCATAGATATTTTTTGCCTTTGGTATATTTTTTTCAAGAATTATTTTCTGTTTATTAAAATCTGTATTAACAGTATTGCAGATAGAAATTGATAATGTGAGAAGATATTTACATATATACAATACTGTTACATATATGTATTATATACCCTGTCTACCCACTTAACATTTTCACTTTCCATTTTATAAAAGAAACTCTTTGAAGACAGTAATTTTATGACTATATAGTATCCTAACAGACAATATAATATATTTATCCTTTTCTCTCACAATATCTGAATTTCTTCCAAATAACGAAGTGATGAAATTGTATTTCATTGTTCAGAAATTTATTCTCACACATCTCATTGCTGTTTAACTTTAGTGGAACTACTAGATTAAAATTTTGGAGTTTATGAAAAATATATTGTCAAGTTATTTTCAGAAAGATTTTAGTAATTCACACCCTACCAACATTTACTTAAAAATGCAAATCTAACTATTCTGCTTTTAAAGAATATTTACTGATTTGATTATTATTCAGTGCTGTTTTAACATATTTGAAGTTATAAATTTTGTTCCAGCTTTCATAATCAGAGCTGTTACTCGTTTCTTAGATTTACAAATGCACAGCTTAAAAGGAGAAAGGAGTAGATTATTTCTAAAATATATTCTTTGTCATAAAAATACCTAGTATAAGTTAATCTAGTCTAAGAAAGAAAACTATGTTAATTGTAATTTCTTAATATGATTCAATAACCCAAGTAATGAGCAATACCCAAGTAACTCAATAGTTGGGGGTGGTTTTTTTTGTTGTTTTTTTGTTTTTTGGGGTTTTTTTGGGTTTTTTTGGTACCAGAGATAGAACTCGGGTCCTTGCACTTGCAAGGCAGGCGGCGGAACCACGGAGCTAAATCCCTGGACCCTAACTCAATAATATATATGTTGTCCATTTACTGTGAAAGCAAATTATATGGCCGTATTTTCTACCATGTTGTAAACCTGTTCTTGCAGGATCCTCTTGCAAAGTTCAGTAGTTTAATCTGAGTCTAAAGATCACAACAGCCTTTTCTTCCCTCCAAAAAATAGTTTCCCCAAAGCAATTGAAAGCTATAAAACTAGCAATTACTAGATAAAGTCCACTGGCAAAATGAGACATTTGGGGATGGTGCGTTATATGGTTTGTGTAGAAAAGGATTTCAAAAAGCTCAGAAAGTGGCAACTGAAGTACCACTGACCCCGACAGCACATGGAGGAAAAATTGCTTTTGGTTTCCTTTCCTTGCAAAGATGTTGATTGCAAATCGTCTGGATGGCCTCATACTAAAAATATTTTGCACAGCATTTTTCACGCTAAGTGCAACCATGTCCCCAAGGTCTTTTTCTATAATTTCCAAAGTACAATGAGCTTTTAGAACAAGCCACCATTCAGACACAGGTTTGATCAACCATGTGTGTGACCTATTATGACTGGTTCACATTACCAACAAAGAATCTTTCTTAGAACTGGTTCTTTAGAAGGAATAATGTCTTTCCTTTCTACTCAATTGCTATTTGTAGAAGAGGGAGTTTTGTGACATTTTCATATGTTATACACTCGTGTATAAACACATACATGCTCCCATACCATGTTGCCTTATCTTTCCTATACTTTAATATCCATTTCTGTGGGAACTGGATTCAAGCAAGCTTTATCTTCACACCTAGATGATTTAGAATTTGTAAAGGCTCTGGATATGCAAACATATTGTTTATTAAATATAAACTGGAAGACTATGTTCAGAAGGTAAAAAGTCACATAATTTTTATGATCTTAATACTAAGGTTAGCTGAAAAGAATAGTTGAAAAAAGTGTGTTTTAAAAATATAGCTGTGAGGATACTAGAGAGATTATAAATCAGCATTATCCAGAGGGGAAGTTGGCAGTATGCATCAAAAGCCATAAAAATATCCATCTTCTCTGACCCAGCAATTCCATCTACTAGGAATCTGTCTTACAATAATCACTGTTTTTCAAAGAGATTTATGTACAAATGTGCATTGTGTCATTGTTTCTAAAATAAAGAAATTGGAAATAACCTAAGAATCCAGTAATCGGAAAATAGCAAGTTGAAACACAAAAATTGATAACATCTAACCATTTAGCCCCAAAATAGTAATTTTATATTAAATATTTTATTATTTATATACCAGATGCACCAATAATCATAATAATAATGGTAGAATACTTAATGGAAAAAAATCACAATATATTAATTAGAGAGAAAAACAATCACAACAAAACTGATGAGAACACTCCTTCCTTTCAGTGACTAGGTGAATGTAGACCTGTATTAACCTGAGTAACGTGCTATGTCTGGCTTTGATAACATGGATTATTTTAAATGTATCTTTGTTCCTCTTTGGTTTTGAAATAGTGATGGTAGTTATGTATTATTTTCACAGTCATAAAAATATACTGAATGCCACCCCCCGCCACAGATGTCAGTAATAGAATGAAGAGAGCATTCCCATATCATTATAGCTCTGGAGAAAAACCTTTTGCTTCCTCCTCACAGCCTTTCACAATTTTGTCATGGGTCTGTTTTCATTGCAGTTGGGCAGATCTGTGAAACATTTTCTTTCCTAGACTTCAGTCAAGGTTGGCTCTATGGTTAAACACTGACAGGAAGGTATGCCTTCTGGAAAGAACAAAATTATTTTAAAAATAACTAGCTGTTGTCATGTTGATATACCTGTATTTCATAGAGACTAATAGATGTAAACAAAAGTTGAAAAATTTTAACTGCTCAATATTTTAGTGGGTGTTGTAAACTGATAAACACATTTTGTTTCTTACAAAAATCTTTTGGTAGCCTCTGGTATTTGGAAGGAGTTAAGGGTAGAAGTCTCTTCCTTTATCAATCTAGTTCCAGGAAACAATAAAGCAAGGGTCAGGAAAAATTCTGCTACATACACAACACAAACAACTTTTATGGGCGTATCACCTGTTCATATTATTCTGATAAGGTCCAAACTGTTTCATTATGTGCCCAATCCATGCTTTTATGGACAGCTCACTTCGGGTAAATGTAATTAAATTCAGCAATAGGCTTGGGCTGGATTGTTATTCAGGTTAACAATAATCATCTTTAGAATTTTATACGTTTACACATCTGTGGGCTGTATTCTCAATGAAGACTGACTGTAGACTTAAATAAGGTACTATAACTTCCTATTCCAACCACAGTGAAGTAAATGAACTGGTACTGACTGGTATTCTCTCCACTGTATACAAGGAAATGTGCATATGAAATGGATCTTTAAGGAGTTGAGTAGGCAGCTGCTATGCTCCCTGGAACAAAGGAAGCAAATGAGATGAGCCCCTAGCCCTCTGCTCTAGGTGTATTTCAGACCTTGGCACAAGGACAGCAAGTCCATCTCACTGAGCTGCACAGAGAAATCTACACTGCTGTTGCTCAAGTCTTTGAATATGGAACTACTCTACTTATTCCCCGGGTGTGACTTCGTGAGGCTAGAGTAAGAGCTACTGGGGTATGAAAAATTCAGAAGGGATTTGTGAGCTGAACAGCTATTAGATTTCCAAAGGAGTTGCAAGATTTCCCAATTTCATCTATTCCTCTCTTTATACATAGAGGAAACCCCAGGAAGGCACTGTTTTGGGGGTTAGAGCTAAGTTAGCTTTAGAGTTAAATGCAAATCAAGGTCCCCATAACAAAGCTTAAAAATAACTTTAATAAGATCAGTCTAATCTACAAGAATATAAATTACCTGCCAGAGTCAAACAATACTCTTTAAGGAAGAAAGAAAATCTATCCACTCTACAATATAGCATTTACAATATCCATCATACCATAAATAATTTACTAGACATGTTAAGAAGGAACATATTAGCCATAAAAAGGAGAAAAAATCCAACATTTTAAAAGACCCAGAAATCATAGTGATTGGAATTAATAGACAAGGATTTCAAGCAGTTTTTACTTATTTTAAAACATAAACATGTGTCAACTAGCAATAAATGTTAATGTCTAATTTTCTAAAGACTTTTTTCCCAATTCAATTGTTTTTTTCACATTGAGGAATGCATCCAGGGCCATTGCATGGAGCTACTTCCCAGCCCAGCCCCTTTATACTTTTTATTTTGAGACAAGTTCTCACCCAGTTTCTAAGTTGTCCAGGTTGGGCTCCAATTTGTGATCTTCCTGCCTCAGCCTCCCAGACTGCTGCGATCACAGGCATATACTACCATGCCTAATTCTTACTGTCTGGGAAAGATGGGTTGTGGCACAATAGAAGCAGTGGATAGAATCGTACTGACCTAGGGTGCATGTGGGAACGTGGCTGTGATTCATCAGTCGTTCATAGCATAGTCATCCCTGGTGCCAGGCACAGATGGACTAGAGACATATGTAGATACAGGTATACATACATAAATACCTGTGATTAAAACGTGAGAGCAAGAAGTACCTTACTACTGATATAATGCTGTAGAACCGTACCAATTAACTGCAGCTGGATGATGGGTGAGCCTCAGCCTAGAAAGTGGTGTATGAAGGAAGAAGTGGTCAGTGCTATTCGCACCCTACCTGCTAAAGAGACTTAGGGCTTTTACTGTATGGGCTCCTCTGCTCATCTCTACTCCTTGCCAATTCTGGGTTTCTTTTATTCTGAGAAATCCTAGGCCTGTGCCTGAGGTGATTGCTATGCTCTTGTTCCTGGCAAGACATGACTGAGTCCTTCTGTTGATCTACTGGGCACCGGCGAGTCTCTAACTTATTCCCCCCAGTGGACCTCAAAGCTCTGGGGGAGATGCATCCGGAGCACACTGAGCAGGAGAGAGAAAGGAAACTTCTAGACAAACAGCCAGACTAGACTGACTTTGTACATTCCTTATTTTAAGATTTCTATCTCGCCTCTGAGAAGGGCTTCAAGTGTGATCAGAATGAAAAAAGGGAGCCTGGATGCAGTGAAGTTGCTGGTTTTTTTGCCTGCACCATAGGCAAGATTAATGCCAGGATATCCCAGATCGGCAGTTGAATGAGGCATCACTGCTGAGTCGCACAGATGTGAGCCTCAGCCTTCCAGGTTTGTTCCCTGGTGAGGGTTAGGGCAGGAAGAAGGGTCTAGAATGGGATTCTGAGCTCAGCCCTTGAGGTAGAGTGTTAAGAACTGGTTGGTGAGCCGTGAAAGAACTTGGCACTTTCACAAATTCAGGAAGCTCAAAAGAGAAGTTGAATGAGGTTATTAAATTTCAGGAAGGGACTGTGAAGCAGCCTACTGGGAACCACCAAGGACAGCGGGAGAGAGAATTTAGAGATTGGAGAAAGGAAGAAGGCTCCCCTCAGGCAAGGGAGACAATCAGCTTTATCTCGCAGGAAGGAGGAAAGGGAAGAGAGGAAGAGGGACGCTGAATCATCTGACAGGGATGGTGAAGACAGGAGTGTCCCTGCCTGAAGACTCCAATAAGTGTGTGAATCACATGAAATCCTAAAGTTGCAGCACATGAGCACAGTATGAACAGCTGAGATTTTTCTCTATTGCAAAACATTTTAATCTGTGAACAGATGGTACATTTTAACGTTATCTTTTTGCGGGGGAGGCAGTCCTGGAGACTGAGCTCAGGGTCATGTGCTTACTAGGCAAGCACTCTAGAGCCAAGCTGCATCCACAGTCATTTTTATTATGAGACAGGGCTTAGCTAAATTCCCTAGGGTGGCCCCCATCTTGCAATCTTCCTGACTCAGCCTCCTGGTAGCGGGGTCGCAGGCCTACACTACTGTGTCTGGCTTTCCCCATCTTTTCTAATAGACTTTTATCAGAATTTACTACATGTTGGTTCCTAAGTTATTCTCTTAATTTCTTCAAATAGTTTAAGGATACATTGATATCTGTACTTTAAACGGTCATAATTCCTCATCCTTGCTCCACCTCAGCTACTTGCTTTGACTTTCCTGCTCATATGTTGCAATTCCAACACAAGCTTAACTCTTCTACAGAAACTTTCTTGATCTCAAATGACATCAAAGTGAATGGGTTATAATGCAGCACTCTTCAAACCGTTTGTTGCAACCCATTAGTGATGCCTGAAATCAAGTTACAGAGTCGCTAGTCATTTTTCAAAGGTGAAGCAGAATGGATTAGAAAGCATCGGCATGTATCACATGTAGCAAGGATTAGCACCATGTGTTTTATGCATGTTTACACGCATGCATATCCTGGAGCCTCTTCTACAGTGTGTTTCTGCCTATTTATTGTTTGTGGAATATTAGTGGCCGTGAAGAAGAAGTGTTGGGCAGTATAAGGGCCCTGGTGTGATGGTCTCCACTTCCAATTTGGCCAGTTCACAAATGGAGCCACCCTGGTCTAGTTATCCTCCTTCTCTGGGCCTTATTGATGTTCTCTATAGTATAGAGTGAGGGGATGCATTTTTTTCCCCCAAAGTCTTTCTTCCATTTTAGGCTTTTTGGAGTCTGTCTCTTAGAATTGCAACATGGAAAGAGAAAACAACTGAAGAATAGAAGAGGGTGCATTTCAAGGCTACTACTTTTGGAGAAGAATTATACTAATCCTGGTGGCCCTGAGGGCAGTATGTAATACTGGGTACAACTTCTAGCATGCAGTGTCTCTCACCCTTACATAATAGCAGACTTTTGGTAGATCTTATGTTCGGATTCTGCAATCTTGGGTGTGAGACAGAATACAGAACTGCATTCTTCTGCAAAACAGGAGGGAAGAGGAAAAATAGTGAGCAGGAATTGGCAAAAAAAGAGTAAGAACAGCCTATATACCTAGGTCTGTTCGACTAAAGAATACAGGGGGGACGTCTGTGGGGACAAAAACAGTCAACAAAGGGACATTAACAAATGGAAATTTAAAAAATATCGTTTTAAGAGAGAGGAAAATTGAGCAATCCAAACCTCTTTTCTTCATTCCGCTTTCATCAGAAAGTCTACAGTACTCGTATACAAGTGGATTGTGTTTTGCAACTTCCAAGAGGCAAGAGCTATCAAGCTGTGAGTCATGCTTGGATCAATATGAAGCAGACGCAAGGTGTGACAGGTACAAGTGTCAGGAGCAAAGAGATAGCTGAGGACTGTGCATGCACCCTCATAACATGAAAAGAGAGGTGATACTGGCTATAGCCCCCATGCCACACGCAAGAAACGCAACTTCTTTCATTCTTTTGTACCTTTTTCAGGATGCAGCTGCCCATCCCTTCCAATATGTTTACAGTTCTCTTTCAAGTGGGAATCTCTTTGGTGGAGGTGGGGTCCAGGATCGAAAGTTTTGTTTTCCATTAAGTTCTCCTTTTTAGAAAAAAGAAAACACCCCCACGCTAGTGTTTAGGACCTCACAAATTGCACACATTTCTGATACTTTATTTCCCTAGGTAACCATATGAAATTGTTCTTGTCATGGTAACCACCTGTGCTCTGGAAAATGTTGTTTCCAATTGGGATTTGATATACTGAGCATCAGTGGGAAAAATAAGAAAGGGGCATGTCTCTGAAGATCGATTTTTCGTAGAAGTAATCATCTGTTTTTGTACTCCTTATTTAATTCCTCTCAGTCAATGCACCAATATTCTTAAAGGACAAATGAAAATCACACTTTCCCAGTGGAGTAAATTAATTCTTAACCCAGGGTTTCTTTTCTTTTTTTTTTTTCTTTTGGTACCAGGGTTCGAACTCAGGACCTTGAGCTTTCAAGGAAGGCGGCAGCACCACTGAGCAAAATCTCTGGCCAACCCAGGGTTTCTAAAAGGTTGAGAGAACGGGAATTGGTCTTCTCATCTAGGCAACATTTTTTCTGTGCTTTTGAGAGTGAGGAGACTGCTGTTGGACTGAAGTACTCTTGACCACCTAACTGAGCCCGCACACGCAGCCCAGTGGGAAGGAGACAGGCATACCTAGGCAGCGAAGGCACCGAACATGTTTACAAGACTTGGAGGGGGTGGTATTTTCTTCTTAGTTCTTGGTCATTGTTTTTTTTTCTACCTTTGCTTATTGATTTGTATGTCACTTAAAAATCATTACCTAAAGATATCAGTTTTCTTATTTACACCTCCCCCAAGTATACTGCGTGTGGGGGGGGAGGGGCAGAGCTTTGACTCAAATAGCAATTTTTAGACTACATGGGTTTTTAAATGGTCACATCCCTTGGCTGGAGAATATGCACACCAGGAAAGTATGTGGCCGCACTTTTCCAGCCTCCAATGGAAGCTGAGGTTGATCCAAACTTGCACTGGAACTTTCCTAGAGACAAAAGATAGGAAATAGACACCGAGTGTCAGGTGGCTGAAGCAAGGTGAACCGTGTGAGAGAGCCTGTACCTGGCAGACGCTGTATACTTTCTTTGGTATGTGGGAAGTGAGCAGTCACAGACGTGGCTTTTTAATGGCTTGAATTATTCCCCGCCTCATATATTAAATTCCTAACCTTCAGCACCTTAAAATAGAACTTTTTGCGGGGAGATAGAGTCTTTAAAATGCAACAAAACTAAAATGAAGTCATTAGGATGCAGTCCAATCCTGTAAGACTGGTGTTAGGGAAATTGGAACCCACATATACGCACAAGGTGCTAGGTGAAGAGCAAGTAAAGGTTGGGGGTGATTTTTCTGTTTTAGAATTGTCAAAGATTGTGGGCTAGCCACCAGAAGCCAGGGAAGATCCTCACAGATCCACCCATGCTAATACTGTGATCTTCCACTCTAGTATGCAAAACTATGAGACAATAAACTTCTGCTGCTTAAACCACTCATTTTGTGATACTTTGGTGTGTCCTTCCTGGTAAACTAATACAGATGCTAGGAGTCTGTAAATATCCATGCCTAATTATAACTGTACTGTTGGTTTTAAAGATAAGGGCCAATGGGAAATGATGTTAAAACATAAAAGCACATCAGTCCTAGTGATCATACCCTTGCAAAAGAACTTGTCAAACAAAAATGACAATCCCGGGAAGGCTGGACATAAAATCAGATGGTAGCTGCATGTACCATTGGGTCTAAACTGTCATTTCAGATGTGGAAGCTGGAGCCCTAAGAGAAGGGTCCTATTAGGGTCACACAGTGATTCTATGGTCCACGGTAGATTCTTCCATTAGTTCTAATAATAATGTCATATCTTGCTAAAGAAGCAAAAGTAAACAAGTGGATGAACAACTCCTCCCTCCAAACCCTCACAGTATTACTAAATTGAAATATAAGAAGGGCAAAGAGGCTTTTCTCTTAAAGGTTGTTTTAATATTTGTCAACAACTAGCTGTTAAAACTAATGTTAAATTGCCGATGAAGTCAGGGAGATGTCTGAGTAGAAGTGCCTCATGTGCTTCCCTCCACAACAATATACCAAAACAAGTGAAAAACAACAGCTGTTCCACTGGGCTGTTTGAGGCAGAATGTCAGAAGGCAGTGGAGATGTGCCTAAGAATCTGATTCACAGCACGGAGATACGTGAAAGCCTTATAAAGAATGAATGGAAACACACAGCTGTTATCTTTCTACCTCTCAGTATCAACTCTGGGCCAAGAGAGACTTTGCTTGCTGGGGAAAGAATAAACAGAAGGCCTTTAGAAGTCCCAACTCATGCTACAGACACCTAAGTCATTCACTGCTGGAGAACTCTGCAGCCTTTGAAGGTAGGCCCTGAGTCCAGTTGGTGAGCTGCAACTACCACACTGCTCTATTGTTCTGAAGAAAGATCCCAGTCCATGTTATTGCTAAATTAAGTCATACAGAGAAAACTGACATATTAGGAAGCAGCCGGGAAGCTGGGGGCAGTTTTGCTGACCCAGCCCTGAAAAGGAGCCAGGAGGCCTTGCTCACTCACCCACGGCCTCCCAGGGCTGTCTGGTTTGCTAGTTACCTCAGCAGGCTGAACCACTCAGGAAAATCTTGGCTGCTTCCTGAGGTTGTAAGTAGCTAGATAAAGATACCGGTCTGCTTTTTCACAGCAGTCCACAGTCAAGCTTTAAAGCCATCTTATGATGTGGGTACAAGCAACTGACCCACCAAATGTACAAATAGGACACAAAAAGCATTAGGAAAAAAGGTAACATGATGCTGTTAAAGGAACACAATAGCTTTTTAGCAGCAGATTCCAAAGAAAAGGAAATTGATAAGTTACTTGACAAAGAATTTTAAAATATGTTTTGGTGGTTCTAGGGGTCAAACCCAGGGCCTTATATGTGCTAAGAAAACATACACTTGCAAGCTACATCCTCAGCCCAAAAATGCCTTTTAAGACACTTAGTAAGATACAAGAGAATGCAGACGATTCAACAAAAGTAGGAAGACATTCATGATATGAATAAAAAATTCAGCAGATATAGAAATCATAAAGAACCAGTCTGAAATCTTGGAGCTAAAGAATTCAAGAGATAAAATTATAAATAGGATATACAACCACAGAAAAAACTGATTATGTGAAGAATGAATTTGTGAGCTTGAAAACAGGTCCTTTGAAATAACCCAGTCCAATTTTTAAAAAGAAGAAGAAGAAAAAAAAAAGAATTACAGTCTTCAACTATACAACACCATTAAGTGAAGAAATATTATGGGTGTTCCAGAAAAATCTATTCAACAAAAAAAAATACTGAAAGATTACCCAGTCTTGGAAAAGATATAGACATCCAGGACCAGGAAGCTTAAAAAAAAAATTGTCACAGTTCGGTGCTGGAGAATGTCTCCAAATATGTATGAGTTCAATCTTGGTTTCCAGGTTGTGGCACAACAGGGAGATAGTGGAAATTTAGGAGGTGGGACCAAGTGAAGTTAGGTAATTGTGAGCATGCCCTTGGATGAGGTATTAGGACTTCCCCCTCTGATTCCTGACCGCAGTGAGGTGAGCAGCTTTGTTGCACCATCCGCTCCTTTCAGTGATGTTCGGCCTTAGCATGGCCCAAAGTGGTGGAACAAACAATCACGGACTGAAGTCTCTGAAACCATAAGCCAAGAAAGGACCATAAAGTCCTTCTTTAAATTAATAGTCTCAGGTATTTTGTCACAGCAACTAAAAGCTGACACAATCCCTAACAGTTTTGACTGAAAAGCACTTTGTCAAACTACTTAAAGTACAAGACAAGGTATTTCAAAAACTGCTGCAGAAAAGCATCAAGTCACTTATAAGGAAATCCCTTATATATGTTCAAAGTCTTGAAAGAAAAAAAATGGCCAACCAACAATACTATAGCCAGCAAAACTATCCTTCAGAAATAAAGGATGAAGACTTTCCAAGATAAGCAAAACCAGAATTCATCATCACCATACTGCCCTACAAGGAATACTTAAGGAAGTCGTATACTAGAAGTGAAAGGATAATAACTACCATCATGAATACAGAGAGACTCGAATCCTGTTGGCAAAGAAAACCATCAAACCAAAAATATAAACAATAAGAGCAAAAGTAGGATGGCAGTACAGAATTTGGCAGTATAATATAGTCTCTCTAGGACATGGACTCAGACATGTGGAAAACAGCAACATAGAAAAGAGAAAAGGAAGAAACGCTCTAAAAACTAAGCAAGAGTTGATAGGAAAACCCGAAAACATAGATAAACTGGAGAATCAGAACACAACACGGGTTTCAAGAAGAATGAAGTAGTTAGGGAGGGGAATCTGTCTCAACAAATGCAAGGTAAGGCCAGAGAGGGTCAGCATCAGCTCCAGGGAGAAACAATGGACCAGGTTGGAGTGCTAGTCCCAAGAAAAGCCCACAATTATTGGAAATAAAACAGCATGAGGTTCTACTCTGAAAATAATTCCTTCCACGTGGCAAGTGAGAGTTGGAGGAGAAACCCACTGTGCCTCCATATTGAAAATGATTAATCAGGACTCATGTGAGGAAGGGGTTAATTATTAAAGACTGAGATACACTAGGAATTAGAAGCCACAGAAAAACTATACTTCAAGATTTCTGGGGTCACCCTACCACATTGACTGGGTAGGAGGCAGCTGCAAGAGATAGTCACAGGGAAGTTGGGGCTAGACACCCACTCTCTGAAAAGATTAAGCTCAGGTCAGGAAGGACACAGGGTCCTCCTGTCTGTGTGAGAAGTCAGGCTGGTCACATGTGGTTTTCAGGGAGACCTAGTCCTGAAAGTGCTGGCATTAATCCAGTATAGTCCTTGATTTCCCTCTGCCCTGGTGCCTGCATGTAGCACAAAGCTCAGTGGTCTGTCTGCTTTCCCATCTGCTAATGTAATCAAGAAAATTCCTTGACTTGAATGGTTTACATAGCCATGCACAGAGAGAGGGACCTCTGGAGCAGGAAGAGCACTTCACAAACCCATAGGCTGTAAAGCTAGGTGGAGAAAGTAGCAACTTGGGACTCACAGAGGGATACAGAAACTGGAAGTGGGGCATTCCTTAGGCAGACACTATCAGTTGACCATGATCAGCAGGAAAGGCAGGGCAAGACTCTGCATTCACACATAAGAAAATGAGTATGGAAACAAAATAGGACTTAGTTGTAATTCATGATCCCTTCCCAAACACTGGTGCATTTCAATACTGCAGGTCCTGGAAAGAAACCACTCATTCAAACACAAGGAGGAAGTTTTTGGACTTACTTATTTTTTTCTATTGTCTTTTAGGGATTCTAGATTGGTTTTTTTGTTGGTTTTTTTTTTTTTTTTTTTTTTTTTTTTTTTTTTCCCCCCATTTGTATTTCTTTCTGCCCCCACCCACTGTCTTTGTTTTTTCTTCATTTTCATGTTTGTTCTTTTCTGTTACTTTTATTAATTATATTGTTTTTCCTTCACTCTTTAATTAGAGCTATTATTTCACTTTTCTCTCCATCTCAACTTCTTTGTCTTTATTTTCATATTTTACTTATTTCATTTTTCCCTTCTCCATCTCTATTTTTATTAGTACTACTATTAAGCTTTATGAACCTTTAGATATTTAGTTGACTCTACGTTATTATTGTTGAGTTCTTTTCTATTATTAATGGTGGTATAGTTGTTAAAGTTAGAAGATATTTACTGTCTGTCAATATTTTGTTTGTCTTTGTGCCTATATTATTATTGTAGATATCTTTCCCATTGTTAAGGGTAGTAAAGGTGTAGCTTTTACTGATTCTTATGGTATGTCAATACCCAGTTTGTCTTTGACTCCATTATTGTTGCTTATTTCCTTGTTATTACCAGTGCTAGCATGGTTGTTGACATTTGGTCTTTACAGTATGTTGGTATCTAGTATGTCTTTGTGTCATCAATATTACTGTGATTCATTTCAGACAACTGCATATTGGGCCAATTGCATTGTGTCTTCTCTCCCAAAACTAATGGAGGTTATCATATTTTGAGACAGAGATAAAGACCTATAGTTAGCCATGCCCAGAGCATATCACTGGAAAGCTGACACTACAGAGATCCCCATGCTAGAAACAAAGTATTGCACTTTAATTGACCTTCAAACTTCAGTACACACACACACACACACAAAACAATAGAAACATGAGAAAACATGTTAATATCTTCAAGAAAAAGGCAATAAAATACCTCCAAAAACTCCCCACTCTCCCAAGGTTGGGGGATTTCAATAAGGAAGAACTCAAAAGTCAAACAGCTGAGTTATATGAGGTGATAAACGAGTGGTTGACAAAAAAAATGATCAATATTACGCTTGGCAAGTTCAAGCATGATAGAACCAAACAGACAATAGGCTTAGTAAACAAAATGATTAGTGAGCTTAAAAGACACTAATGAAAAGCTAGCTGAACTAAACAAATTGGCACAAAACATAAATGACTAGATTAGCAAAGAATTAAATTTTTTGAAAGGTAGCCAAAAGAAATCTAGTAGATAAAAATTTCTCTAGAGAGTGCAGGCAACAAAAGTTACCAATGTTTAGCTCAGTTACACTGCACCTGCCTGGAAAGTGCAAGGTCCTGAGTTCAATCCCCAGTACCAAAAAAAGAAAAGAAGTTACCAATGTGGGTGTAAACAAGGACTAAACTAAAAATGAAAATCAAGGTAAATCTATTATGAACATAGATACAAAAATATTCTCAACAAGATATTGCTAAGCAGAATACAAGTCATTAAAAGGATCATACATCACGACTAAGCAGGCTTCATTCCAGTGATGCAAGGATAGTTCAGCATATATAAATTAATAAATGTAACACATCAAATAAAAGAAACAAGGAAAAATCATATGATCATCTGAATAGATGCAGAAAAGCCTTTGACAAAATCCAGCATCAATTCATGACAAAAAAAAAACCTGAAGAAATATGGACTTATCTCAATCTGAGGAAAGCTATTTATGACACCTACTGACAAATAAGAAATGAGGAAAAACTGAAATCTTTCCCTCTAAAATGAGGAACAAGGATATCCACTATCACTATTCCTGTTTAATATAGTACTCAAAACATTAGCCAGAGCAAATAGTAAGGAAAAGAAATAAGAAATACCTATAGGAAAGGAAGAAATAAAATTATCCTTATTCATACATGAAGTAATCCTTTACATAGAAGATTCAAAAATTCCACCAAAATACCCCTAGAATTAATAAACAAATTCAGCAAGGTAGCAGGATACAAAATCAACACATGGAAATCAATACTTCACCATACACCAGTAATGAACTCATTGAGAAAAAAATTAAGAAACCAATATTATTTATAATAGCTTAAAGAAAAAGTAAATACTTAGGAATTAACCTAACAAAGGAAAGGAAAGACCTCTAATGAAAACTCTGAAAAAGGAGATCAAAGAGGACATTAGAAAATAGAAAGACATCCCCTGTTTCTGAATAGGCAGAAATAATATTGTCAAAAGGGCCACACTATCAAAACTGATATATAGATTTAATGCAACCCCAATGTAAGTACCAACAGCATTCCTTACAGAACTAGAAAAAACAATGCTAAAAATCATGTGGAGCTAGAAAAGCAAAAGCAATACTGGACAACAACAGCAAAGTAGGAAACATCACAATCCTGGAACTCAAGTTATATTACAAAGCTAAAAAACAGAATGTTACTGGAACGGAAAGAGGATGGAACAGAATGGAGGACGCAGAAACAATTCCAGGCACATACAGCTATCTGATCTTTGACAAAAGGGCCAAAAACGTGCAGGAGAAAAGACAAATGATATTGGGAAAATTGGTTTACCTCACGCAGAAGACTGAATCTAGAACCATATCTATCACCACGTACTATACTGAAAACAAAATGAAACAAAGACATAAATACTTAAAACAGAAACAGTAAAATAGGTAAATTCCTTGAAGACAGAGGCATGGGCAAAGACTTTCTAGATAGAATCTCAGTTGGCCCAAAAAATAACATTAAAAAATCAATAAATGGGATGATATCAAATTATAAGGCTTTGGCATAGCAAAGGAAACAACCAGCAGAGTGAAGAGTCAACCTACAAAATGGGGTGGGGGATGCATTGCCAGCTACTCCTCAAACAGAAGATTAACATCTAAAATATATTAAAATAAAATATTAAACCCCTCAATATAAAAGGCCCAATCAAAAAATTGAAATAAATAGAAATAAATAGAAATAAATAGAAACTACAGAAGAAGTACAACCGACCAATATGAAAAATGTCAAAAATCTCTGGATATTAGAGAAGCACAAATTATAACAACAGTGAAATCCATCTTTTTCCAGAAAGAATGGCTATCATTGAGAATCAAGACTTGTCATGTAGAGGTACAAGATCCCAACAATGAATGTAACTGTACTGTATCCCTAAAATGTACCAATAAACTCAATTAAAGCTGAAAAAAATATTAAAATAAAATATTAAACCCCTCAATATAAAAGGCCCAATCAAAAAATTAGCAACTGAAATAAATAGAAACTACAGAAGAAGTACAAATGACCAATATGAAAAATGTCAAAAATCTCTGGCCATTAGAGAAGCACAAATTACAACAACAGTGAAATCCATCTTTTTCCAGAAAGAATGGCTATCATTAAGAAGTGAAATAACAACAAAAGCTAGTGAGACTGCGAGAGAAAAAAGAACCCTGCTACATTATTTGTAGTAGTGTATTATTCGTGGTAGTGTAAACTAGTACAATCGCTATGAAAATTAGTATGCAGATTACCCCAAAAAGTAAAAACAGAAGAACCATTTGACCAAGCTTCCCCCTTCCAGGTTTCATCCTGAAAGACTTAAAAGACATGGTATTACAGTGATATATGCATGCTGATATTTATAGCAGCACAATCGATAATAGCTAAATGTGGGAACACCCTATATGTCCATCAACAGATGAATCGATGTAAGAAATGTGCTAAGTATATGCAATGGAGCACCATTCTGCAACAAAAAAGGGTGAATTTGAATCATTTGTAGGAAAATGGAAGAACCTTGAAATCATAATGTTAAATAAATCAGACACACGAGTCTAAGCATTGCAAGGCCTCTCATATTGAAAAACCTCAAAGTAGGAATAATTTAAAGATCAAAATCAAAGATAATAATAGAAAATATGGAGACTGATCTTTGCAAATTGGAAGTGGATGAAGAAATGGAGGGAAGAAGAAGGGAAAGGGGGAAGGAAGTAAAGAGTTGATATATGTGATGTAGGTATGCAACTCCTCACAATGAATGTAATCATTTATGTACTATCGACGTATACTAATAAAAATAAATTAGGAATAAAAACTTAAAAAGAAATGAAAAAGAAATTAGCAAAGGATGTAAAAATACAATGAGAGTAGTATTTTTGTATGTCTTAGTTAATAATAACTTCGATTATAAACAGATTAAATTCTCCAATTAAACAATATAGTTTTGATGCGGGGTTTTAAAAAATAGACTCAAAGTTGTGCTGCCTACAAGAAATCCACTTCCCTAGTAAAATCACATGAAATGAATTTTAAACTTAAGAACTAAAATGGACAAAAGTCCCTATATAATTATAAAGGAATCAATTAAACAAGAATTAATAAGAATTGTGTAGGTATGCAACATTGGAGTGCCAATTTTACAAAGCAACTGTTATTAGACCTAAAAGGAGCCCTAGACTCTAATAACATTTGGGGACTTTTCCCTCTTTCATCAATGGACAGATCATCCAGACAAAAAGTTTACAAATAAACATTAGAGTTAAATTATACTGTTAAAAAAATAGACCTAAGAGACTTTAACAGAATATTTTACCCAACATATTCTCATCAGCACACAGAACATTTCTCAGGATTGACAATATATCAAGCACCAAAACAAGTTTCAAGAGAGTCAAAAATTGAAATTATAACATGAGTGTTCTCTGACCATAGTAGCCTAAATCTGGAAATCAAAACTAAAAGAAATCTTATAAATTGTACAGTTGCCAAAAAATTAGGCAACATTCTCTCTTGAATGATACTCAATGAAAAAAATAAAAAAGGAAATACATTTTTTTTTAAAAAGAGGAAAAGCTCAACAGCCAAAAATACATGGGAGACAATAAATGTAGTGTTGAGAGAAAAATCTATAGAAGTAAGTGCCTACATGAAGAAAAAAAAAGACTTCAAATAAAAAATCTAATGATGCACCTCAAGGAACTAGAAAACCAAGAGCAAGTCAAATCTATAATTAGTAGCAGGAAAGGAATAATAAAGTTCAGAGCAGAAATAAGTGAAAGTAGAACTGAAAATACAAAATATCAATAAAATGAAGGGTTTTTTTGGAAAAAATAAATAAATTTGATAAATCTTGAGCCAGATTAACCAAAAAAGAGACCTAAACAAATACAATCAGAGATAAAAAGAAAGAATATAATTGATGCCACAGAAATACAAATAATAATTAAGGATTAATATGAACAACTATATACCACATCACAAATTATATAGCATGATAAAGAAGAATATGGCCCACCAATGCAAGATGATTTGATACACAGAGATTGATAAATATAATGCATCATATCAATAGAATTAAGAGTGAAAACCATATGATCATCTCAACATGTAGAAAAGTTAATTTGATGAATATTCTTCATCGCTTCATGATAAAAACCCTCAAAAATTATGTACAGAAGGAATGTACATCAACACACTAGAGTTATATATAATAGCTCACATCATACTGAATGAAAAAGCTGAAATCATTTTCTCTAATATAAGTAATAAGACAAAGATTCTACTTTCATCAGTTTTACTCAGTATTGTGTTGGAAGTCTTGGTTAAAATGATTAGGCAAGAGAAAAAAATACAGAAATAGAAAAAGAAGAGGTCAAATTATCCATTTGTAGCCGGGCATGGTGGTACATGCCTGTAATCCTAGCACTCTGGATGCTGAGGCAGGAGGATCACTATGAGTTCAAGACTAGCCTGGGCTACATAATGAGCTCCAGGTCAGTCTCAACTACATAGTGAGACCCTGTCTAAAACAAAACAAAAAACAACAAAAACAAATTAAAAAATTATCCATTTGTAGATGATAGAAGACCTAAAGACCACCAAAACTTTTCAGAAATGATAAACAAATTCAACCTGGCTTCATTATACAAAATCAACATACAAAAATCAAATTGCCAAGAAAAAACCCAAGAAAACTACTTTAGTCACACATGCACACACAAAAAGCAAGTGAAGAAACAGAGCAATCCTAGGTATAAACTTAATCACTTAACCAAGGATATGAATGATCCCTACAAGGAAAATTGCAAAATAAAAATAAAAGATGTTGAAAGGACACTAAAAATTGCAAAGATTTCCCATACTCATTGTTAAAATTTCCACATTCCTCGAAATTTCCACTACTCAAAATGACTTACATATTCAACACAATTCCTGCCAAAATACCAATGAAATTCTTTACAGAAACAGAAATAAACTCCTAAAATTTGTGTAAAATCACAAAAGACTCTAAATGTCTTAGGTACTTTTCTTGTTGCTGAGAAAAAATACCTGACACCCAAAGTTAAAGGAGGAAAAGTTCATTTGTCTCACAGTTTGTACATGTTTCAGGCCATAGATGGCTGGCTCCAGGGCAGGGTGTCAGGGCAGAGGGCATCACAAAAGAGAAATAGTTTATGGCAGGTAGGGGGCAGCAAAGCAATGAAGTAGCAAGAAAATAGCAACTAACAATAAATGATAAGCAACAACCACAGCAGCCCCCTTTCTGTTACTTATATTTTATCCCTTAGGACTGGTAGTCCTCATACCCTTAATCCTACTTCACATTGTGAACTGACCCCAGCATCACATCCTTTATCCCAGCAGCACACATCCTAGATTGAGCCACTTCTGACAAGTCCCACCTGTGATCCAATGAGACTCTGGGGGCACATGTAGACACAAGCCCTAATACCAAATATCCAGAGTAATCTGAGCAAAAAGAACAAAGCAAGAGGCATTACAATATCTGACTTCAAACTGTAAAGAGATAGTAACTATAACAGCATGGTATCAGCACAAAGATAGACAGACCCTCCAAATGAACAGAATAGAGAACCCAGAAATAAATCCATGTATTTTCAACCAACTGATTTTTATAATTGAATTTATTGGTACAGTCTAGGTAGACAGTACAGTTACATTCATTACTCAGATCTTGTACCTTTACATGCCAGGTCTTGGTTCTCATTTTTTCCACTTGTCTCCAACCTCCCTTCATCCCCTCCTCCCCTCCCCACCTTCAAACACTTTAATTCCATTTTTACATTTTCTCATATTTTTTTTCCTTTTCCCTTATTCCCCTTTCCCTATCCTTCTCGCCGTCCCTACACCTTTGGTCCTTTCCTTCCTATTTCACATTGCTAATTGCCCCTTTAGGATCTTGAGTACTATTTTAGTTTTTCACACCAGAGAAACTATTGGTATTTGCATATGTGTGACTTATTTATTTCACTTAGGAGCATATCCTCAAAATGTACCCATTTACCTATGAATGAATCTACTTTCTCATTCTTTATGGCTGAATAGTATTCCATTTTATAGAAAAAACACATTTTCTTTATCCAGTTTCCAATTGATGAGCAGATGGGCTGTTTCCAAGTTTTAGCTATTACAAACTGTGCTGCTATGAACATGGGTGTGCATATATCACTGTGATATGATTCTATCAATTCTTTTGGAAAGACACCCAGAAGAGGGATGGCTGGGTCAAATGGAACCTCTAATTCTAGTTCTTTAAGGTATCTCCATATTGACTTCCATAGTGGTTGCACCAGTCTGCACTCCCACCAACAATGGAGAAGGGTTCCTTTCTCCCCACAACAGCGCCAACATTTGGGTTTTTGTTTGTTTGTTTGTTTTATTTTTATTTTTTTTGGTACCGGGGATTGAACTTAGGTCCTTGCTCTTGCAAGGCAGGCCACCAAACTGCTGAGCTAAATCCCTGGCAATGCCAACATTGTTGTTGTGTGATTTCTTGATAGCAGCCATTCTTTGTGGGGTGAAGTGAAATCTCAGAGTTGTTTTCATCTGCATCTCTTGAATGACCAGTGATGTGGAGCATTTTTTCATATATTTACTTGCTGCTTTTTTTTCTTTGTCTGAGAAATGTCTGTTCATTTCAGATGCCCATTTTAGAATTGGGTCTTTATATTTGGGGGTGCTGGTTGTTTTGAGTTCTTTATATATTTTAGATAATAGTCCTTTGTCTGAGGAGCAGCTGGTAAAAAGTTTTTCCCACATTGTAGGTTGTCTCTTATTTCTGTTGATGGTTTCTTTTGCAGTACAGAAGATTTTTAATAAGATGAGATCCCAGTTGCTGATTCTTTCTGCTAGTTCCTGTGCTGCTGAGGATTTGTTCATAACGTCTTTTCCTATGCCAATGTCTTCCAGAGTTCTGCCTAACTTATCTTCCAGCAAGTTTAGTGTTTCTTTTTTTATATTTAGGTCTTTAATCCACTTGGATTTTAATTTAGTGCATGGTGACAGATAAGGGTCTAGTTTTAATCTTTTGCAGGTTGAGATCCAGTTTTTCCAACACCATTTACTAAAGAGGCTATCTTTTCTCCAGTGGGGAGAGTCAGCTCCTTTGTCAAAGATGATGTAGCTGAGTGCATCTGGAGTTGTTTTTGTGTCTTCCAATCTGTTCCACTGATCCTTAGGTCTGTTTCTTTGCCAGTACCATGCTGTTTTTATCACAGTGGCTTTGTAGTATAGTTTCAAATTGTGAATTGTTATACCCGGTGCCATGTGTCTGTTGCCTAGCATAGCTTTTGCTATTCTAGGTTTCTTATGGTTCCAAATGAATTTTTGTATTCTTTTTTCTAGTTCTGTGAAATATAGTGTTTAACCAACTGATTTTTAACAAAAGCAGCAAGGATGCATACTGGAGAAAAGAAAATTTCTTAAATTAACAGTGCTAAGAAATAGGATTTCAATACATAGGAGAGGGAAACTCTACCCATCTCTCACCATATACATAAAAATCAACTCAGGCTGTATCAAAGACTTAAATATGAGATCTAAAACTATGAAACTGCTAGAAGAAAACAAATGATAAATGTTTCAGGACATTGATTTAGGCAAAGATTTTTTATGTGAACTCAAAAGCAATAATTGATGATATCAAATTTAAAAGCTTCTGCCCAGCAAAGGAAACTATCAATAGTGAAGAGACCACCTAAAATGTGGGAGAAAGTGCTTAAAATAAATTCACTTGACAAGGTAATAATTTTCAGAATATATAAGGAACACAAAAAACTCAATAGCAAAAACAAATAAAACCAAATAATTAAATTAAAATGGGCAATAGGCCTAAGTAGATATTCTCAGAGGATAGTATACAAATGACAAAAAGACATATAAAAAAAATGCTTGACACCACTAATTACCAGGGAAGTGCAAACCAAAATCACAAGGAGATATCGTATGGTCCTGTTTAGAAAGGCTACTATCAAAAAGACAAAAAGAAACATGCTGACAAAAATGCAGTGAAAGTGGAACTCTCATATGTGGTTGGTGGGAAGATAAATTAGTACAGCCACTACAGACAACAGTATGGAGAGTTCTCAAAAAACCTGAAATAGAGCTACCATATGAGTCAACAATCCTAGTTCTAGGTAGATACAGATGAAAAGAAGAGAGAGAGAGAGGAAAAAAAAATAAAAAGCACAGTATGCTTGTGTAGATTTATTACCCCAATTCTGGGTTCCCTGATATCAAGAACCAGGAATCAAAACTGCTTTGAGAGCTTCCTATCAGCATTTTTTCTGTTGCTTTAGTCTTTTTTCAAATTATTGGGTAACTTAGATTGTGTAATTATTTAACAAGGTTCTGATTTTCTCTGGTTTCTGAATTATATAATACTTCAACAAAGAAAGTAATCAGCCAAATAAAACTAATACATTTTTCTACACATTTCAATAAGGGTATTCAAAAGTGAAAGATCTACATCTGAAAAACAGTCTGGTAAAAGTAAAGCTGCAATTAGAAAACTGAATGCCACATAAATGGACTCCTTTGGTCTCTCTGGGGAGCTTTTCAAGGTGATATATTTTCAGTGGAATGAATCATATGTGTTTTTATGGTCCCCAGTCAAAGTGAAGGCTGCTCTAGGTAAAAGAAATGTTGCTTTGCATTCTGCCTGCCTGATTGGTGAGAGTGCCCCTGAATTCAGATTAGAGAAGTGTTTATTGTTACTGCCTGCAGCACTGATGTATGACTTTGTTTTGCAGTTATACTCAGGTCACCTTCCATGCTACTGGGAACTTTATTTTCAACTCAGGAGATAAGAGAACACAATGATTTAATTGACATTAAATAGAGGCTATTACTTTCTTTTGTATAGTCCATTTTATCTCCATGGGATCTATGGGAAAGGTAGGTATATGCATTTAAATGTGAAATGAGTTTCTCAAGCAGAAAGCATAAGGTTATACCTAAAATATGCAGTGGGAAAAAACCCACAATAGTATGGAAATCCAAAAGAATATTGTAGCCTCATCTCTGGCATAAATCAGATTTTTGAAGACAATGCCTTAGAAAATGAAGTAATAATAAATATTATATATAACCTACCTCCTCCATGGAGACCACAGGGAATACTGATAGAAGCCACTTCCTCAATAATTTTCCTCTTTTTTCATATTAATCTTGCCACATATCATGCCAGGTGCATTGTACTTTTTATCTATTCTTCTCTGGTATTCTACAGCCTAGTTGTCCTCTCTCCCCACCAATCCCCATAGATGGAGACATTGAAACGCAGAGATTATAAGTAATTTATCTAAAGGGTAGAGCTAAGATATATGAGCTAAGATTATCAGACTGAAAAAATGAAACTTTTTCTTCATGAAAGGGTCTAGGCAGTTTGGCTTCAAATTAATATAACCTTCATGTGATTATTTTACCTGACAAAGCCAGGTGAGAAGACAGCGATGCTTCCTTTTTCACATATTAAGTTTTTTCCCCCAAGAGAAGATAGAAGTTTAGTCTTTGCTAAAAATGTCAATCTCTTGTATTTATTTAAATGCTTTCCCAGTTTTTATAATAATCTCTGCTGGGGTACTTTCTAGCTGATTTTACTTTTAGCTCCCTAAAAATGGAAATAACTTTTCTGTTTTATAAGCCCAACAAGGAAATTAAAATGTTGAGGAGAAATATTTAGAAGTGAGCCTCTTCCACAGCTCTTTAGCTGATTGGCCAGAGCTAACATTTTCAGTCAAGGGTTTGACCAGCATTGTGTACCCTCTAGGAAAGTGCACTGAGCAGAACACGTGATACTTGAGTGATATTCCTGCCAAAGATTCGGAACTTGAGTCCAATGGTGAGACAACACCAGACAATCTCAGATTGAGAGACATTCTACAAATATCTAGTCTGTGTTCTTCAAAAATGTCAATGTGGAGAACCACGCCTGCTCCTGACCCAGCAGCCATCGCTCAAGTGCTGGGAAGGTAGCCATGCAGGCACCCCTGAACCCCCATAAGGACCCCTGCCGCACTCTCAGACCTCCTGACTGTGCAAGTCTTTGGACCCACTCTGCAAAGACAGAGGTGGTCATCAAGGGTATTTTTCTGAGTTTCCAACTTTGAACATCTTTAAAGAAAGAGTGTGGGAAACCTGTAATAGAATGTTGCAGAGTTCAACCATTCAGAAGGATGCGGATCTCAATGTGGGCCTTGCAGCCTGAGGTCAGTCAGTGTCATGGGGTTCAGCAATCAGCTAACTGAGAACAGGGGTCTTGCATCCTTGCTCTGTCTGAGCCATTAAATGGTACATATACTATATTGAAAAGTTTGTTCACTGCAGACATGTAATCAGCTAACAGAACAGGGGTCTTGCATCCTTGCTCTGTCTGAGCCATTAAATGGTACATATACTATATTGAAAAGTTTGTTCACTGCAGACATGTTCTGGACTGCTTCTTGATTTCAATTTAATTCAAATGATTTAAGGGGGATAGACTAGTGACTACCACAGGTGGTCAGTGTCCAAGTTGTGCTTGATCTTAATGTGTTGCTGATTGTATCAGTTGGGGTAAAGCATTGCCGTTGATTTGATGAGCTGTTTTCTCTGATGTTATGAAGATGAGAATGTCTGTGGGTCGTTAGAGACACAGAAGCTAGGGTGCAACTATATCAGGAAGATTTGGGTGATAATCCAGAGATTAAACCAAGGACAGTCTGACAACAAAAATTAAAATGAGAAAACACTTAAGCAAAACACAAGTACAGACTTCCAGTTCACCAATGGCAAACAGTAGGGCAAATGAGGATGAAAAGGCCGATAGTGAACCACCAGGACACCCTGAACTCAAAGCACAGGAAGTAACAAAACAGATCAATCAGGCTCTA